>NC_091305.1:21810365-21935365 GCF_038502225.1 Cherax quadricarinatus | reverse complement strand
GGGAGATGTTGTCCGGTCCCATCGCCTTTGAGGTATCAAGGTCACTTAGCAGCTTCTGCACCTCCTCCTCAGTTGTTCGTATGTCATCCATCACTTGTTGGTATATTCCCTGTTGATGTTCCCTTCTATGCTGTCTTCCCAGAGCCCTTCCTGTCTCTACTGTAAAAACTTCCTTAAATCTCCTGTTTAGCTCCTCACATACCTCCTGATCATTTCTTGTGAGTTTTCCACCTGTCCTCAGTCTGATCACCTGTTCTTTGACTGTTGTCTTTCTCCTGATGTGTGTGTGAGTGTGTGTGTGTGTGTGTGTGTTTGTGTGTGTGTGTGTGTGTGTGTGTGTGTGTGTGTGTGTGTGTGTGTGTGTGTGTGTGTGTGTGTGTGTGTGTGTGTGTGAGTGTGTGAGTGTGTGTGCGTGTTGCAATCAACCACCTTGAAGACAGTAAAGAGATCTTTATGCAATGAACTGGAGCTATCCCCCTTTTTCTCAGCTCGAATCTGATTATCTCTTCTGCAGTCTCTCCTCCCTCTCTCTTCTTCTGTAGCCTATCCTCACTTTCCCTCTCTTCTACATGCTATCCTCCCTTTCCGTCTCCTACAATCTCTCAAATCTTTCCTCTCTCTTCGACAACCTCTTCCCCCTTTCCTTTCTCTTTTACAACCTGTCCTTCCGTTCCTGTCTCTTCTGCAATCTGTCCTCCCTTAATCTTCCTTCTGCAACTGCTCCCTGAACTCCCACCTTTCCCAACGTCTCGATCCATCTTTGAGATAATGAGGTTGCCGGGACTAGGTTTGTGATGGTCGCTGACACAAGACTCAAGCGCAAGGACTGCTACCATCATTTTTACACCTTTCTCGTTACTGTACTTGAAGTATAAGATTTATTTGCAAAACTGGATATGTTGGCAGTGTGCTGCAACCCTATTCTACATGATATTTACCTAGTGGGCAGGAAAGCTAGCGAAGTTTTCACCCTAGTGGATGGGGCTCAAACAAGGTGTCGAAATGTGTCAGCCTAAGCTGGGAGACTTCAGTAAGGCGATGAGGATATCGTCAAGCATTTCAACAAGGTTTTTATCAGCCAGGGTAGCTTCACAGGTTTCCTACCAGCAGAACTGGAGTTGCTATCACTTGGGAGCTGCCGTCTCTCATGATAGCCTATCCTATACACACAAGAAATGGATTGGAGAGAGAGAGACAGAAGGGCGAACAAGAGGGATGGGAAACGAGAGGAAGGGCGAGCTAGAAGGGAGGGAGGGATTTTTTTGTTTACCAAAATTGGATCAGGTAAGGGCAAGTGTAGGGAGATTAATAGGAGAGGGGGAAAGGAAAGGAAAGGAAAGGAAAGGAAATGTAGGAGGGAGTGGGGTAATGAAAGTCATGAGGAGGGAGAGGAGGGGGAAAGATAACTAAAGGGGAAGAAAAGTGAGATAATAGGCAGCATATGAATAAACATCACAATAACAAGGTAAATGCTTCTGCTGTAAACAAATCTTGTGCGCCGCAGCTGCAACAGCCTAGCAGCTGCAACAGCCTAGCAGCTGCGTCATAGCAGCAGCAACAATCTCAGCATTTCCATCAGCCCAGGGAATTAGTTTGAGCAACGTCATGCAGTAGTTAGCTTCCTTAATCACCGTACAAGTTGTTATGAGAGCTCTGTTCCCTATTCAGCTCTCTCTGGCATCTTAACCGCTTACAGGGCTCGTCCACCACTACTGCAAAGCCCTCTCAGTCACTCGTGCTGGATGACACTAGTCGTGCTGGATGGCACCACTAGTTCAACCACTGTTGGATGGCACCACTCGTTCAACCACTGCTGGATAGCACCACTTGTTCAACCACTGTTGGATGGCACCACTCGTTCAGCCACTGCTGGATAGCACCACTCGTTCAACCACTGTTGGATGGCACCACTCGCTCAACCAATGCTGGATAGCACCACTTGTTCAACCACTGTTGGATGGCACTACTAGTTCAACCACTGCTGGATGGCACCACTAGCTCAACCACTACTTGATGGCACCACTAGCTCAACCAATGCTGGACGGCACTACTAGCTCAACCACTGCTGGATGGCAACACTCGTTCAACCACTGTTGGATGGCACTACTAGCTCAGCCGCTACTGGATGGCACCACTAGTTCAACCACTGCTGGATAGCACCACTCGTTCAACACTACTGGATGGCACCACTCGTTCAACACTGCTGGATGGCACCACTCGTTCAACCACTGCTGGATGGCATCACTCGTTCAACCACTTCTGGATGGCACTACTAGTTCAACCACTGCTGGATGGCACCACTCGTTCAACCACTTCTGGATGGCACTACTAGCTCAACCACTGCTGGATGGCACCACTAGTTCAACCACTGCTGGATGGCGCCACTAGTTCAACCACTGCTGGATGGCACCACTCGTTCAACCACTGCTGGATGGCACCACTCGTTCAACCACTGCTGGATGGCGCCACTAGTTCAACCACTGCTGGATGGCACCACTCGTTCAATCACTGCTGGATGGCACCACTCGTTCAACCACTGCTGGATGGCACCACTCGTTCAACCACTGTTGGATGGCACTACTAGTTCAACCACTGCTGGATGGCACCGCTCGTTCAACCACTGCTGGATGGCACCACTCGTTCAACCACTGCTGGATGGCACTACTAGCTCAACCACTGCTGGATGGCACCACTAGTTCAACCACTGCTGGATGGCACCACTCGTTCAACCACTGCTGGATGGCACCACTCGTTCAACCACTTCTGGAACGCACTACTAGCTCAACCACTGCTGGATGGCACCACTAGTTCAACCACTGCTGGATGGCACCACTCGTTCAACCACTGCTGGATGGCGCCACTAGTTCAACCACTGCTGGATGGCACCACTCGTTCAACCACTGCTGGATGGCACCACTCGTTCAACCACTGCTGGATGGCACTACTCGTTCAACCACTGTTGGATGGCACTACTAGTTCAACCACTGCTGGATGGCACCGCTCGTTCAACCACTGCTGGATGGCACCACTCGTTCAACCACTGCTGGATGGCACCACTCGTTCAACCACTGCTGGATGGCACTACTAGCTCAACCACTGCTGGATGGCACCACTAGTTCAACCACTGCTGGATGGCACCACTCGTTCAACCACTGCTGAATGGCACTACTAGCTCAACCACTGCTGGATGGCACCACTAGTTCAACCACTGCTGGATGGCACCACTCGTTCAACCACTGCTGGATGGCACCACTCGTTCCACCACTGCTGGATGGCACCACTTGTTCAACCACTGTTGGATGGCACTACTAGTTCAACCACTGCTGGATGGCACCGCTCGTTCAACCACTGCTGGATGGCACCACTAGTTCAACCACTGCTGGATGGCACTACTAGCTCAACCACTGCTAGATAGCACCACTAGTTCAACCACTGCTTGATGGCACCACTCGTTCAACCACTGCTAGATGGCACCACTAGTTCAACCACTGCTGGATGGCAGGTGTTGTCCACGAATATGGTAGTCACTTGTAGAGTGTGAGCCTCTCTCTCACATTCCTCCTGACAACGTTGTCGTAACTTTGCTGTGACTGTGATCCAGCAGCTGCTTGTTGGAACACTTGTGCGACTTGTTGACGCCCTCCATCCTTATTATTCTCATTAGTTTTGTGTCAGGTCACCCCAAAATATCGGGAGTGTATTTTACCCCGTAGATCATTTACATATATATTATATCAGGAAGAGAATTTTGCAGAACTGTGTGTGTATGTGAGAGAGAGAGAGAGAGAGAGAGAGAGAGAGAGAGAGAGAGAGAGAGAGAGAGAGAGAGAGAGAGAGAGAGACAGAGACAGACAGACAGACAGACAGACAGACAGACACAGGTGTAGAGATACAGAGAGAGAGAGATGGAGATGCACAGAGAAATATATATATATATATATATATATATATATATATATATATATATATATATATATATATATGTATATATATATATATATATATATATATATATATATATATATATATATATATATATATATATATATATATATATATATATATATATATAATATATATATATAGTTTTATAGTAAGAGAGAGAGAGAGAGAGATGGGGCTCAGGAGCTCTTTATCAGCATTAAGACAGCCCCTTGAAGAGCTGAGTTTTATGCCTTTGGTCTATTGAGGGCCTTGAACTGCAGCTCCTGGGCTTGTTAAACGTATTGCGCGGAAGGTGTCGAACCACAGCTCCTGGTCCTCCACAGGGTCTTGAGCCTATGAATGTTATTGTGGCTGCGATTATTGTCACCACTGAACACAACACTTTTATCATCCTCATTTCTCATAAAATTGAAAAAAGTTATTAAATGATCTTTTTTCCCCGCACTTCGCGCTCCCAATACTCGTTTTTGAAACTATTTTCCGTATATAAGAACACAATAATTGTATTGTATTTTGCCACAACGGGAGAAATGCGTCTATTTTTTTCCCTTCTATCACTACATTGGTCTCCATGAGATGACAATGTTTCTAATCACTGACTTAAAACTCGGTGTTTATGAATCTAAGTCAGAAGATAATTAGCACTGCTATTGGGCAGTGTAATTATCAATGTAAAGTTCAGAGTCTGAAATGTTAATTTTAGAATCCCTTTTAGAGTTGTATAATAGAGATACTTGACAGTTCTATACAATTCTTTTTTTTTCATTATCCTTGATCTCTGGCTGACCATGATGTTTTGCGTAGTGTTAACTAAATAACAAAAAAGGCACAATACCGTGACTGGAACGATACACAAATAACCCGCACATAAAAGAGAGAAGCTTACGACGACGTTTCGGTCCGACTTGGACCATTGACAAAGTCACACTAACCAGAAGTGGAGCAGGACGGCAATATATAGGCAGGAAGAGGTGGTGGTGGTGGTGGTAGTAGTAGTAGTAGTAGTAAAAGAATGGTATATAATACCGACAAGATGAAATTAAGACACATGCGCAACACCCGGGCATCCCTATCGTAGACGTTTCGCCATCCAGCCAGCCACTGGATGGCGAAACGTTCACAACAATGACAACCAGACGCCGCACATGTGTCTTAATTTCATCAGTAGTTGTAGTAGTAGTAGTAGTAGAAGAGGTAGTAGTAGTGATAGTGGTAGAAGTGGGAAATAAGGAGGACGAGCCAGTCAAATACAAAGGAAGGGGAGCACTGCAAGAGAGCTAGATGCCCACAGAGGGAGAGCAAGCGCACAGAGGTGCGTGAAAGGGGAAGTGGGAAATAAATGAAGAAGGAACAGAAACACGAGACAGAAGAGAGAAAGACAACCCTGAGGAGAAAAGGAAAGAGAAAAGGGGAAGAGGGAGAAGAAGAAAAATAAAAATAAAAAGTAAAAAATGAGGAGTCAGGTTAAGTCACGGGTGTTCTGAAGTTTGGAGCATTTTACAATGTAGTGGGAGAGGAAGGCATCTACAGAGACGAATCCAGGGCTAAGATTCATACAAGGAAAGTTGTGTATTAGAGAGGATTCAACTAGACGGCGACTGTTCGAGTTGGAAGTAGGGAAGACAGTTTTAGCAGAAGACCAGTCAATAGGATGGCTATGATCTCTGACGTGACAGAAAAGAGCATTGTTAGTGTCGGCAAGCCTAACACTATTTTTGTGCTCCTGAAGTCTGTCAGAAAGAGATCGACCAGTTTCTCCGAAGTATTGAAGAGGACAGGAGGAGCAAGAAATAGAGTAGACACCAGGAACATCTGTAGAGGGAGGAGAGGTATGAACGAGATTAGTGCGAAGAGTGTTAGTCTGGCGGAAGGTAAGCTTGATGTCTAAGGGACGGAGAGAAGGCAAACCAGACATCATTCTGGCAAACCGAGCCAGCTCTCTATTTCAACACTACATCTCACCTGGCCCTATTACAGGCTCTGATCACATCCCAGTCATCTTGCACATCTCCTCCAACCCTATCCTCATTCCAACCACACCTTCCTTCTCCTACAAGAACGCTGACTGGGATGCTTTCAAACAACACATAGACAATATTAACCTCACCTAGGACTACAACAACAAACCCATCTCTGACATCGATACTCAACTTGATCTCATCCAGGACACCATTACACAAGCAGCCAACAACGCAATACCAAAGAAAACTCACACCACTCGTTATTCCTTCAAACCGTCACTCAGAACAAGAAGACTAATTATCTGCTACCACAACCGCTTCCTCTACAACACACATAGATTTAATCAAGTTCGATTAGATCTCACTTACCTTAGAAACAACATTTTATACAGCCTAGACCAAGACCACAACAATCACTGGTCACGACTAATACAACAAGCGGACAGGCAGCGTGTTAAAAACACTAAAGCCTTCTGGAACTTTATCAAAAAAATCAGAGGCACTACTCCCACCAACAAATTCAAACACATCACCCACAACAACACACACATCTCAGACCCGCAGGCTGCTACCAACATCTTCAAACACATCTGGGAGAACATCTTCCACCCTCACCGACCTCACCCTAACGTTATTCAACACATTCAGAACATAGAACACTGGAACACTGCACACACACAAGATACAACACCAGATAGCCACATTCATCTAGACTCTCTTACCTCCTCCCAAGAACTCGACACTCCTTTCACCAACACAGACATTAAAACTCTCCTCGGACACCTTCCTCCCAAGGCTCCTGGTGCCTCTGGCCTAAACCATATTATCCTAAAACACCTTCCTGACTCTATCATTACTGCCTACACAAACCTCCTCAATGCCTCCCTTGCCTCTGGATACTTCCCTTCCCTCTTCAAAGCTGCTACTGCTATCCTCCTTCCTAAACCCAAAAAAGACCACTCTGATCCTAGAAACTATCGCCCTATCAGCCTCCTCGAAACTTAAGGAAAACTCTTTGAAAAACTCATCAACCATCGCCTTCGCAGATACCTGGAACACAACTCTCTACTTTCTGATGGTCAGTTTGGCTTCAGAACACACAGATCCACACAAGATGCCATTAACATCATTCTCAACTACATCCACATAAACACAGAACAAAGAAACAGGACAGCCCTGGTTGCAAAAGACGTTGAAAAAGCTTTTGACACTGTCTGGCACCAAGGGCTCAAGTACAAACTCTGCACTAACTTTAACCTGCCTCTCACTACTCGTAAACTCCTCTGCAACTTCCTAGACGGCCGTACCATGAGAATCAAATTCCAAGGCTGTTACTCCGACTACTTCACATTAAATGCTGGAGTACCCCAGGGATCTGTCCTCTCCCCTACCCTCTACATTTTATACACTAACGACATTCCAACACCTGTATACCAAAACTCCATCACACTAGCCTATGCAGACGACATTACGCAACTTATCACTCATGCCAATATAGATACACTCACACACAAAACACAAAATGAGGTCGACAGGATAGCCATCTGGGAACAAAAATGGAGGATCAAAACCAATGCAGCTAAATCCAGCATTACATATTTTAACTACAGAAAACGTGATCCTCCATTACCTGTCGAGCTCAGATCAGCTGACACCCGCACTTACATCCCCATGACACAATCTGTCACTGTCCTTGGCGTTAATCTTGACTACCTTCTACGCTTACACGGACACATTCACTCAAGGCATGCAATAGCTAGTAAGGCCCTTGTGGGCCTCTACAAGCTGAAACATGCCTCTCAACGCACCAAACTACACCTCTACAAATCCCTTATACGTCCTCTGATAACTTACTCTCCTCTAGCCCTCTCTCTTGCAGCAAAAACAAACTTACTTAAACTGCAGCGTGTCCAGAACAAGGCGCTGCGCTGGGTGCTTGATGTCAGATGGGAGGACTTCGCCACATGCGAGTCTCTACATGCCCAGTTAGACATCCCTGCGCTGAATCTGTACTGGAAGACGCTCAGTGACAGATTGACAAACTCGTGACACGACATGACTACTGGACCTCTCTCCTTGACGAAGACATTCGCAGACCCACAAACCAACACAATCTTTTCTACTCCTTGCATGATCCTGCTCCTAACCCTATTTACAAATAACCTTGGATTCTCCGAGAGGTACCTTCTATGACAGGTACCATTCTCTGATCCACGTTCGCCTTACCCTTTGGGTTAAGACATGGCTCAGTTCTACACTCCTCTCTAGCTCTAAACGTCGCATGTCTCTTCCTCCCCGCTCACCCCACCGGAGTCCCAACAGAAGAGCCTGAATTTCTCTTCTCAATATCTGTCCCACGATCGCCTTCGCTGCTGGGTTAAGCCCTGGCTCTATTTCTACGACTAAGAACACTCCTCTCCAGCACTATTCTTCGTCTGTCCCGTCTTCCCCGCTCATCCCATTTGGGATCTTACCTGAACTTTCGTTCGTTCGTTCGTTCGTTACTTCTGGTTAGTGTGGCTTTGTAAATGGTCCAAGTCGGACCGAAACGTCGTCGTAAGCTTCTCTCTTTTATGTGCGGGTTATTTGTGTAGTGTTAACTCTAAGTAACACTCCCAGAATTTAAAATTCATTGATCTCTTTACGATTTTAATATATCATAAACGTCATATGATATAAACTTGTATCATGGCTTGCAAGTGCAGCATGTAAATAGGTAAAAATATTTTCCAGCACATAAAAACGTAGTTTTTAAAGTATTTTTTTTTTCATAGTTTCTTTCGGCGATTTTATTGCTGATTTCTCATCCCAGTCGTTAAAGATTTGGAATATGTTAACGTTTATCGTTATTCATCATAACTCAAGGTAGTGATTTGTTTTATCCCACAAACGTTTGAATATAAGTTTTAAAAATTTTTGCGTATTAAACGCATGCACTAGGCATTTACCGTCTAAATATTTAGCGATTTGCATAATCTGGTTAAGTCTATTCAAAATATATTTTGATAGTTCAATTCTGTATCATAGTAAAGTTTAACATTACATATTCTTTGAGTAGCTGAACATTAAAGCATATTATTATACCGTCTAAAGACTATCCATATCAATTTCTCCCCATTTCGGCTAAGATGTGTTGAAGATCATTTCTTTCACTCTCAAGAAAATTGAAATTAATTAAAACTTCAGTTTACGAAAGTTGAAGTTGAGGCAGTGACTCATTCCAAGACCTGGAAACACACTGGTCACCGACCTCTTCTAATAACATGTTCATTTTTCCACTATAATCTACCTTGTCCATAATTACGATCGCATTTGCTCTGTCTGTTTCACAAGGTGAAGTCCAGGATCTTCCCTTAATTCATGGTATAACTTAACAAATCTTCGAGGACAGTTGTGTTGCAGGGGTCTCAGACCTCTGTTGGCCAGTTTGTAGTTGAGCTTTAGCTTTTCGACCTTTTGTTTTGTTGCCTTTTACATGGGGTTTAGCTCCGGTGTCTGGTACTTCTGTTTACCATCTATGCAATTTTATTTCTGCTGGAAAGACTAAAATTCGTCTAGTATTAAAGAAGAGGTTCCTGTCTCTCTGTGACTTGGTTGGGGAAAATTTGTATTCGTGACCTAGTGTAGCTTAGAGACTATAACCTCAAATGGTATAGAACCTGTCATGTATATGTTTTCTGTGCTCATTTTATTTTGTATATCGCGATCATATCTCCTCTTGCTTTTCGTTCCTCCGGTTACAAGATAATTAACTCTTGCATTCTGCAGGTTCCACCGTCCCCACTGCTGAGGGACTAGTCTTAATGCATACCTTACACTTTCATAAGCTTTACTGTGGTTGACTAAGTGACTACAGGGAGAAAGGATCGGAGTACGAGCCTCCACCACCTCTGGTGTTGAATGATGAGCACGGTAATAACATTTCACATAAATATCATAGTGCTAACAATAGATGAGACGTTGAGGATACACAAGGATGGTGTGTACTGATGGAAGGGTGGCAGGTATGTTGTAAACACTGACTTGAAGCAATCTTTGTTGAGTTAGCTGAAGGTCAGGCTAGTGTGTGCTGCTCATGTTAGGGTGTTTACATGTGCTTCAGGGCAGAGCCTTCCTCTAATGTTTACTCCAAGTTCTCTTACATTTTCTGTTTCCGTGATTGCGTGTGTGTGTGCGTACACATCTAGTTGTGGTTGCAGGGGTCGAGTCATAGCTCCTGGCCCCGCCTCTTCACTGGCCGCTACTGGGTCACTCTCCCTGAACCATGAGCTTTATCATATCTCTGCTTAAAGCTATGTATGGATCCTGTCTCCACTACATCGCTTCCCAAACTATTCCACTTACTGACTACTCTGTGACTGAAGAAATACTTCCTAACATCCCTGTGATTCATCTGTGCCTTCAACTTCCAACTGTGTCCCCGTGTTGGTGTGTCCCATCCCTGGAACATTCTGTCTCTGTCCACCTTGTCAATTCATCTCAGTATTTTATATGTCGTTATCATATCCCCCCTATTTCTCCTGTCCTCCAGTGTCGTCAGGTCGATTTCCCTTGACATCTCCTCGTAGGACATACCCCTTAGCTCTGGGACTAGTTTTGTTGCAAACCTTTGCACTTTCTCTAGTTTCTTTACATGCTTGGCTAGATGTGGGTTCCAAACTGGTGCCGAATACTCCAATATGGGCCTAACGTACACAGTGTACAGGGTCCTGAACGATTCCTTTTTAAGATGTCGGAATGCTGTTCTTAGGTTTGCTAGGCGCCCATATGCTGCAGCAGTTATTTGACTGATGTGCGACTCAGATGTGCCTGATGTTATACTCACCCCAAGATCTTTTTCCTTGAGTGAGGTTTGTAGTCTCTGGCTCCCTAGACTGTACTCCGTCTGCAGTCTTCTTTGTCCTTCCCCAATCTTCATGACTTTGCACTTGGTGGGGTTGAACTCCAGGAGCCAATTGCTGGACCAGGCCTGCAGCCTGGGACAGGGACACTTCGAAGTCTATTCCCTCCGTCATTCACGAATACCAGAAACAGCACCGGTCCCAGGACTGACCCCTGTGGAACCTCACTTGTCACAGTCGCCCACTCTGATACCTCGCCTAGTACAATGACTCGCTGCTGTCTTCCTGACAAGTATTCCCTGATCTATTGTAGTGCCTTCCCTGTTATCCCTGCCTGGTCCTTCAGTTTTTGCACTGATCTCTTGTGTGAAACTGTGTCAAACGTCTTCTTACAGTCCAAGAAGATGCAATCTACTCACCCCTCTCTCACTTGTCTTACTACTGTCACCATGTCATAGAACTCCAGTAGGTTTGTGACACAGGATTTCCCGTCCCTGAAACCATGTTGGCTGTTGTTTATAAGCTCATTTCTTTCTAGGTGTTCCACCACTCTTCTCCTGATAATCTTCTCCATGACTTTACATACTATACATGTCAATGATACTGGTCTGTAGTTTAGGGCTTCTTGTCTGTCTTTTTTTTTTTAAAATTGGGACTACATTTGCTGTGTGTACTCACCTAATTGTACTCACCTAATTGTGGTTGCAGGGGTCGAGACTCAGCTCCTGGCCCGCCTCTTCACTGATCGCTACTGGATCCTCTCTCTCTCTGCTTCCTGAGCTTTGTCATACCTCTTCTTAAAACTATGTATGGTTCCTGCCTCCACTACTTCACTTGCTAGGCTATTCCACTTGCTGACAACTCTATGACTGAAGAAATACTTCCTAACGTCCCTGTGACTCGTCTGAGTCTTCAGCTTCCAGTTGTGACCCCTTGTCCCTGTGTCCCCTCTCTGGAACATCCTATCTCTGTCCACCTTGTCTATTCCCCGCAGTATCTAGTATGTCGTTATCATGTCTCCCCTGACCCTTCTGTCCTCCAGTGTCGTCAGTCCGATTTCCCTTAACCTTTCCTCGTACGACATTCCCTTGAGCTCTGGGACTAGCCTTGTTGCAAACCTTTGTACTTTCTCTAACTTCTTGACGTGCTTGACCAGGTGTGGGTTCCAGACTGGTGCTGCATACTCCAGTATGGGCCTAACATACACAGTGTACAGTGTCTTGAACGATTCCTTATTAAGGTATCGGAACGCTATTCTCAGGTTTGCCAGGCGCCCGTATGCTGCAGCGGTTATTTGGTTGATGTGTGCCTCCGGTGATGTGCTCGGTGTTATGGTCACCCCAAGGTCTTTCTCCCTGAGTGAGGTCTGTAGTCTTTGTCCACCTAGCCTATACTCTGTCTGCGGTCTTCTTTGCCCCTCCCCAATCTTCATGACTTTGCATTTGGCTGGATTGAATTCGAGAAGCCAGTTACTGGACCACATGTCCAGCCTCTCCAGGTCTCTTTGCACTCCTGCCTCATCCTCGTCCGATTTAATTCTTCTCATCAACTTCACGTCATCTGCGAACAGGGACACTTCAGAGTCTATTCCTTCCATCATGTCGTTCACATATTTCAAAAATAGCACTGGTCCTAGAACTGACCCCTGTGGGACCCCGCTCGTAACAGGCGCCCACTGTGATACCTCTTCACGTACCATGACTCGTTGCTGCCTCCCTGTCAGGTATTCCCTTATCCATTGCAGTGCCCTTCCTTTTACGTGTGCCTGATCCTCCAGCTTCTGCACTAATCTCTTGTGGGGAACTGTGTCAAAGGCCTTCCTGCAGTCTAGGAAAACGCAATCTACCCAACCCTCTCTCTCGTGTCTTACTTCTGTTACCTTGTCATAAAACTCCAGGAGGTTTGTGATAGAAGATTTGCCTTCCATGAACCCATGCTGGTTTTCATTTATAATCTTGTTCCTTTCCAGGTGTTCGACCACTCTCCTCCTGATAATCTTCTCCATGACTTTGCACACGATACATGTCAGAGACACAGGTCTGTAGTTTAGTGCCTCGTTTCTGTTTTCTTTCTTAAATATGGGGACTACATTAGCTGTCTTCCATTTCTCAGGTAGTTGCCCAGTTTCAAGGGATGTGTTGAAGATTGTGGTTAGAGGCACACACAGCATCTCTGCTCCTTCTCTAAGGACCCATGGGGAGATGTTGTCCGGTCCCATCGCCTTTGAGGTGTCAAGGTCACTTAAGAGCTTCTTCACCTCCTCCTCAGTTGTTCGTATGTCATCCAACACTTGTTGGTATATTCCCTCTTGATGTTCCCTTCTGTTCTGTCTTCCCACAGCCCTTCCTGTCTCTACTGTAAAAACTTCCTTAAATCTCCTGTTCAGCTCCTCACATACCTCCTGATCATTTCTTGTGAGTTCTCCAGCTTCTGTCCTTAATCTGATCACCTGGTCTTTGACTGTTGTCTTCCTCCTGATGTGGCTATACAACAGTTTCGGGTCAGTCTTGATTATCGATGCTATGTCATTTTCATACTGTCTCTGGGCCTCCCTCCTTACCTGTGCGTACTCATTCCTGGCTCTGCGACTGATCTCCCTATTTTCGTGTGTTCTCTGCCTTCTGTACTTTTTCCATTCTCTATTGCACTTTGTTTTTGCCTCCTTACACCGTCGGGTGAACCAGGGGCTTGTTCTGGTCTTCCCGTTGTTACTGTTGCCCTTGGGAATGAACCTTTCCACTGCCTCCTTGCATTTTGTTGCTACATATTCCATCATTTCATTTACTGGCTTTCCTGCCAGTTCTCTGTCCCACTGGACCTCCCGCAGGAAGTTCTTCAACCCTATGTAGTCCCCTCTTTTATAGTCAGGTTTTTCCCATTCTACTCCTGTTATTCTCTCCACTTGCAGCTCTACTATGTATTCAAAGCACAGAACCACGTGGTCGCTAGCTCCTAGGGGACTCTCATACTTGATGTCCTCAATGTCTGAGCTGCCCAGGGTGAACACAAGGTCCAATCTTGCTGGTTCATCCTCCCCTCTCACTCTGGTAGTGTCCTTAACATGTTGGTGCATGAGGTTTTCCAGCACCACGTCCAACATCCTGGCTCTCCATGTTTCGGGACCCCCATGTGTGTGTGTGTGTGTGTGTGTGCACTCACCTAATTGTAGTCACCTAATTGTGGTTGCAGGGGTCGAGACTCAGCTCCTGGCCCCGCCTCTTCACTGACCGCTACTGGGTCCTCCCTCTCCCTGATCCATGAGCTTTATCATACGTCGTCTTAAAACTATGTATAGATCCTGCCTCCATTACATCGCTTGCCAGACTATTCCACTTCTTTACAACTTTGTGGCTGAAGAAACACTTCCTAACATCACTTTGACTCATCTGAGTCTTCAGCTTCCAATTGTGTGTGTGTGTGTGTGTGTGTGTGTGTGTGTGTGTGTGTGTGTGTGTGTGTGTCTGTGAGCGTGTGAGTGTTTCTCAATGCTATTTTCAACAAGTTGTTTGCGGAGGTTGAGACTCAGCTCCTGGCCCCACCTCCTAGACCACTTTAACCGGCGTCACCGAATTTTAGCCTCGGCTTTATTGTATCTGCTTTTGAAGCTGTGTATTGAGTATGCTGCCACCGCTGCCTCATCCGTCATTACACTTTCTATCCATCTTGAAATTAAAGAAATATTTCCTTACATTCATGTGTGTGTATGTGTACACAAATACTCATCCTTTTCTGACTGTATGGCTCCGTTTCTTACCAGACTTGTGTGTGTAGTGTGTGTGTGTGTGTGTGTGTGTGTGTGTGTGTGTGTGTGTGTGTGTGTGTGTGTGTGTCCGTGTTTGTGTAAAAACTTCATGCGACAGTGGTAAACCCGTAGTTAAATGGGGGGGGGGAGTAAGGGTAGCTAGTAGTACGTGGATTAAGAAATCTTCAGCATCATGATTGTACTCTCACCAAAGACGTCCTCAAATGTTTGATTTCTGGAGGACGACCTGGCATGTCTCTGTAAACTGTGTTGTATATATTCTCTCTCTGTCCGCATTATACTGATGACTCGACAGTGTAACCATGAATTTCATCAGTATTATTAAGAATAAAAGCAGTTTTTTATAGATAAATAATTCAGAAAGTTTAATTAATTGAGGTATGAATCTATATTAAACTTAAACATAAATTAACTCAACTTGAAAGATAATATATGTTGTAATATTAAGTCGCGTACATAGCCAATCTCAAGAACTCGTGAAAACCATGTATAAACTTATCATCAAAGTTATAAATAAATTTCCTGAGAGCTTAGGTAGCATAATTAGTCAGCTTTCGTAGTTCAACACAGCACTTGCCAGCATCCAGATAAGCCGCTTTCACAGAGTTTTCCAGACAAAAATTTAAGAAAATGAATTTTCCTGTCATTTTATTTTTCGGCAACTTATCTCTACATTCACCTCGGAGACTTCTCAAATAGGAGAACACACTAACTTTGCAGTTTTTGTCATAATGTTGTTCCATAAATTAAAAACTTTAAACAGCTGAGTGACTAGCGGCGTTCCGTTTCGTAACTGAACACTCGCTTGCGTCTTCCAGGGATCTTAAGGAAAAGTTCTAAGAATAGGGTTAGCGAATATTCTTGGATGACTGACAGGTAAACACTCATGTTGGCAAGACTGACAGGTAAACACTCATGTTGGCAAGACTGACAGGTAATATCAAGCTTCACCATTCAACTCTCGTCATCAAAAGGAGTGATATTGCTTTCAGAGTCCTTGAGATGCTGCCTTAAACTTATTGTCAACAGGACAATATCAGTTTATTTTCCTAAATGAAGATTTTTTTGCAGCAAACAATTTGCTAAATTAAGAAAAAGATTTTGAGACATTTAATTAGAAGGAAAATAAATAAAATTTGCGAGGTTTAAGTTGAATAACATCGTCATAAAGTGGTTTATAAAACTGGTAACTACGTGGCAAAGAGAGAAATGTAGTTATACTAATTCTTTTATGTACGACGTTTCGCCCGTATAGTGTGTTTTACAAAGCCTTAAATTTTCATTTGATCCCACTGTGTAACCGGAAAGTCCTCAATAAAGGATTCTATATTACTGAGTGTCACTCTCTCGTACCGTTACTATCCTGAAGCTACGGAAACAAATAATAATATTAATAATAATAATAATAATAATAATAATAATAATAATAATAATAATAATAATGATAATAATAATAATAATAATAATAATAATAATAATAATAATAATAATAATAATAATGATAATAATAATAATAATAATAATAATAATAATAATAATAATAATAATAATAATAAATTTTCGACAAACCGGCTGTATCCCACCGTGGGAGGGTGACCTAAAAAGAATAAACGACAATTTTCCTTTTTAAATTTATTAATTTATACAGGAGAAGGGGTTACTAGCCCTTTGCTCCTGGAATAATAATAATAATAATAATAATAATAATAATAATAATAATAATAATAATAATAATAATAATAATAATAATAATAATAATAATAATTTATCCGGAACTAGCTTGAAACAACTCACAAATTTTGAGAGTAAATTTTAAATGACATTTTGGTCCGTCCTGCACCATTATTAAGTAAATAAATGATAAGTTGTAATTTGACAACGATACAGAACTGACAGGAACGTCGTGCAAAGTTCCTTCTCCTAACTGTACGTTATGTGCGTAGTGGACTACTGATTGTTTGCTCTGAGAGGACATACAATGTTCCAGTGACGTGCGTACAACCAAATATTAATTGGCGATTTGCCCAGAGAGTTATTTAAAATTGTTCTTAGCGTTAATAGAGGCAGAACGATTTTCAGGCTAGAGAGTATTGTGTCTGTCAACAAGAGAATGTCACTGATTAAGGTTTTAGTGAATTCGTGTGAGCTGTGGACGGTTCACTGTAACAGAGAGGAAGTTGCTGCGGCTCCTCTCGCAAATTTCTGGCCTTGTTTAGCTAGACAGCTTCATAACTCAGGTATCTGAAGCACTGAGAGTGTGACAGGTGAATACGAGAGCTTCACAGCCTGTGTTGTTTCTCATGAATTTCATACACGATATTTTGAAATTTAGGAGAAACAACAGAAGTGGTGAAGCTTTCATATTCGTGTGTCACAGTTTTAATGCAAGATATTTTTACCTACCTGCTATGTTAAGGCCGGTTTAATAGTCTTTCTCCTGACAATACAAGCGTGACCTGTACATAGGCTGCAGTCACTTCTATATCTGAAAATTTCTTGAAAGATTTTATCATGGTAGGTCAGTTTCCCCACTGATGTAAAGTACCTGAGCGCTGAGGTGGCTTAATTATTTATCTTCCGGTGTTCAGCACAGCCTCTGTTCTGTCTTCAGGTTTCTGTTCTTAACGCACGTTTCTCTCTCAGTTAATTTGAGAATAACGAATTACCCAACAGTCTTGCTGCTTTGTTTTCCTACATTACCCTTAGAGAATTCTCGAAGAGAGCGAATTAATTTTTCAGGGTTCGCGAAGGTCCATAAAGTGAAGGCATAATGGGGCATGGAGGTTTCCCTTAAGGTCTGAGACCTCTGCAACATGTTGCAGATGTCTCAGAGCTCTGCAACATAACTGTCCTCAAAGATCTTTTAAGTTATACCATGAAATAAGGAAAGATCCTAGACTTCACCTTACGAAACAGACAAAGCAAATGCGATAATTATGGACAAGGTAGATTATAGTGGAAAAATGAACATGTCATTAGAAGACAGGAGAAGTTACATTCCTCTTAAGTTACGTTCCTCTTAAGTTACGTTCCTCTTAAGTTACGTTCCTCTTAAGAAGAAGTCTCACGCTAACGTTAGCGTGAGACTTCAAAAGATCTTTTGGGAAAAGTTGTAAGAAGGAGAATTAATCAGAATGGCTGGATGAGCCGCCAGTTAATGTCTTGGTGAAAGAAGCAGCCGTTGACGTGACGATCTGTGGTTTAGGTCGTTTCCGAGGGACTATCACCCCTGTATCCTGCCAGGGTAACCTAGTAGCTGGAGTGTCATCCTGGGCATGGGAGGGAGGGACGAGGGACGTGGGACGGGGAAGGGGGAAGCGGGGATGATAGGTGTAAATTTAGTGTGGTGGAACCGATTGGTTATTCAGAGCTCTGTACGATAAAAAAAGAAATTGTACTGACTTTACACATTCCCCCTTCCCTCCCTCCCCTTCCCCTCTACACAGACACAGACATAGACACACACACACACACACACACACACGGAGTTAAGGGGTATGTCCTACGAGGAGAGGTTAAGGGAAATCGACCTGACGACACTGGAGGGCAGTAGAGATAGGGAGGACTTGATAACACCATATAAAATACTGAGAAGAATCGGCAATATGGACAGGGACAGGATGTTTCAGAGATGGGACACACTAACAAGGGGTCATAATTGAAAGATGAAAACTCAGATGAGCCACAGAGATGTTAGGAAGTATTTCTTCAGTCACAGGGTTGTCAAGAAGTGGAATAGTTTGGAAAGGGAGGTGGTGGAGGCAGGATCCATACATAGCTTTAAGAAGAGATATGATAAAACTTACAGAGATGAGGGAGCGACCTAGTAGCGACCATTGAAGAGGTGGGACCAGGAGCTATGACTCGACCCTTGCAACCACAACTAGGTGAGTACATACACACACACACACCCACACACACACATACCCACACACAGGCCTAATGTCTAATCGACATGTGCCTAGGACAAAATGGTAACACACACACACACACACACACGCACACACACACACACACACACACACACACACACACACACACACATACCCACACACACACACACACACACACACACACACACACACACATACCCACATACCCACACACACACACACACACACACACACACACACACACACACACATTCAACCAAATAACTGCTGCAGCATATGGGCGCCTGGCAAACCTCAGAACAGCATTCCGACATCTTAATAAGAAGTCGTTCGGGACCCTGTACACCGTGTACGTTAGGCCCATATTTGAGTATGCGGCACCAGTTTGGAACCCACACCTAGCCAACCATGTAAAGAAACTAGAGAAAGTGCAAAGGTTTGCCACAAGACTAGTCCCAGAGCTAAGAGGTATGTCCTACGAGGAGAGGTTAAGGGAAATCAACCTGACGACACTGGAGGACAGGAGAGATAGGGGGGACATGATAACGACTTACAAAATACTGAGAGGAATTGACAAGGTGGACAAAGACAGGATGTTCCAGAGACTGGACACAGCAACAAGGAGACACAGTTGGAAGCTGAAGACACAGATGAATCACAGGGATGTTAGGAAGTATTTCTTCAGCCACAGAGTAGTCAGGAAGTGGAATAGTTTGGGAAGAGATGTAGTGGAAGCAGGATCCATACATAGCTTTAAGCAGAGGTACGATAAAGCTCATGGTTTAGGGAGAGTGACCTAGTGGGGACCAGTGAAGAGGCGGGACCAGGAGCTTGGACTCGACCCCTGCAACCTCAGCTAGGTGAGTACAACTAGGTGAGTACACACACACACACACACACACACACACACACACACACACACACACACACACACAGGGAAGGCACTACAATGGATCAGGGAATACTTGTCAGGAAGACAGCAGCGAGTCATGGTACGTGGCGAGGTGTCAGAGTGGGCACCTGTGACCAGCGGGGTCCCGCAGGGGTCAGTCCTAGGACCAGTGCTGTTTCTGGTATTTGTGAACGACATGACGGAAGGAATAGACTCTGAGGTGTCCCTGTTTGCAGATGACGTGAAGTTGATGAGAAGAATACACTCGATCGAAGACCAGGCAGAACTACAAAGGGATCTGGACAGGCTGCAGACCTGGTCCAGCAATTGGCTCCTGGAGTTCAATCCCACCAAGTGCAAAGTCATGAAGATTGGGGAAGGGCAAAGAAGGCCGCAGACGGAGTACAGTCTAGGGGGTCAGAGACTACAAACCTCACTCAAGGAAAAAGATCTTGGGGTGAGTATAACACCAGGCACATCTCCTGAAGCGCACATCAACCAAATAACTGCTGCAGCATATGGGCGCCTAGCAAACCTCAGAACAGCATTCCGACATCTTAATAAGGAATCGTTCAGGACCCTGTACACCGTATACGTTAGGCCCATATTGGAGTATGCGGCACCAGTTTGGAACCCACACCTAGCCAAGCACGTAAAGAAACTAGAGAAAGTGCAAAGGTTTGCAACAAGACTAGTCCCAGAGCTAAGAGGTATGTCCTACGAGGAGAGGTTAAGGGAAATCAACCTGACGACACTGGAGGACAGGAGAGATAGGGGGGACATGATAACGACATACAAAATACTGAGGGGAATTGACAAGGTGGACAAAGACAGGATGTTCCAGAGTTTGGACACAGCAACAAGGGGACACAGTTGGAAGCTAAAGACACAGATGAATCACAGGGATGTTAGGAAGTATTTCTTCAGCCACAGAGTAGTCAGTAAGTGGAATAGTTTGGGAAGCGATGTAGTGGAGGCAGGATCCATACATAGCTTTAAGCAGAGGTATGATAAAGCTCACGGCTCGGGGAGAGTGACCTAGTAGCGATCAGTGAAGAGGCGGGGCCAGGAGCTCGGACTCGACCCCCGCAACCTCAACTAGGTGAGTACACACAAACCACACATGCGCATAATTATCGTGATTTCTCCTTTATTTTCTGTTCTAATAAGTTCAGATATTATTATTAAAATCATCAACAGATCACTCACAGTAGAATTTACAATAAGAATATCACCGAGATCTCTACAGACAGCCCAGTCATTATAAAACCCCAGACTAATCCGTAAGATTGAAGCCTAGAGTATAATATCACAATGTGGATTAAATCATTATTATTATGATCATAACTAAGCGCTAAGCCCTCAAGTGGGTTACAGCAGCACCTAGCAAGCTGCACAGAGAGGAGCAGGTGTCCCTGGCTGAGGTGAGTGCCCTCTAACCTCAGTCTGCCTGGGAAAAATGGGCAGCATCCTCACCTGGGAATGGCTATAATGGTAGATAAAAAAAATAAAGCAAAGCGGTGATGAGTTTCCTGTTATTTTATATGAGTTTTTTTTCTTAGGATGAGACCCACAACTGTCTACTAATACTTATTTTCCTATTTGCTGCTAAGTAAATAAGGTCAGCCGGTGTTAGCGTACTTGCTCATACGTGTCGCCATGTTTGCAGGGAGTGTGTGTACTCACCTAGTTGAGGTTGCAGGGGCCGAGTCCAAGCTCCTGGCCTCCTGTGTGTGTTTGTGTGTGTGTGTGTGTGTGTGTGTGTAGACACACAGAGTGTGTTACACGTACCATTTTCTCTTTGGTAGAGGAAGTTTCACTTTTTTCGAAGACACTTGTCAACTTTCAGTTGACTAAACTACTTGACATAGTCCTGAAAGTATTCCTCATCTTTGTCAATGTTTTATATGCTGGTGACGTTGTGTACCTTGTGTGTGTCCTAAAAGGTAAGTTTTATGTGTAAAGTTTGTTGACACACTGTGGGCAATTAATGCCGTAGTCCTCCTATACAATAACATATTTATTATTTTAATCACTAATGTAAAGAGTAAAGTTATCACTGCATATACTATGTGTTATATAAACTTTGTCCTGTGATTTCTACTGCTTGGTCCTCGTATCTATACAACAAAGAGAGCTGATTTTGCTACTCATGCGGTATAGTGTCCTGCTCACCAATCTTCATCAGCCACTGGCCGGAACACAACTCAGATTCGTTAGTAAGACCATTTTGCAGTGTGTCAGTGCTGTCTTGTAGGGTATAGCAGTCATCCAATAAACACCATAATGTATTAATGATGGTAGAATTACCGACAATGTGTTAGGTAATAGGACACAAGCGTAAGTAATGTGACATTTTATTGTGGCAACGTTTCGCTCTCCAGGAACTTTATCAACCCTTGATAAAGCGAAACGTTGCCACAATAAAATGTGAGGTTAGTTGCACTTGTGTCCTTTTACCTAACAAACACCATAATGGAGGATCACTGCAGTAGGCCTACAAGCCCATGATAGACAACTTTCGTTAGTTTCATTGCAACGAACATCGATGCGATCATCAGTTTTCCTTGTCATCCCAGCCTGTGACAGTGTCAGAAGCCTTCTTAATGACCAGAATTATTAGTTTGCCTACGCTCTGCCCTGCCTTTCTTGCGTCGTTCCATCATAGAAGTCTATGAGGTTGGCGAGGAAAGATTTATCTTCACTGAACAAAGGCATCATTTACTTCCTGCCTTATTATGTGGAAGTCTTCTACGAATATTGCATACATTGTTGCTCCTGACAGCTTGGTTCCCGGGAGTACAATAATTTTTTTTCGTTTTTCCGCCTCTGTTCTTTCTCGCTGGCCTTGTTTATCGATATTCCATCTGCATTTGTTTACATGACATTAAATCTTTCTTTATTTGCTCAGGTATCTATTTCCAGCGTTTCTTTCTTGGGTTTCGAGGTGTGGGAAGGGAGAGGGGGCTGGTTATGGGTGGGATAGTAAGCACAGGCGGAATGGTGGATCTGGAAGAGAAGGCATGAATGACGGACAGCCGGAGTGGGGTGAGGTAAACAGGGATGGAATGTGAGGATGAGTGCTATGGAGAGGAAGGTAGCAAGGTGGAGATCAGTATTTGGAGTATTTCTGGAGCAGATGTTGATGGGTAAGTAGCGTGTATGGAATGGACGAGAGTGTGGAGTGTCTGATTCACAGGCTGGATGGAAAGAAAAGGGAGAGATGTGCGTGATGGAATATGTCCATGAGGATTAAAAGGTAAGTTAAAAAAAAACTGATCAAGAGTAGTGAGGTGATGGCCTGCATGGAAGAGGTGAGGCTGTGTGATCCAGATGGAAGAGTGAAAGGATGGAAGGAAAGGATGAGAAAATAGTGGGACTCTGGAGAGATCAGGTGGGGATTCGAGATATGTAGGTGAATTTGGGGAATAGGTAATGTTTGTATGGTGTTAGGTTACTGTTGGTGTATGTAAAAAAAGCAGAGGTTAAGGTAAGTGGCTTGGAGAGAGGAATATATTAGGAGGAAGGAAGGTGAGGTGGGGAGCTTGCAAGACACAGAGTCATGCTAAGACTTGGAAGGACCGAACAGGACAGCAGTAGTAATGAAGCGAGCGAGTGTTATGGAGAGTGAGCAGATTCAGGGTTTTGGGAGGCCGGATAATACATTTTATCTTCGGTCTAATTTGCGTTACAGAGGGTAAAGAATATGGATTTGTCTCCATCTCGCTTGACCTCTCCCCAACACTGTTACACCTCGTCCTAGTAATTGCTTCTGCTGTGTCTTTGTCCTCGAGTCCATGTTCTTTTCCCCCAGCATGTTCTCTCATTCTTTAGTTTGTAAATGTTATCTTTATCCAGTTAATGATGTCACACCATCCTTCATATTATTCATAACATCCTCTGTGTGTTTCATCTAGGATATCTAGTGCATCTTCTTTCTCGTTAGTTATCCATTCATTGTACTGATCCTCAGTCACTTCTGTAATATTACTTCAGTTATTACTTATTATTTTTCTTGTGTCTTGTCTGGTTCACTTTCTAGTAATGTTCCTGTCAACTTTGACACCTGTGAGACTTTGTAAACACTCTCAGTCCAGTACCTTTTCCAGTATCTAGTTGAAATAAAATGACGTACTGTCAACATTAGCAAACAAAGCCACCTGTTGTCAAACAAGAATATATTGGAAGAACGTTTTTCTCTATTTAGAGGTTCATCACAGCGCTCTACCCAGAGCAAAACACTGTCACAGTAAAAGTTCTACGTGTTTTTTTTTCACTCTTGTCTAGTTCGATGTTCGATGTTTGGGTTTCAGTAAATAAATAAGAGTGACTAGATGCAACTTTGTCTCTCTGGGTACGTGTCTCCGCTTTTCCTGATTATTGCTTCTCCTTCCCTTCCAGGTGGTACCTTCTCCTCTTCCAGGTACCACCTGGAAGGGAAAGAACCCCTTCCCTGAGATCAAATATGTTTACCTCCTATTCCCTAGGCGCAGTATAACCCCTAATGGGTTAAGCACTTCCTCGTGAATGTAATAATAATGATGACTCGAAAAAGTACTAATGCATCTCTTTCTTTATTTCCAATACAACATTTTTTTTAGCTATCCTCTCCTCCCTTGGATCATACCTGATTGCCTCTCATTCCCCAGGCGCCGTATGACCTCCGCGGGTCATACAGGTCAACTTACCTTAAGTACACAGACTTGTGTCAACAATAGTAAGATTTATATCTTTGATTGCGCGAACTCTCATTACGATTTTTGCTTAGTATTACTTTAATGCGAAGAAATATCCGCATCATTGTGCAGAGGAACTCAAAAAAATATCTCCAGTGGGCAAAAAGAAAAAAACATACAATCGAAAAGTACCGTCAGTTTGAAAAAGACACGAAAAATAAGTATCGTTATTGGGGTAAGGAGGAGGACACTGGGAAAGGTATCGTCAGTGAGAGAGGTTACAAGATGACCTTAATACAAAGATGTACTTGTAATAATGTTGGTAGAATTACCGACAATATGTAAAGTAAAAGGACACAAGTGCAACTAATGTGACATTTTATTGTGGCAACGTTTCGCTCTCCAGGAGCTTTGTCAAGCCGATACAAACAGTATATACCCTCTGTGTCCATATACTGTTTGTATCGGCTTGACAAAGCTCCTGGAGAGCGAAACGTTGCCACAATAAAATGTCACAATAGTTACACTTGTGTCCTTTTACTTTAAAGATGTACTTACAATATGTCCTCAGGGTGTAGAAACATTCTATAAGAAAGTTTTTAAGTGAAGGGAGAAAAAAAAATAATTATAAAATTAAGTAACGGTATAGTAAAGCAGGATTAACGGAGGTAACTAATAATAATGATCTCGGGTAAAGGGTAAAAAAAGAGTAGTGTAGTTCATTGTCAACTCTCATTTTACCAAGAGCAAACTCTCACATTTTTCCTCGCTTGAGCGATTCATTTTCACGCTCTTGTCGGCATGTCTCACACTGGCTTCCTTGGTGATCAGTCTGAAAATGAACAGGCTCTGGACAGGAACTTTATTGAACTTACTTGGTAAAGCTGGGAAATGAACGCCGGCGTCCAGAGTCTCATGTAGGGGGAGCTTTAGTGAACTCACTTATGATGAGATTTTTAAATGAATCTTCCAGAATCTAAAAATGAACGCCTTTAGAGAGGAACTTTACTGAACCTACAGACCTTAAAGTGAACCTCCTGTCAGGAGGACCTATAACGAACGTCCGTCTTGAACCTTAAAATGAACTCCTCGAGAGAAAGAGGAATCTGATAATCAACTTTAAAACAATGAACCTCATTGAACTCTCGAGATGAACCTTAAAAAAGAACATGCTTCGCTGATGAACTTTACTGAACTTAAAAAAAATAAGAGTATTCGCGAAGTGTAAACAAAAGGAAGAACAAATGATAAATAAAATAAGAACGCCTCTTCAGGACGATTTCTGTGGTTGTGGGCGTGGTTGCTTTGGTTGTTGTGGGTGTGGTTGCTGTGGTTGTTCTGGGTGTGGTTGCTGTGGTTGTTGTGGGTGTGGTTGCTGTGGTTGTTGTGGGCGTGGTTGTTGTGGTTGTTGTGGGTGTGGTTGCTGTGGTTGTTGTGGGCGTGGTTGTTGTGGTTGTTGTGGGCGTGGTTGCTGTGGTTGTTGTGGGCGTGGTTGTTGTGGGCGTGGTTGCTGTGGTTGTTGTGGGTGTGGTTGCTGTGGTTGTTGTGGGCGTGGTTGTTGTGGGCGTGGTTGCTGTGGTTGTTGTGGGCGTGGTTGCTGTGGTTGTTGTGGGCGTGGTTGCTGTGGGCGTGGTTGCTGTGATTGTGGGCGTGGTTGCTGTGGTTGTGGGAGTGGTGGCTGTGGTTGTTGTGGGCGTGGTTGCTGAGGTTGTGGGCGTGGTTGCTGTGGTTGTGGGCGTGGTTGCTGTGGTTGTGGGAGTGGTTGCTGTGATTGTTGTGGGCGTGGTTGCTGTGGGCGTGGTTGCTGTGATTGTGGGCGTGGTTGCTGTGGTTGTGGGAGTGGTGGCTGTGGTTGCTGTGGTTGTGGGAGTAGTTGCTGTGATTGTTGTGGGCGTGGTTGCTGTGGTTGTTGTGGGCGTGGTTGCTGTGATTGTGGGCGTGGTTGCTGTGGTTGTGGGAGTGGTTGCTGTGATTGTTGTGGGTGTGGCTGCTGTGGTTGTGGGCGTGGTTGCTGTGGTTGTTACGATATTAAAAACTAAACAATAAAGAGAGACCAAGCGTTAAATACTAATGGGTCTTCCAGTTGCCAGATCGGAGAAGCGCCGTTAGCGAGACATTACTCCGTGCGCTTCCCTGGCCTGTACGGAAATAGTGAAATGACGAGCGCAACCTCAATGGCCTCTCAATGAGTTCTACAAACGCCCCACAATAGCCTTACAACAGCCCCATAAAGGTGCTGCAACTACTCCACAATAGCTCCCCCCCAAAAAAAAAAAAGCATCACTATCCCCGGCAATAGCCCCTATTAGCTCGGCAATAGCCCCTATTAGCTCGACAACAGCCCCACAGTAGCGTCACAGCATCTCCACAATAGTGCCATAATAGCACCCGATGAAATGTTACATAATGCCGTGGGTTCTGAGCGGCACTAAAGGTCATACTGCCATTATAAATTTAGCACTGAGGAGGAGATGTAATATTTCTGTAACTAGGAGAGTAGAGAGAAGGAAGGATGGGGAGAGAGGAGAGGGAAGAGAGGAGAAAAAAATAGTTAAGGGGACTATGAAAAGGAAGAGGACATGTGGGAGAGGTGGAGGTGGTGGGGGTGGGGAGTGATGATGGTGGTGGTGTTTGCGGTGTTGGTGGTGGTGATGGTGGTGTTGGTGGTGGTGTTGGTGGTGGTGTTGTTGGTGTTGGTGGTGATGTTGGTGGTGGTGTTGTTGGTGTTGGTGGTGGTGTTGGTGGTGTTGGTGGTGTTGGTGTTGGTGTTGTTGGTGTTGGTGGTGGTGTTGGTGGTGGTGTTGGTGGTGGTGTTGTTGGTGTTGGTGGTGGTGTTGGTGGTGTTGGTGGTGTTGGTGTTGGTGTTGTTGGTGTTGGTGGTGGTGTTGGTGGTGTTGTTGGTGTTGGTGGTGGTGTTGGTGGTGTTGGTGGTGTTGGTGGTGGTGTTGTTGGTGGTGTTGGTGGTGTTGTTGGTGGTGTTGGTGGTGTTGGTGTTGGTGTTGTTGGTGGTGTTGGTGGTGGTGTTGGTGGTGTTGGTGGTGTTGGTGTTGGTGTTGTTGGTGTTGGTGGTGGTGTTGGTGGTGTTGGTGGTGGTGTTGGTGGTGTTGGTGGTGTTGGTGGTGGTGTTGGTGGTGGTGTTGGTGGTGGTGTTGGTGGTGTTGGTGGTGGTGTTGGTGGTGTTGGTGGTGTTGGTGGTGGTGTTGTTGGTGGTGTTGGTGGTGGTGTTGGTGGTGTTGGTGGTGTTGGTGTTGGTGTTGTTGGTGTTGGTGGTGGTGTTGTTGGTGTTGGTGGTGGTGTTGGTGGTGTTGGTGGTGGTGTTGGTGGTGGTGTTGGTGGTGTTGGTGGTGGTGTTGGTGGTGGTGTTGGTGGTGTTGGTGGTGGTGTTGGTGGTGTTGGTGGTGGTGTTGGTGGTGGTGTTGTTGGTGTTGGTGGTGGTGTTGGTGGTGTTGGTGGTGTTGGTGGTGGTGTTGGTGGTGGTGTTGATGGTGGTGATGGTGGTGATGGTGGTGTTGGTGTTGGTGTTGTTGGTGTTGGTGGTGGTGTTGGTGGTGGTGTTGTTGGTGTTGGTGGTGGTGTTGGTGGTGTTGGTGGTGTTGGTGTTGGTGTTGTTGGTGTTGGTGGTGGTGTTGGTGGTGGTGGTGTTGGTGTTGGTGGTGTTGGTGGTGGTGTTGTTGGTGTTGGTGGTGGTGTTGGTGGTGTTGGTGGTGGTGTTGGTGGTGTTGGTGGTGGTGTCGGTGGTGTTGGTGGTGGTGTTGGTGGTGGTGTTGTTGGTGTTGGTGGTGGTGTTGGTGGTGGTGTTGTTGGTGTTGGTGGTGGTGTTGGTGGTGTTGGTGGTGGTGTTGTTGGTGTTGGTGGTGGTGGTGTTGGTGGTGGTGTTGTTGGTGTTGGTGGTGTTGGTGGTGGTGTTGGTGGTGTTGGTGGTGTTGGTGGTGGTGTTGGTGGTGTTGGTGGTGGTGTTGGTGGTGTTGGTGGTGGTGTTGGTGGTGGTGTTGGTGGTGGTGTTGGGGGTGGTGGTGGTGATGTTGTTGGGGTGGTGGTGGTGGTGGTGGTGGGGGTGGTGGTGGTGGTGGTGTTGGGGTGGTGGTGGTGGTGTTGGGGTGGTGGTGGTGGTGGTGGTGGTGGTAGTGGTGGTGGTGGTGGTGGTGGTGGTGGTGGGGGTGGTGGTGGGGGTGGTGGTGGTGGTCTAGAAGGATGAAGGAGAGAGGAGGTAGATGGGAAGAGATAGGAAGGAGGATGGGAACAGATAGTGTTGAAGGGAGAGGAATTCAAGATGACGGAGGACACAAGAAGAAACAGAGAAGGAAGGGTGAAGATGAGGAAGGTGAAAGGAGAGGAAGAAGAGATGAACTTTTGATATATACCTTTGATGAGTTTCGAGAGTCTTACTACTCCAGGTGCCCGGCCATGGGTCAGGCTCGTCTGGTGCTAGCCAGGTCAACCAGGCTGTTGCTGCTGGAGGCCCACTGTTCCACATATCCATCACAGCTTAGTTGAAAGGAAATGCTGTTGCGTACTTAACATTATTTGAACATCGTTTGTATATCTACCAGATATACTTCTAACCAAGCCTAGGCCTAGCTAACACAACCCGTCCTAGTCTGCCGTCCTGCAAGATGCTTTGTGAATATGCTTGACTGCGTTCATATTTACTTAGTGGGTTAGAGATCTGCTCAGTTTCTATTCACATTCCTCTGCCATTCAGCATCATTATCTAGCTCTCTCCTAATATTTCTAATACTTGATCTAAGCCAAAGTTACACTGGGTTTTCTGCTTTCGAATTACTTTCTAATTACTTTCTTTGGATAATTTATTAACTGTGTCATGCAGAGATGTCACTGTGAGACGAAATTTATAAGAATTTTATATGAATTCATTTCTGTTTATTTTTTCCATTTCTGTATTTGGCTTCTTCAATTAGCACATTGTTAGCGATTATGAGAATCAAATGTATCCAACCAGAGATGACTTATAATTAGTAAGTATTAGGCTAAGTAACACCAGTTAGCCACACTGCATGACGGAGCGTGATAGGGCATGATGGTTAATATCATGTATGATGAAGAGCGATAGGAAGACCATCCCACCTGATGGAATATGACAAAAAAAATATCCTGCGTGATGGAATATGACAGAAAAACCACCCTACCTGATGGAATGTGAGAGGAAGACCATCCTGTGTGACAAAAACACTAATCCGTGTGATGGAGTGTGACAGGAAACTCATCCTAACGAGACTCACGAAATCGTAATGACACGATTGCAAACAAACCATACCCCGGCCGGGATTGAACCCGCGGTCAGAGAGTCTCAAAACTCCAGCCCGTCGCGTTAGCGGGTTCAATCCCGGCCGGGGTATGGTTTAACTCATCCTACCTGGTGGGATGTAACTCCCCAAAAAATCGTGCGTGATGGACATACCAGGTAGGAGAGGTCTTGTTCAACCTTGTAGATCTTGTTGAAAAATTACTGACGTATTTGAAAGGTAACAAATTCCCATCTTATACTGTTTAAGGTGTTAATGGACGGCAAAGGTGGAAGGCCGGAAGGAAACTGGAGGCAAGACGGAAGCTGGGAAAGGGGCGAGGAAGGGGGAAGAGACGGCCTGAAGAGGGAGCAAGAGGAAGGAGAAAGTTCCCCTCAAGGACATCAGAATTAATTACTCGTATACCCTGATGTGAAAAAATAAATAAAACTCACTTTGGTCATTATTTTAAATATTTTTTTTATTTCATTTGTTCATTTTTTTAGACTTCATAGCCATGTTATGCTACTGAAGGTGTGAGGTTGACATTTTAGGGACAGCAGTCACCCTTATATCTATTGCCTCAAAATTGGAGATAAATTGTTTAGTCATCTTTTCTGTTAGGGACATTTATATTTAAGGTTGAGAGTCCTTCACTTCAACAGCGGCTAAGAAGGGGAAGGAATCTAGTGACTGTTTACACACTGGGAAACTCACGGCAGCTGATGGACCAACACACTCAGGCACCAAAGCTACGTGTGTTTACAGTCTCGCTATACTCTGCTTTGTGATCTTCACCACACACAAATCATACGTAACTCAGTAGAGGTAGTCGCGTCAACATCTGCTAACACCCATCTATATATTAAATCCCTTCATGTGATTTGCAAGTATGAGCAGTAGCAGCCAGTGTTACTCTCCACAAGGGTCACTAGAGTCCCTGAGACCAGTGTGGGAGGCACCAGTCACTGAGGGTCAAAAGTCTACAGCTTCACTCTGACTTGCATTATGGTGATCATGACCTAGAAATCACACCTCAGCCGTAGTGAATCCACACCAGCTGACATTCAGCTCCATGATGTTAAACAATACTGTATTCGTTGACTGTGGGTCTTGCTCCTAGAGGGCAAGGTCCACACTCGGTTATCCTTTTCGTAGAAAAGAACAAATGAAGCCTCAGTTCAGAAGTGAAAGAGTATGACGATGACCAACAACTGCAAACCAGTGAGTATGTATTAATCATTTGGACTGCTTCGTCCTGGTTTCATCTCTTACTTCCGAACAAGGCTATGCCAGGAGACTCCACTTCTCGCTCGACCCAGAATAAATGGACCAGTAGTTGAAGTATGGAGTAGTTGACAAGTGGTAAAAAGACACAGCAAAAGGAGATATTTATTAACACTCTATTTTACATACTTGACAAAGCCTCATGTATGTCCTTTCTTATTAAACGGATCTATAACTCAGCAGTACCATTAACACTGAAGATATGTCTGTGGCCTTACTATTATGTACGTGGCACTCGTTCTCAAGGTCGACTTGTCCTAACTTACTGGAAAACCAGGAAAGAGTTACTTTGCCACACGACGGGGAAGCTATCAGCAATTTCACTCTACCTGCACATTTATCAAAATAAATCACTCCCTCAGTGAACATTCTCTCAACAGATCAAAGGCAAATCAAGTCAATTGAATAAAAGAAAACTCTGGCCCCACAACTCTCACCAATGTCACGCTGTGTCCTGTGTCAATGTTGCTTAATACGAACTGAAGTACACAACTATAAATTAACTATTATAAGGACATTGTTAAGACGAAATAAAAGGAGAAAATCAGAGACTAATCCTTTAAGTCCAGTGTAAAACCTGGAAGTGACGAAGAAAAAAAGGTGGAGAACAAGGGAGAAAGGGAGAGAGAGAGGAAGGAAGAAGAGGGCGAGAGGAGGGAGAGAGGGAGGCTTTGGGAGGTGGTACTGAGGTGGCAGAGGAAGTGCAGAAAAGATGGGAGTGGAGAGGAGAAAAAATAGTTAAAAAGGACACTATGGGAACTGAAGAGAATTGGGGTTAAGGAGAAGTAAGTTAGGAGAAGAGGGAGGGGGTAAAAAGATAGGCAGAAGTGGAGGAAGAGGGAGAGTGGAGAGAAGAGGGTGGAAAAGAAACATTGGATAAAGAAAAAGAGAGGAGGGAAGGGGGGAGGTGGAGGGGGCCGGAATATGGGAAGGGGAGACAAAGAGGGGAAGGGGATGGGAAGGGGAGACAAGTAGGGGCCGGGGATAGGAAGGGGAGAGGAAATGAGATAGGAGACTTTATCTGACACCATCGAGGTGTTATTGGCTCCTAAATTGAGGGGTCCGAGGGTGTCCAGTGGACCATTGAACGAGGCCTTGCTTGGTGGGCCCTTGATAGTTTCCTCTGTGGGCCCTTGACAGTTATCTCTAAGCCTTAATAGTGAGGTCACTGGTGAGCTCTTGTATACGGTACTAGTGGGCTTCTTGATAGTGGCGTCACTGGTGAGCTCTTGACAGTGACGTCACCGGTGAACTCTTGACAGCGATGTCACTGGTGGGATTTTGACAGCGATGTCACTGGTGGGCTCTTGACAGCGATGTCACTGGTGGGCTCTTGATAGTTACTTTACTGGAGGTTCCTTGATACTTGACAAAGTGCCACACTTCGCAATACCTCGGTAAATAAAATTCTTATTGTTTGTATCTTTTATTAAGTGAAGATCAGGGAGTTGATTGCAATATTCAAGTCAGAGGTGAGGTCAGTTCTCAAGTAGAAGAGTTGATATTCTTTCTCAGCACAGGTTAGGTCAGAAGTATTAGTCTTGAGGAATTGATTGCTAAGCTTAAACGTCTCTGAGCAGTTAATGGTTGCTGCTTCAAGGTATCGAGTTTTCCTTACAATGCTTTATTTGTTCCAATCCATTTCTCAATAAAAAACAAAACAAGATCCCGATGTGTTGCGTAAGCATTGCTAATGTTCTCGCTTTTCCAGGCACATTCGTCCTCCCCCAATGCTTGTGTTTAGGTATCTCAGTCTCGCTACAGGAACTTTGAAGAAGAAGTTTAAGATAAGGATAGTACCGAACACATCAGAAGTTAAATTAAACGAATATCATCACTTGTGTTGGTGTCACTATGAAAAAAGAGAACTTTATTAAGGAGCCTTGACAGAGAATTTTGCAGTGCTTTGTACGTGACATATGTCGGGCATATTATACAGTATGTAGCACCAACCTGGAGTGCACGCTTGATAAAGTATGCAGAAACTAGTGAAAGTCCATACGGGAGCGGGACAAATCCCGGAGGTGAGAGAGCTGATCCCAGAGAGGAGACTACGAGAATAGAACCTAACAGCTTCAAAGGATAGAAGGACTATGGGAGACATGATAACAATGTAAAAGATACTCAGAGAATGCCACTTGGCATGCAGATACAGAATGAAATGCGAGGATCAGAGACAAGCCAGCAAATATGAAATATAATTGAATGAGACACAATGAGAGAAATTCCTCCCCAATAACCTGACAGACCAGGAAGTAAACTGACAGACCAGGAATTAAACTGACAGATCAGGAGTAAAACAGGATTCCATACAGTTTTAATGATAAATACGAAAGTTCCCATAAAGTCGTGAACTAGTGAGATAAGCGTATGGAAGGAGAGAGAAAGCAGAGGCAGGAGGTCAGACTGGATCACCACGACCAACCTGAGCGAGGACTTCACACGCAACATTTATTGTATTCGTGTGGAAGCGTTAAACCTGTAGGGATCATATACTGCCTAGTTAATGAGTTAATAAGGGTTAATCAGAGAAAGGGAATAACAGCTCTAATTCCTTGGATTAAGAGCCCTTCGTCAGTATCAATTACTGTTAAACTTAAAACTGTAAAGAAATTGATAGTTTCTCATATACAAAAATACATAAACTGATAATAAAATAACTAAAGAACATTAAAGCCAAAAATCAGATTTATTTGGTTTAGCAGAGACAAAACTTGAAAAAATATACTGAATTAAATTTTTACAGATAGTTAATATGCATAGAAAGGAGAAAGAATTCGAAAGAAAAAACGAAAGGCTAAACGCAAATGTATATCTGTAAAACAACAACAAAAAAATCATTGATATTAGAAATTTTGGTTCTAGAAATTAAAACGACAGGTTATAAAATTAGATTTATTGATGTATAAAATCCCCTAATGAATAATGTATGGAATAAAGAATATTTTTTACAAATTCAACAACTGGTTAATAATAGAAAGGAAAATTTAAACTATGAAAAGTAAATGACTAACTACGAGGGTTGACATAGATGAAGAACAACTGGTTGGCCAGAACTGTTATTACTCTACTGTTGTAGGTATAACTGTCAGGACAAATATTTCCTGACGCGGGTGTTAGTCATACGGTGACCCACAGCTGGAGCTCTTGGTCATCTGACCGAGAACTTCCGCTGGCTTATCATAACCATCGTTATGATTACAACCATTATTTTTGCCATTACGGTAATGAGTTTATGTACGAACATAGTGAAGCAGTGACGCTGTGAAGGTAAGGAAATGCACCATTCAGTCTGAACTTAGCGCTTGCTACGGAAAAAGTGTCTACATACGTAAATATACGTAAATGAATTAGAAAAAAATGGTCAGACTTCTCTTTAATAAATAATATACATGTTATAATTCAGACGGAGAAAAATATAAAAGGTTTAAGGACTATAATAAATTATTATAATCACAAGTAAGCACTAAATACAGGTCATATAGCGCTGTACAGACTGTTATAAAAAATATTATAGTAATATATAATGGAATACTTTGGAGATATAAATTGGAATGAAGAAATACTGTGATATAAATAAAATATATACATACTTTTGTTTCATTTATAACAATGCATTTACCAGTTTAACCTAAAAAATAAAACACGATTTAAAAAAAGAGTATTGTAAAACACAGGAGAATAAAATTAGTTATTTTAAGGAAGGTTTATAATTTACTGAGTGTTGGCACCTCTCACCTGCCAGGGAATTCAATATTATCATTAATAATAACAATAATAATAATAATAATAATAATAATAATAATAATAATTAATATAATAATAATAAAAAACTTGCACACGCAGGCTTGTACTCTACACTCTCACGGTAACACTTGACCTTGAAATTGAAAACCCGTTGCTCTAAGACGCACAGGACGAAATAATGAATGTTCTCACACTAGCTTAACATAACTTGCATCAGTAGAGACAATTATATATCCTGAAAATGTTCCATCTAACATTTATGATTAAAACTGTCCCCCAATATTTCAGTAGCCCAATAGGTAACCTTACAGTGATAGTCTCAATAGACTGTGCAAGTTGTTAGTATACCATTAAGATATGTGTCGTTGCTACACACCACATACTGCACTAAAGAAGAGCAAGATCGACCGCAAGCTGGTGAACTTGGGTAAGATGGGGTGTCATATACTCGATAAGTCCTCTCATGGTGACATTTCTTGCGATAAGAGTCACACATACACGTCGAGCCGAACTGAATCGAGTTTGGAGAACTCGATACGTCTCTCTACTTTCCAAGGACCAACCAATGTATGTAGGGCTAAGAAATCACTATATGACTGAAAACAATTACTGAGTAAAAGACAACAGCATTGGCATTGGTCTGTTCATTACCCAGGACCTCAACATAGTTCGGGTACAAACGCCCACGTTTCTATGCTGGGCATGGAGATGTGTAAACTGCTTTAGAGTCGTTTTAGACTCCTGGATGTACTGCAGCATATTAGGCTAGGGCACACAGAACACTTTGAGTTGAGTCAATGGTTAAATGGAACTCAGTATTGGCAGTAATCTGAACAAAAACAACAAAGATATCTTTGAACTCTGGAATGAAAACACAACCTGCTTGGTTGATCACCACAAACCCTTTTCTCTCTTCTATTCATCAATAAAGTCCTCGTCTCTCGAGACATCTGAACACGAAAGGGCACAGAGATCATTATTTAGGCATCGTAAGGCTCTCTTTTCCCTTCTCTGCCAGAAAAGACTATAGCATAAATCGACTTGTCAGGCTTGTGGCACACTTAGAACAGGTAGCTTAGGCACAACTCATTGCAAAAATCCGAGAGGGGCTCCTAAGAATGACATAGCTTTCTCCAGTGGATGACCAACTTCCAGGTGGACCTTATTAAGCAAGGGCAACAGGGAAAAAAAACAGACTTAGTGGTGGACGTGGCAGTCACAAAGAGACACACAGATGAAGCATGGTCAGCACACTATCAATGGTAGAAAAGCACTTTCAAGATATCCGGTGCCAGCACTGCATCCACTCTGAGTATCTTCAGCTGGGGTCCCCATACCAACATCCGGTCAAAGACCAGTCCCCCAGAAGATCGCTAAATAAATTACATCGTAAGGCCGCCTTTAGGAACAAGCCTTCTACGCAATTTTTCAGCAGTCGACTAAACGATATTTACCCCCGCCCCCCGCCAACCGCCCCCCGCCCCCCGCCCCCCGCCCCCCGCCCCCCGCCCCTCTCCTTGTATGAGACAGCAGACCTTCTCCGTTGTACTGCCATGAAGGATGACTAACCTCACTGTATATAACCACCGTGAAACAGATAATACTCAAAAACAGTGTTCCCCTGTGAGAAATCCACTATAAATGACTGATCTCACAACATACTACTATCAGGGAATCAGTATCTAAGTCATAATCCACAAAATTATCAGAGACATATGGTAAATTTACATCATAAGACGGTAAAATAACAATATTAAATATATTCAAGTGACCTGAAATAAGCAATTAAAAGCAAAAAATTTGCCCACACACATACACACACGCGAGCGCACACACACACACACATACGCACACACACACACACACACACACACACACACACACACACACACACACACACACACACACACAAATATGCGGCAGAATGTCACAATTAGAAACAAATAATTATCCGGATATAATGTCGTAAATAAGGTAATGGAAATAAATTAGTTTAAGCAGTCCCAAATAATCATCCCAAACACTGCATGAAAGAATTATGTAAGATTTAATCTCGCGTATAAGAAGTCGATCTTCTTGACACAGTAACTTCTCCACCAGACTTCAATGACGGACTTATATAAATATATATTTTGACGAGTCTAATAATCTTTCAAGTCAAGTAACTCTTCAAGGAGGTAGGGAAGGGATCCTTGATGCTGGTGAAGAACTTTTGATTCGAGGAACTGGAACTACTCTTCCTCTTCCTTGGATCAACACTGAGTGCCTCCACTTCCCAAGGCGTTGCTAGATTTTTTAAGGGTTTAGTGTTTGTCCATGAGTATAACAATAGTAATAATTTATTCAGGAACCTGACCTCCCTACAACACTAACTTTGTGGGCAAATTTCACAAAAATTTGATATTTGCTTAGTTCTTCGTTTCTGTTTCTAGAGCTGACAGTCTCGGGTAACCTTGAGAAGGGGGGTATATTAGGTGACCTGGGGAGGATTATCTTGGCTGAACTGGGGGAAAGTGGAAGGGCAGGAAGGGTAAAAAAAAAAAAAAAAAAAAAAAAAAAAAAAAAAATCACTGTTTAGAGAGCTGGCTGTCCAGGGTGACTTGTGAAGCTCCCCTTTCTGAAGCGTTCTTCCTGGAGGCGCAACAGCAGGAGTTGAGGGCGTGCCTGAAGTCAGCATTCCTCCAGGCGAGCAGCGGCAGACACACCAGCTCGTGGAGAAAGAGTAGCAGGGGACTGATGTGGTAACTAAGGTTGGGAGTCCTCTTGGTTATCACCCACACCAGCTTCACGATCACCTGTGTACACAGAGTGGTTGTAATATTATATTTATTGTTTACATAATACCGACAAGCAGATGACTACATTTTGTACACGTGTCTTGTTTGTTTACAGAGTGGTTGGTTTGTTATGGTTGGAGCTTGTTGACAACAAGAGGGTCAGTGAGGCTGCATGTCACCTGCACACCACCAGTCAGGTGCATGTCACCTGCACATCACCGGTCAGGTACATGTCACCTGCACATCACTAGTCAGGTGCATGGCACCTGCACACCACTAGTCAGGTACATGTCACCTGCACACCACCAGTCAGGCGCATGTCACCTGCACGCCACCAGTCAGGTACATGTCACCTGCACACCACCAGTCAGGTACATGTCACCTGCACACCACCAGTCAGGTGCATGTCACCTGCATATCACCAGTCAGGTACATGTCACCTGCACATCACTAGTCAGGTGCATGTCACCTGCACATCCAGTCAGGTGCATGTCACCTGAACACCACCAGTCAGGTGCATGTCACCTGCGCATCACCAGTCACGTGCATGTCACTTGCACACCATCAGCCAGGTACATGTCACCTGCACACCACCAGTCAGGTGCATGTCACCTGCACACCACCAGTCAGGTGTATGTCTTTGGAATCTTGACATATGTCGCTATACGCGACATATGTCAAGCCTTCCGTGGAGTACGCAGCACTGGTATGGAGTCTACATCTCGTGTTACATGTCCAGAAATCCCAGGCGGTCTAGAGGTTTGCAACAAGACTCCAGATAGTAAAGGAACTGTGATATAAGGAGAGAATGAAGAACTGAAGACAACGATCCTGGAAAAGATTAGAACCAAGGGAAAAAAATTATGGCCTACAAGATAGAAGATTTGACAGCGTTCTAAGGAATTAACGTTTTATATGTGAGAGACAGAGGCGAGGGGGAGATAGATATTTCTTTAGCCTGAGTTTATTTAATTAGTGGGGGAGCGGTGGGAGAGCAAGGAGGCAGAGGCTCCCAGGTTCCCTACACAGTCTGGCTAGGTATGAGTGGAGCCAAGAGACCAAGAGCCAAAAATGATGCTGGACGGTATAGCTAAAACTGAAACCAGGCAAAAGCAACTGTATGGATACCCGCGCTTAAGGAACAATCTGACCCACAGTTATTCATGTGAATGCTGCCTTGGCTTTCATCACACCCAAGCATCTCGCTCATATCCCTTAAATAAGTTTATTTTGACTGCGCTTTCTCCTTAAGACTTACGAAATCCTTGCCCAACACTCACGTACACAGTGCTTTCACTCCTTCCTCGCACTCCAACTCACACAGTGCATCTACATCCACGAGTTTGTTTATGATTTGGTGTAGATGTCTTTTTCTCATTATTAAGGAGCACTGTAGTGAGTAGTGACCATCTGTTAGTACATGTAGCATGGAGACACAGAACTAATACAGCCTCAAGTTCTGTATCCCAAGGTGTATATATATATCTATATATATATATATATATATATATATATATATATATATATATATATATATATATATATATATATATATAAAACGTCGTGCCGAATAGGTAAAACTAGTCAATTAGCGAGAACTCATTTAAAATTAAATCCTTTCTAAAATTTTCTCTTATACGCTTAAAGAAATATTTTTTATTTATGTAAATGTAAAAATTAATAATTTTGTACCAAAAGAACTTTAGAAAACTTTCCTAACCTTATTATAACAAGTGGAATTTAATTTAGCCTAATCCAATTAAATATATTTTGGATAAGTTTACAATAATTGAATAATAAGTAAACACAATGAAATGTATTTTTTCGCTAGGCTGAGAATGATATTTGTGAAATATTGCATATATAAATTTTTGCTTGCCTTTTTCGGCAAGAAGAGCGTTGTTATTTAAGCCAAAATCGCAAGTTTTACACACACACACACACACACACACACACACACACACATTATATATATGTATATATATATATATATATATATATATATATATATATATATATATATATATATATATATATATATATATATATATGTCGTGCCGAATAGGCAGAACTTGCGATCTTGGCTTAAATAGCAACGCTCATCTTGCCATATAGGGCAAGTGAAAATTTGTGTATGCAATAATTTCGCCAAAATCATTCTGAACCTAACGAAAAAAATATATTTCACAGTGTTTGTTTAGTATTAAATTATTGTAAACAAATCTAAAATATATTTAATTGGGTTAGGCTAAAATAAATTGCGCTTGTCATAATAAGGTTAGGTAAGTTTTCTAAGTTCCTTTTGGTGCAAAATCATAAATTTTTACATCAACATTAATGAAAAAAATATATCTTTAAGCGTATAAGAGAAAATTTTAGAAAGGACTTAATTTTAAATGAGTTCTTGCTAATTGACCAGTTTTACATATTCGGCACGACATATATATATATATATATATATATATATATATATATATATATATATATATATATATATATATATATATATATATATATATATATATATATATGTCGTGCCGAATATGTAAAACTTGCGATCTTGGCTTAAATAGCAACGCTCATCTTGCCATATAAGACAAGCGAAAATTTGTGTATGCAATTTCACAAAAATCATTCTGAACCTAACGAAAAAAAATATTTTAATTGTGTTTGTTCAGTATTAAATTACTGTAAACGTTTCTAAAATATATTTAGTTGTATTTGGCTAAAATAAATTGTTCATGTTATAATAAGGTTAGGTAAGTTTTCTAAGATTCTTTTGGTGCAAAATTATTAATTTTTACATTAACATTAATGAAAAAATATATCTTTAAACGTATAATTTTAAATGAGTTCTTGCAAATTGACCAGTTTTACATATTCGCACGACATTATATATATATATATATATATATATATATATATATATATATATATATATATATATATATATATATATATATATATATATATATATATATGCAAAACAACCACTGTGAAAGAATAATGAAATTCCAAGCGCTTTCGTGACTACTCATTGTTCCTTGATAATGTGAGTAGTCACGAAAACCCTTGGAATTTCATTATATATCCTTGCATGTATGATAAATAAACACGAGTCTGGTATTACAAAAGATGTTATTCATACAAAAAGGTTGAAGCCCCCAGTATGCCTGGCCTCACTGTCATAACACAATGCACAAAACACTCTCTTATGTACTGTAATCCCGCTTTATTTTCCATTTAAGTATTTTTTATATAGTATTAATTCTTTTACCATGGAGAGGGTTCTGCATATTGCATCACAATGACTCAAACTTTGCATAGAAAACCCCCAAGACTGGACCAGTGTTGGGAATTTACTTGTAAAAATTATTTGCGTTTACAGTAAAGCAAAGTGAGGAGTGGAAGAAGGTCAGGAGACGATGTAGTAGGTAATAGCAACGGACCACTTACGTGGCGAAGGAAATGTAAGAGAAGGCAATTAGAGATGATGACGGGGGATAATATGAAGTGGGTGTAATTAAGAGTCTTAAAAGGTGTCTTTTTGGTAGAAGTTAGCTTGAATAAGAGAAGCGAGAGGAATGGAAGGCGAGTGGAAGGAAAAGGGAAGTGTGAGAGAGGGGAGGTATGTTATGTAAATATCAGCGTGCACTCAAAGTGGTCTGGTACTCACATCGGGGAGAGCCAGGAGCAGGTTGAGGAACACCATGACGAGGACATCTCGAGCTGTTTTCTCTCGCAGGCGACGGTTGTCCTCCTCCATCGCTTTGTTGACATGTGGCCCTTGATGCCGATTCAGCCTGAACTCTCGAGCCATTAGAGCATACATGAACACTACTATGGACAGTGCTATGGAGAAAGCAATGATATACGTGGTGAGGAAGGGGAAGGCACTGAAGCAGTGGATGAAAGCAGCTCTTAGGATCAGGATGATTAGTGCTAACACCGGCAGAATCCAGCAGCTCATGCCTAGAGCTTTACACTGGTTATCAGTCATTAAACTGTGGTAGTGTAGGGGCCAGCAGATAGCCAGATAGCGATCCAGAGCCAGACAAGAGAGACAGAGGACGGAGACGATGTGGAAGTAACGCGGGATGATGATGATGCAGAAGTGTTGAGGAAGTGAGTGTGGCTCTGGTAAGTACGTCAGCTTCACCAAGGTAAATAGAGCGACTAGTGCTCCACACAAGCCACCACTGAGAGCCAGGTTGGTGACCAGTATCGTTGAGGACTTCTTCCGCATCTTGACACTGCTACTGATCACATAGACAGTGAGCACAGACTCGGCAACCAGCACCAGAGACATGAGCAACCGAACCCAACACAACCATTCTGGGGCATCGTCATCTATGAAATATATGTTGCAAGTGTTATTATTACTGCTGTGGTTGAACATTGCTAATTTGGCACTGGAGTTATCTTCTAGATCATTACTGGCAGCAATGTGTTACTCGGAAGACTTCACAGCACCTTGCAGCCGACTTTCTTCACTATGAACACAATTTCTTGAATATCGCTCGTTTCTGCTGCGAAGCTTGCTATATACCTGTCATCCAGGTTCGGAGCATCCCTTGCCTCACCCTACCCTCTCCCTGCACTGCTTGTGCTGACACTGAGCAACCCATCACCACCACTAGCACACAACAGCAGCACTGTACCACTCAGCTTTCAGGAAACCTCTTATCTCTCTCTCTCTCTCTCTCTCTCTCTCTCTCTCTCTCTCTCTCTCTCTCTCTCTCTCTCTCTTTCTCTCTCTCTCACTCACATCGACCCAGATTTAACACTCACAAACGTTAACCTGAAGTTGACGCAACCAACTGCCAATATTAAAATCTTTAAAATGCGAATCATCTGGTGCAAGCAAACACTGAGAAGAAATAAAAGGATCGAGTCTACAACACAGGAACTGTGATGCCGCGGCTAAAGCAAGCAATATATATTGACAAATCATAAAATGATTTGTCAATACACAAGGATGACTGAATCACAAGGATGAATTGTTTAAGGTTTATCAGGAAACTGTTGTTATGTCACTCGTTGATCGTGATTGGCTAACTTTTGATGACGTTATTTATTGCATCACTATGTGGGCGTGGCTTGCGTGTTCCAAATAACGGGGGTGGCGGAGCTCTCGTGGTGATTGGTGCTTCACAGTGACGTCTCGATCTAACGTTATGGTAGTGGCGTGTAGTAAGTCGTGTTGTTACAGTATAGAGACGTGTGTAAGGCTGCTGATGCTGCATATTATGCAGCACTCACGAACGTTGCTGTGTCGACGTTTGTGAGTGCTGTTATGAATGAGCTGTAAGGAATGACTGATCATTACGAGAATGAAGTCTTTATGTGATTCAGGTGTATGTGTGTGTACTCAGGTGTGTGTGTGTGTGTGTGTGTGTGTGTGTGTGTGTGTGTGTGTGTGTGTGTGTGTGTGTGTGTGTGTGTGTGTGTGTGTGTGTGTGTGTGTGTGTGTGTGTGTGTCCATATAAACATTTAGAACTCTTGTATAAGAGTTCAAGTGTATTTGTGTTTACATGTTGCCCCGTAATGTAAACAAACATAAACAACACACAGGATGCAAACAGCGAGTCCTATACGTCAGCAAACACCCTGATAATCACTGACGGTTTAAACTGATACGGTAAACTGTTGAGGAAAGCAAATAGCATGGTGGAAAATAGCATTATTATTATTTCTAGTTACGGGGGAACGCCAAACTCGTAGAAGTGAAACCACCTGGAGAATGGGAATTAATTAGGTTTGATCTACGGAATAGGAGAGTAGCTCTGATTTCTTGGATCAAGAGTCAACCTGCATCAAGACATCCTCCTCCTTGAGTCGTGCAAATGAAGGCAGTTACACGAGAATTTTGCAGCACTGGTGATTAGATCGATTCTCAGACGGTCGTCTAGAGTGCCTTCTGAGAGCTCCCAAGTGCCAACTGGAAGCTCCCGATTGCCAGCTGGGAGCCATCGAGAGTACCAGCTGGGCTCCACCGAGAGTACAATAGGCTCCCGAAGGAGGGAGAGAGTGAACCTAGCAGCTACCAGCGAAGAGGCGGGGCCAGAAGCTGAGACTCGGCCCTTGCAACCACAAATATGTGAGTACAAATAGGTGAGTACACCTCTCCCACCTACCTCCCTCCCTACGTTGGGAGATTCTCTTTCATCAACATTCGCTGAAGCTTATCGTTAAGAACTTAGAAGGGATTATGAGTATGGTGTGGAATGTGGTTAACGGCCTGGTACCGCCCACCACTGTTTCTGACGTTGCCACAGTTACTGCCATTGCTGCTACCGCCGTCGCTACTGCTGCCGGCAGTGCCGTCACTGTCTCTTACTTTCCACCGACCACCGCTGGTGACTGCTGCTACTGCCATTCCCGCTGTACTAGTCAACAAACTGTTATACGTGAGAAAACGACAGATTGTCAACTTACTTCAGGACAATTGAGCGAGCATGTGTGCGTGCGCGGAGACACTGTGAGGCGAAGCTGGTGGAAGTACGACGGTCGTGGCGGCGGCAACTTTCCTCAAACCGTCTGCTTCCTGGGGCTTCTGCTTAATGGGTTCCATTGAAGAGTTATTTAAACGGTGTCAGCACTTCCTCCCTCCCCCATACCATCCATCCCCCAGGATACCACACGTACCCCGGCGTTTAAAGAGCCCCCGATACTTTCTCCGACCCCCGATACTTTCTCCGACCCCCGAAACTTTCCTTGACCCCCGATACTTTTCCCAACCCCCGATATTTTCCTCGAGCAAGACTCGGCTTCCCTTTCACAACTTAATTGACCCAATTATCGAACGACTAACTCCTTTTTCATTCTTAATCTAGGAAAATTGTCATTTTTTTAATAAATCAGCGGGGTTGCCTTGATGGAGGTGAAGGGTTCTTTTCCAAGGATTTAGAGCTACCTTCTCCCTCGGATTAAACCCGATTACCTCTGATTCTTCCTCCTCCTAGATGATCCCTACAGGTTTAGTGCTTCCCCAAATATACGATAAATATGTGAAATTAAGCCTTCGAGAGTTCGTTGAGCTGGATCATGGCATTCTACAAGTACATTACATTTTATTCGGTGTATGTCACACTCCCATACAGGCTGCCTCCCGACCAATGAACCAAGTGCTAATGGTTTAACGATCAGTAGGGCCCCGTTGCTATATCAGTACCTCGGTTCATCTGCTAATCACAGACAAGCTCACGAGAGCTGTGAAGCAACGTGGTTCACTTGTGGCACGAGTTTTGGCAGACTTGTCTAGGCTGCAGGTCGCTCACAGTACTTTGTCTGGCTCTTGCGTTTTACCTCCTTTGATTACCGTGTTGTATTCTTACTCTTACATTATTGTACATATTGCAGTGTACATATTGTAAATACCAGCTTGCTTATTTGCTGAAGGAAATACAAGTCACATAACCTCTGTTGTCTTTCTGTTTGCTTCATTATTTATCCCATTATGACAAGGCGTGAAGGCCATTCTACACCTGTGTTCGTAATATGGATCAACACGCCAATGACCCTGATGCTAGTAAAGGGTTCCTGATCAAAGGAACTGGGGCTGACGTTCTCTTCCATGGATTAAATCTGATTACCTGTATCATTTCCTAGGCACTGTTTAACGTCTATAATAATAATAATAATAATAATAATAATAATAATAATAATAATAATAATAATAATATAGAGCCGTCCGCCCAGAAAAAATTGCTACCATCATAAATAAATGAGAGTGAACAAAAAAAATTATCAAAAGAATGGTATTTAAACAGATGTCAAAATATTATGTTAGTTGTGTTGTGTGTACGTGATTTATGTTACGGATGTTAGGTAATAATCCACTTGGAGGCAGAAACAATTGTATAACCTTGTTAACTACCTGTTAAGTGCGTGTGTAATGTAACATGGCGGTCATGGGAATCGTACTGCGGTCTTAGCAGTTGCAAGACTGAGAATATAATGTGCTTCTCAAATCAATTTTCCGAGGACTTGCAGCAGTAGATATGAAGACTTATGCAACATATGGGAATCTTTATTGAGGAAATAAAGACTCCCATATGTTGCATATGTCTCAATCTTCAACTTCTTTTTTTTTTTTAACCATTTATCACAGCAGTAGATATGCATATACATATTTACGTCTTGCTTTTTTTTCAAAATTTGCCAACCTGGCTTATTCTGCAAGCCATATACAACCCAAATGTACCTTAATGTTTGTTATAATTCCACGAAAATCTGCCTAAACATCACGAAATAATTAGGATTAACTATATAACCTAATTTTTGCCAGGGCTGGGATACAAATGTGAATAAATCTGTAAATCATGTTCATTCATTTGAATACGTCAATATTTATAAACAAATATACATATGTATTTTAAAGCAAAATTGACTGACCCATCGATTCGGGTTATTAGACCATAGATGAGAGGATGTACACTAAAAAAAATAAAGTTTTGCCGGTAAAGACGTTCATTAAATCTAAATTTCCTTAAGGATTATATTCTTTTACATAGTTTAACCCCGGTACCTACTGCATATTAAGCTAGATAAACCTGGTCAGCAAGACGGGCCCATACTCCTTGCCCAGTCAGTGGGAAGGATCGGATGAGTCGTGCACTCTGTTAGCGAGCTTTGTCGTCTATGTGCCGCATTCTGTTTTGGCATATTGTGTCTGCAACAGTGAAGAAAAATATATATGTTGCATTACTTGTTTTTGTGAAGACACTTTAACTGTAGAGATCACGTCGGGTCCATTTGCTTTCAAATGGAAACGAATTTTAGCAAGAAGAATGAAAAGACATAATACCGTGACTGGAATACACAAAAAAAAACGCACATAGGAGAGAGAAGCTTAAGACGACGTTTCTGTCCGACTTGGACTATTTACAAGCCATACTGACTTGTTAATAGTCCAAGTCGGACCGAAACGTCGTCTTCAGCTTCTCAGTCCTATATGTGCGGGTTATTTGTGTAGAATTCCAGGAAGTCAAGTGTCATGTTACTCTTAAGGTAGAGATGAGGCAAACACCGATACTGTGTATAGTATAATATGTAAATTATGGAAAGCTAACAGAAGAATTACCTTCTCTCTGCGTCTCTCTGTGTATGCTAAAGCAAATGAAGCGGTTGATAGCACGAGATGACCCACAATAATCTCCCTGGAAAGCGTTACTAGTCGTCAAATTTGTAATGCTTTAAAGCTGATGTTATTTTTCATCACGTTGCTGCTGGCTGTTTTATGGTAATAAGCTGCCAACAAGATTAATTAAATAAAGTATAGTTACTGCCTGCGCAGCAGCTAACTGCTACTGCAGTCACGGCTGAGTTTCAACCAGTCCTAATAGCTGAGAGTGTAGGTTTCGTCCTAACCAGAAAAGTTGCTGGTAGAGAGGCTTCATCCAGTCGCAGCAGGTTCCTGAAACGCTACTTCAGTTAATCAGACGACGACCACCACCACCACCACCACCAGCAGCAGCAGCTGCTGCAGCAGCAGCAGCAGCAAAAGAACATTTTCAACCAATCAGAGCAGCTGCCGGTAGATTTTCTTTAACCAACTAGAGCACTTGATGGTGCAATAACTCTGCGTCTCCTCTCTCCACGAGGGACGCGGAACTGTGAAGGTTTCCGAATAAACAAAATCAACGTGATATTTGTAAAGGAAGCAGCTGAGTTATTGTCTTGTGTGATTAGTTAAAACGACACAGGAAGGAGTGCAGGCAACGAGCTACTTCAACTTGCATTATCACCATCTTTTTATCATAGTCGTCCTCACGAGCATTCCTCTGTTTAGGGTCGTCCTCACGAGTTTTCATCTGTTAGGGTCATCCTCACGAACATTCATCTGTTAGGGTCGTCCTCACAAGCATTCATCATTTAGGGTCGTACTCATTTACTTCATCCCCCATCATTTGTTTTCAAACTTTCGCAAATATTGTCCGTCCGTCGTTTTTATGGAGACTGATGTCGCAAGGATTATTAGTTTTATTTTTTTTAATGACTGGAAAATCGTCGACAGACTTACTAATAAATGTTTCTTTACTGTGAAGGAAGTGTCAGAGCAGACCAGATCGAAATCATTATAGATCAAGTGTTATGTCTTCATCTCCACAGCATAGATCAAGATCAATAATAATAATAATAATAATAATAATAATAATAATAATAATAATAAGTAATAATTGTCCTGTACCGGCATCAAGGCACCTCAACTAAAAAGTTTACAAACCATACCAGGTACCACGGTAGATTCTTACCCATACTTCTTTCTAAGAATTAGCTTACCTTCAACGCACCCTCAGAAGAATAATTAGCAATCTTCTGGGGGCACTTCAGCTCCTCGGAAAGATGCCAGTGTGTATAATGAGCTTAAAAAGGTGTGAAAATGTATGTTGTGGTGCTTCGTCTGAGGAAACTCGACCGAGAGCGAAAACAACGTAATGTTTTCACTTCATATTTACGGCTGTGGCAACAAGTAGTATGGAATTTCTCTTCATCCTTGAAGTCCTGACTAAAGTTTTAGTTTTTTTTTTTTGCCTGTTTCAGCCTTCTGTAATACGTTATCATCGTGTGATCTCCATTGTATTTCGTTATCAAACATTCATTTTATGTCCATCACTTATGTTGGCAAAAAACTGCATTTTTTATGACACGCTGACAGTTATCGCTAAAAAGTTAATTTTGTCCACGTCAAATGGAAAATTTATCGTGTGCAAAAATATGTTTCGATTTTCAAATAAAACGATTCACTTATTTTATTTTCCCCTTCCATCTCTCTCCCCTTGCTCTTGCAAAATATTATATCCGCATGGCATCCGCATTAATATTTATTATTCTTTATAATTAAATAATATAATAATAATAATAATAATAATAATAATAATAATAATAATAATAATAATAATAATATTTTTATTATTATTATTATTATTATTAATTATTATTATTATTATTATTATTATTATTATTATTATTATTATTACACTGGATATTACACGTATTAATTCCAACTGTAAAACGTGCGAGAAGGCGAGTTTGCTATTCTAAACATTTACTGCCAGCAGTTGCTACAGCGAGTCTCAAGTCCTTCAGATCAAGAGTCAAGGCAGATATGCTCCTCTTCACACAGCAGATTTAACTTTACATTATGAAATAATTTTGACTTTTTGGTGTTTCTTAAGTCTAAAAAGCCAGTGACACGACGAGTCTGGCTCATAGTATGTTATGTTCCATTGAATATTTTAAGACATTCCTGAGTACTGTTGGGCAGCCCTGTGAACATAATGATGGCAGGGAATGTTGTACTCTTTGCAGAATCTTTGTACAGTATGTTAATTAAAAAAAATGTATAGTTCATTGGGGCGGCACTATTTCAGGAGGCTTAATATCACAATCCTGTAAAATGGTAATAGTGGTGATTTAATTCCAATTTTGAGTAGGGGAAAAGTGTATGTTAGCAATCTCACTTCTCAGGAGTGGAAGTTAATCAGGTTTGATCCGAGGAAAGGAGTGTAGCTCCCATTTCATATGTCAGCATCGAGATACACTCCTCCCACCTTCCCTATCCTGGTTATCAACCCTGAACTAAGCATCCATCACAATGACATTTAATTAACCGGGTGTTTAAATTGTCCAAGGTGTCAGGATCATTAGTAAATCAGTGTCATTAAGATTGTATTCTTACGGGAGATAAGGAGAGATTGGTTGCAGAGGTTAATGGAGAGTGCAGCCGGCTCCAACAACGCCCTCACTCCCGAAGCCAAGCCAGTCTAGTCTTCTCAATATGTATAGTGAATGATAGAATAATTGCTGGAGCCACAGGTCTGTGCTGCATGTTAGCCAGCGTGACTGCCACTGATGACTCTCACTTGTGTGTATGTCACCATAACAGTATTAAATGTCACTTTCACTCAGTATTATTGATAGCAGTATCCTCTCTCTCTCTCTCTCTCTCTCTCTCTCTCTCTCTCTCTCTCTCTCTCTCTCTCTCTCTCATAGAATACACAAAGAATTTAAAAGAAAAATTAACCTGACCCTCTTGGGCAATAATTTTTCATCTCACTGAGAGTAAAGAACATCATACGTGACAAAATTCTGAAGTACTCTATGTATATCATACAGACAATTTTGTTTCTGTGACACGTAATATATTTAAAGTCATTCGAAAAAAATTCTACATATGAAATATATACACAAAAAAAATATGCCATAAAATTCAATCACTATAGATTTCAATATAAACTTTCGAATATATTGTCGGAAAAGTTATAAATATATTCAGTACGACCGTTGCTGTGACGGAAATATACACCAATAATAAAGCAAATATGCATACAAGTTGTTGAGATGGAAAACAAACAGCGCTCCTAATTATATATATATATATATATATATATATATATATATATATATATATATATATATATATATATATATATATATATATATATATATATATATATATATATGAGGTATGTAGGAAATCAGTTTAAAGTAATTACTCTCAAGTTCGAGGTAATTGGAACCTAAATCACTTTAGAGAGAGCGGTGGGAAGTTATGAAGAGCCTAAGAAAAATGAATTTTTTTTTAAATATTCTCAGTACTGAAAACTTTCTCAACCACGACAATCGTGAAGATTATTTTACTTTAGCAAGTCTGGGTTACGTGAACAAATTCACAGTTACCGTCTTCCTTGATTCTCCATCAAGGTGGAGGCCATGATGCTGTTGAATGATTTGTGATGAAAGAATTGAAGCTTCTCTTCTCCTTCCCAGGATCAAACCTCATCACCTCACATGCCATAGATGATTCATGAGTGCTAGCATACACAGCTTTAATACGAAGCTCTTCTTTGTGAGTATAACTGTTATACTCACAAGTGTTATACTCACAAGTGTTATATTCACAAGTGTTATGCTCACAAGTGTTATATTCACAAGTGTTATACTCACAAGTGTTATATTCACAAGTGTTATATTCACAAGTGTTATTCACAAGTGTTATATTCACAAGTGTTATATTCACAAGTGTTATTCACAAGTGTTATATTCACAAGTGTTATATTCACAAGTGTTATACTCACAAGTGTTATATTCACAAGTGTTATACTCACAAGTGTTATACTCACAAGTGTTATATTCACAAGTGTTATATTCACAAGTGTTATATTCACAAGTGTTATTCACAAGTGTTATATTCACAAGTGTTATATTCACAAGTGTTATACTCACAAGTGTTATACTCACAAGTGTTATATTCACAAGTGTTATATTCACAAGTGTTATATTCACAAGTGTTATATTCACAAGTGTTATATTCACAAGTGTTATATTCACAAGTGTTATTCACAAGTGTTATATTCACAAGTGTTATATTCACAAGTGTTATTCACAAGTGTTATATTCACAAGTGTTATATTCACAAGTGTTATTCACAAGTGTTATATTCACAAGTGTTATATTCACAAGTGTTATTCACAAGTGTTATTCACAAGTGTTATATTCACAAGTGTTATATTCACAAGTGTTATATTCACAAGTGTTATATTCACAAGTGTTATTCACAAGTGTTATTCACAAGTGTTATATTCACAAGTGTTATATTCACAAGTGTTATATTCACAAGTGTTATTCACAAGTGTTATTCACAAGTGTTATATTCACAAGTGTTATATTCACAAGTGTTATATTCACAAGTGTTATTCACAAGTGTTATATTCACAAGTGTTATATTCACAAGTGTTATATTCACAAGTGTTATATTCACAAGTGTTATTCACAAGTGTTATATTCACAAGTGTTATATTCACAAGTGTTATTCACAAGTGTTATATTCACAAGTGTTATATTCACAAGTGTTATTCACAAGTGTTATATTCACAAGTGTTATTCACAAGTGTTATTCACAAGTGTTATATTCACAAGTGTTATATTCACAAGTGTTATATTCACAAGTGTTATATTCACAAGTGTTATTCACAAGTGTTATACTCACAAGTGTTATATTCACAAGTGTTATTCACAAGTGTTATACTCACAAGTGTTATATTCACAAGTGTTATACTCACAAGTGTTATACTCACAAGTGTTATATTCACAAGTGTTATATTCACAAGTGTTATATTCACAAGTGTTATATTCACAAGTGTTATATTCACAAGTGTTATATTCACAAGTGTTATTCACAAGTGTTATACTCACAAGTGTTATATTCACAAGTGTTATACTTACAAGTGTTATTCACAAGTGTTATATTCACAAGTGTTATATTCACAAGTGTTATTCACAAGTGTTATACTCACAAGTGTTATATTCACAAGTGTTATATTCACAAGTGTTATATTCACAAGTGTTATATTCACAAGTGTTATTCACAAGTGTTATATTCACAAGTGTTATATTCACAAGTGTTATACTCACAAGTGTTATACTCACAAGTGTTATATTCACAAGTGTTATATTCACAAGTGTTATATTCACAAGTGTTATATTCACAAGTGTTATATTCACAAGTGTTATTCACAAGTGTTATATTCACAAGTGTTATATTCACAAGTGATATTCACAAGTGTTATATTCACAAGTGTTATATTCACAAGTGTTATATTCACAAGTGTTATATTCACAAGTGTTATTCACAAGTGTTATACTCACAAGTGTTATATTCACAAGTGTTATATTCACAAGTGTTATACTCACAAGTGTTATTCACAAGTGTTATACTCACAAGTGTTATTCACAAGTGTTATACTCACAAGTGTTATATTCACAAGTGTTATGCTTACAAGTGTTATATTCACAAGTGTTATATTCACAAGTGTTATACTCACAAGTGTTATACTCACAAGTGTTATATTCACAAGTGTTATACTCACAAGTGTTATACTCACAAGTGTTATATTCACAAGTGTTATATTCACAAGTGTTATACTCACAAGTGTTATATTCACAAGTGTTATACTCACAAGTGTTATATTCACAAGTGTTATATTCACAAGTGTTATACTCACAAGTGTTATACTCACAAGTGTTATATTCACAAGTGTTATATTCACAAGTGTTATACTCACAAGTGTTATTCACAAGTGTTATATTCACAAGTGTCATATTCACAAGTGTTATATTCACAAGTGTTATATTCACAAGTGTTATATTCACAAGTGTTATACTCACAAGTGTTATACTCACAAGTGTTATATTCACAAGTGTTATGCTCACAAGTGTTATACTCACAAGTGTTATATTCACAAGTGTTATACTCACAAGTGTTATATTCACAAGTGTTATATTCACAAGTGTTATATTCACAAGTGTTATACTCACAAGTGTTATATTCACAAGTGTTATGCTCACAAGTGTTATACTCAAGTGTTATGCTCACAAGTGTTATGCTCACAAGTGTTATGCTCACAAGTGTTATACTGAAGTGTTATGCTCACAAGTGTTATGCTCACAAGTATTATATTCACAAGTGTTATACTCACAAGTGTTATACTCACAAGTGTTATACTCACAAGTGTTATACTCAAGTGTTATTCTCACTAGTGTTATGCTCACAAGTGTTATACTCACAAGTGTTATACTCAAGTGTTATTCTCACTAGTGTTATTCTCACAAGTGTTATACTCAAGTGTTATACTCACAAGAGTTATTCTCACAAGTGTTATACTCAAGTGTTATACTCACAAGTGTTATTATCACAAGTGTTATACTCAAGTGTTATGGTCACAAGTGTTATGCTCACAAGTGTTATACTCGCAAGTGTTATACTCATAAGTGTTATGCTCACAAGTGTTATACACACAAGTGTTATATTCACAAGTGTTATACTCACAATTGCTATGCTCATAAGTGTTATACTTACAACTGCTATGCTCATAAGTGTTATACTCATAAGTGTTATCCTCACAAGTGTTATGCTCACAAGTGTTATGCTCACAAGTCAGCTACAATGAGCACAAGTGTAAGACATAACAAACTTCAACATGCTAGCAGATGGCCTAAAGTTTTCATATTTCTCATTGCTTAGGTAATTTCTTTAATACTGTAAAATATCTTTTTTTTATGACAGTTTGTAAGATATTAACAAGAAATAAGTAAACAATATGAAAACAAGAAAAACATTCAGAATATGACACTTACAAAAATGTTTAAATGCAATTTTTTGTCCGATTTCGTCATGTATCATCGTAAAAAAATCCTTTTAGGTTTAAACAGGTGAAAGTGATATAAGACTTCAGTATTCTCATTTCAAATTTGACTTTTTTTTTGTAAATTCTTTAGGAACTTGTACCAAATGTTTTATTTCCAAAAAAGTAGCCCTATCGTGAAAAATTTGAATAGCATATTCGTCTGTGAGCGTTGAGTATCACTGGGCTTAAGAAATGTATGTATAATGTTTAGTAAAGTTTCTCTTATTCTTTTTTATTCCAGAGAGTGGAGGACACCTGCCTTCATCCCAGAAAGGTAAATATTACTACCGAGAAGCTATAATGAACCTTAAAAGCAAGGCATTCAAGAAACCAACAGAATGTTGGTCCATATAATATTTACTTGACAATAGTTTCTTGAAAACTCTTTAGTAGAAGCAAGTGACGGTTATCATAGTATGCACCACACTCCTGGATATTCTGCCTTACCCTTCCTCCATTCAGTGTCAGACTTCTCAAGGTAGAGGGGCCGCTACCTAGCCACTCTCCGGGCTCGACCCAGCCTGTCTTTACCTGTTATCGCACCAGTACCTTTAGCATTGACATTACATATACTTACATATAGAAGAAGAATTTTTTCAAGGCTTCCTGGGACAATGTCGGTGCCTTGAAGCTGGACTTACCCTCTCCTTCCTTGGACCGAACCTGGGTGCCTCAGATTCCCGAGGCGCTATATAAACTTCAGGGGTTTTGTGGTTCCCCGTGATTAAAATAAAGATATAATATCCCCACCTAACCCAAATCCGTGAACAACCAGAGATGATGATACACCAGACGCCAGCAAGGGTTGAAACACCTTGCACCTACCATCTAAGGAAGGGAACAAGACCAACTAAAAACTGGTGTGAGTGCTCAGATGTGCTCGCTTACTTACAAATTATCCCCTTACACAGTAATATGAATTTCACTTAACATTAAATTAAGTATAAGCCTATAAAATAAACTAATAAATTATTTGCTACGGCTAGACTTTGAAATAAGGTGAGGTTGACAACTTTGAATTCTCCCTTAATTACAGGATTTAAACAGAGAGGGAGAGAGATAATGAAAGAGCAAGAGTACTTACGTTAGTCCTCGGGGACAGGACAGTGGGTGCTGGGTCCATCACTATGAAGGTCCGACGACCCTTCCCCACCACCCTGTAAAGAAACACATTGTAACTTTAAACAACTGTCAACTAACACTTTACTATAATACAGACAATTAATTCCTCATCGTTTAGTCCGCTTATCTTAAAAAATCCACAGGTTTCTTAGTAACACGGCTGCTACTCCGCCTCTTCGTTTCCTCTCTTCTTTCTCATTCGATATTTTTATGGAAACGAAAGGTCGAGTTTGAAAGGAAATTTTAAGAGTGTGTTTCTATTATTACCTGAGCCAACATAGTCAGGAGATAAGAAATACATCAGTAAGGGTTGCGGTGTGACCACCCTTGGGTCCTCGACCACCTGAGTGCCTGTTGTGTTGACTTCACATGCAACTCCGAGGTCTCCTTGGACCGAAATAGCCCAGGGGAATAACGAGGAGATGCCATTTAATGCAGTGTGAGGGGATTGCGTGTGTGTGTGAGAGAGAGGGGAGAGCGGAATTTGACCTGGAGTGGGGACTTTCTGCGGTGCGGTTCAATACCCGAACCGAAGGATCGAAATTAAATCTCACTGAAGTGGGACTAGCAAGTTGTCAAGTGTGTTGTGAGCCTCACCTTCCCACCTGCTTTGAGCCATCAGCTCTGACGTTTTCAGCTCTGACACTCTCTACTACCAGAGCTTCTCGGACCGATACACTGTATACTCAGCTATGTGTACTCACCTATATGTGGTTGCACGCGTCGATTCATAGCTCCTGGTCCCGCCTTTTTCGCTGGTCGATACTAATCCACTCTATCCCTGCTCCATGAGCTTTATCATACCTCTTCTTAAAGCTATGTATGGAACTTGCTTCCACTACTTCACTCTCCAGATTATTCCACTTCCTGACAACTCTAAGGGTGAAGAAATACTTTCTAACATCCCTATGAGTCATCTGGCTTTTCAGCTTCCAATCGTGCCCCCTTGTTGCTGTGTCCCATCTCTGGAACATCCTGTCTCTGTCCACCTTGTCAATTCCTCTTAGTATTTTATATGTCGTTATCACATCTCCCCTTTTTCTCCTGTCCTCCAGTGTCGTCAGATTTATTTCCCTTAACCTCTCCTCGCAGGACATGCCCCTTACCTCCGGGACTAGTCTTGATGCAAATCTTTGCACTTTCTCTAATTTCCTTACATGTTTGGCTAAGTGTGAGTTCCAAACTGGTGCTGTATACTCTAATATAGGCCTGACACACACGGTGTACAGAGCCCTGAACAATTCGTTATTGAGATGTCGAAATGCTATTCTTAGGTTTGCTAGGCGCTCATATGCTGCAGCAGTTATTTGGTTGATGTGCGCCTCAGGAGATGTGCCTGGTGTTATACTCTCCTCAAGATCGTTTTCCATCAGTGAGGTTTGTAGTCTCTGGCCCCCTAGACTGTACTCGTCTGCGGTCTTCTTTGCCCTTTCGCAGTCTACATGACTTTGCACTTGGTGGAGTTGAACTCCAGGAGCCAGTTGCAGGACCAGGCTTGCAGCCTGTCCACATCCCTTTGAAGATCCGTCTGGTCCTCCTCCGATTGAATTCTTCTCTTCAACTTCACATCATCTACAAACAGGGACACTTCTGAGTCTATTCCTTCCGCCATGTCGTTCACATACACCAGAAACAGCACTGGTCCTAGGACTGACCCCGGTGGAACCCCGCTCGTCACAGGTGCCCACTATGACACCTTTTCACATAACATGTCTTCCCGACAGGTATTCCCTGACCCACTGCAGTGCCTTCCCTGTTATGCCTGCCTGGTCTTCCAGCTTATGCACTGCTCTCATGTGTGGAACTGTGTCAAAAGCCCTCTTACAGTGTGTGTGTGTGTACTCACCTAGTTGAGGTTGCGGGGGTCGAGTCCGAGCTCCTGGCCCCGCCTCTTCACTGATCGCTACTAGGTCACTCTCCCTGAGCCGTGAGCTTTATCATACCTCTGCTTAAAGCTATGAATGGATGATCCTGCCTCCACTACATCGCTTCCCAAACTATTCCACTTACTGACTACTCTGTGGCTGAAGAAATACTTCCTAACATCCCTGTGATTTATCTGTGTCTTCAACTTCCAACTGTGTCCCCTTGTTACTGTGTCCAATCTCTGGAACATCCTGTCTTTGTCCACCTTGTCAATTCCTCTCAGTATTTTGTATGTCGTTATCATGTCCCCCCTATCTCTCCTGTCCTCCAGTGTCGTCAGGTTTATTTCTCTTAACCTCTCCTCGTAGGACATACCTTTTAGCTCTGGGACTAGTCTTGTTGCAAACCTTTGCACTTTCTCTAGTTTCTTTACGTGCTTGGCTAGGTGTGGGTTCCAAACTGGTGCCGCATACTCCAATATGGGCCTAACGTACACGGTGTACAGGGTCCTGAACGATTCCTTATTAAGATGTCGGAATGCTGTTCTGAGGTTTGCTAGGCGCCCATATGCTGCAGCAGTTATTTGGTTGATGTGCGCTTCAGGAGATGTGCCTGGTGTTATACTCACCCCAAGATCTTTTTCCTTGAGTGAGGTTTGTAGTCTCTGGCCCCCTAGTCCTCCAGTTTTTGCATCAATCTCTTGTGTGGAACTGTGTCAAACGCCTTCTTGCAGCCGAAGAATATGCAATCCACCCACCCCTCTCTCTCTTGTCTTACTGCTGTCACCATGTCATAGAACTCCAGTAGGTTTGTGACACAGGATTTCTCGTCCCTGAAACCATGTTGGCTGCTGTTGATGAGATCATTCTTTTCTAGGTGTTCCACCACTCTTCTCCTGATAATCTTCTCCATGATTTTGCATACTATACATGTCAGTGACACTGGTCTGTAGTTTAATGCTTCATGTCTGTCTCCTTTTTTAAAGATTGGGACTACATTTGCTGTCTTCCATGCCTCAGGCAATCTCCGTTTGATAGATGTATTGAATATTGTTGTTAGGGGTACAAATAGCGCCTCTGCTCCCTCTCTCAATACCCATGGGGAGATGTTATCTGGCCCCATTGCCTTTGAGGTATCTTGCTCACTCAGAAGTCTCTTCACTTCTTCCTCGGTTGTGTGCACTGTGTCCAGCACATGGTGGTGTGCCCCACCTCTCCGTCTTTCTGGAGCCCCTTCTGTCTCCTCTGTGAACACTTCTTTGAATCTCTTGTTGAGTTCCTCACATACTTTACGGTCATTTCTTGTTGTCTCTCCTCCTTCCTTCCTTAGCCTGATTACCTGGTCCTTGACTGTTGTTTTCCTCCTGATGTGGCTGTACAACAGTTTCGGGTCAGATTTGGCTTTCGCTGCTACGTCATTTTCATATTGTCTTTGGGCCTCCCTTCTTATCTGTGCATATTCGTTTCTGGCTCTACGACTGCTTTCCTTATTCTCCTGGGTCCTTTGCCTTCTATATTTCTTCCATTCCCTAGCACACTTGGTTTTTGCCTCCCTGCACCTTTGGGTAAACCATGGGCTCATCCTGGCTTTTTCATTATTCCTGTTACCCTTGGGTACAAACCTCTCCTCAGCCTCCTTGCATTTTGTTGCTACATATTCCATCATCTCATTAACTGGCTTCCCTGCCAGTTCTCTGTCCCACTGAACCCCGTTCAGGAAGTTCCTCATTCCTGTGTAGTCCCCTTTCTTGTAGTTTGGCTTCATTCGTCCTGGCCTTCCTGCTTCTCCCTCCACTTGTAGCTCTACTGTGCATTCGAAGCTTAAAACCACATGGTCACTGGCCCCAAGAGGTCTTTCATATGTGATGTCCTCGATATCTGCACTATTCAAGGTGAATACTAAGTCCAGCCTTGCTGGTTCATCCTCTCCTCTCTCTCTTGTAGTGTCCCTTACGTGTTGGTACATGAAGTTTTCCAGTACAACCTCCATCATCTTAGCCCTCCATGTATCTTGGCCCCCATGCGGGTCCAAGTTCTCCCAATCGATCTCCTTGTGGTTAAAGTCACCCATGATCAGGAGCTTTGCCCTGCATGCATGAGCTCTTCTGGCCACTGCAGCCAGTGTGTCAACCATCACTCTATTGCTCTCGTCGTACTCTTGCCTTGGCCTCCTGCTGTTCTGTGGTGGGTTATACATCACTGCTATTACCACCTTGGGACCTCCAGAGTGAAGCGTTCCCGCTATGTAATCACTTTCTTCTCCGCTGTCTCCTCTCTCCAGCTCATCAAAATTCCAGCAATTTTTGATCAGCAATGCCACTCCTCCACCCCCCCCCTGTTCCCTCTGTCTTTCCTCAGGATTTGGTATCCCGTTGGAAAGATGGCATCTGTTATCATACCTGTAAGCTTGGTTTCTGTGAGAGCTATGATGTCCGGTGATGCCTCTTTGACTCTTTCATGCCACTCCTCCCACTTATTTGTTATTCCATCAGCATTTGTGTACCATACCTTCAGTTTCCTTTCCAACACTGTGGTTTGGGGGGCCTGTGAGGGTGGGAGACCTGGTAGCATACTGTGGGATTCTGCAGCTCGGTGTTGGGTGGAGGCTGTGGGTATGGATTGTAGTGTGTGTTGGGATGGTGTGATAGGTTGTATGGTTCTGAGAATAGTTGTGTGTGTGCTTGCCCTTGCTGTTCTGTTCTATTCTGACTGACCTCTGCTGGTTCCATCCTTGTCTCTTTTCCTAGCTCCTTTCGCTTTTTTGTCCTCTTGCTCAGCTGCTGTTGTTCTGATTGTGTTCTGTCTCTGTCTAGGAACACCCTCTTGTACTCTTCCGAGTATTTCAATCGTGGTTTCTCTTGGAGGATCCTGTTCTGCACTGTTTCCGTCCTGAAAATCAGCTTGATTGGTCGGTTTCTCCCCTTCGAGTACCCCCCTATTCTCTGAAAATTTACAATCTCGTCCATCTCTTCACCTATTTCTGTGATGATTTTCTCAATCTCCTTTCTTTCTTCCTGCTGCCTTTCAGTGTGTGTCCTTTCCTCTCTCTCCTGAAGCCCATGGATAAACACTGATTTTGCCCTTTCCTCCTCCCATTGCCTCACCCTCTGTGACTCTGGATCCTGCCTGTATGTGGTCAGTTTCTCCCTTGATTTTTCCAGTGGCTCTTGATAGCATGGTTGTGCCTCAGCATTCGACCTATCACCCTCTCCATCTGCAACCAGCTGTTCTTCCCTTTCACTCCTTGGCCCTCCTTGGCAGGCTGATATGACCTTAGCATAATTCATAATTCCTTCCTTCCTGTTCGGCCTCGCAGCTTCATATGCTGTGTCTTCTTTGGTCACTGCCCCTGTAACTCGCTCCAGCCTATTTATCTCAACTTCTAGGACCCTTATCTTGGCTACTGCAGTTTCGACTTGTGCCTCCCAATTCTTTGTCTCCTTCTCCAACCTCTTTTCCAATTTCACATAGAGCTCTTTCTCCATTTTTTCAGAAAGCTCTCCTAATTTTCTCTCCCACTCTTGTTCCATCCTTTTCCACTGCTCCTCCATCCACTCCTCCCTACCAGAACCGTTCTCATCTGATCCCTGGTTCCTGCGAGTCCCCACCATTTTTTTTTTGTGTGTGTGAGAGAAGAGAGAAGGGAAAAGTAGAAGGAGAGAGAGAGGGGGAGAGTGAGAAGGGAAAGGGGGAGAGAGAGTGTGAGAGGGGGAAAGAAAGAGAAGGGAAGGGAAGGAGAGGGGGAGAGTGAGAAGGGAAAAATGGGGAAGAGATGGAGAGAGAGAGAGAGAGAGAGAGAGAGAGAGAGAGAGAGAGAGAGAGAGAGAGAGAGAGAGAGAGAGAGAGAGAGAGAGAGAGAGAGAGAGAGAGAGAAGGGAAGGTAGAAAGAGAGAGGGGGATAGTGAGAAGGAAAAAGGGGAAGAGAGAGTGAGAGTGAGAGAGAGAGAGAGGGGGGAGAGAGAGTGAAGGGAAGGGTAGGAGAGGGGGAGAGTGAGAAGGGAAAATGGGGAAGAGAGAGAGCAAGAGAGAGAGAGAAAGAGAGAGAGAGCTAGGGAGAGATAGAGAGAGAGAGGGAGAGAGGGAGAGAGGGAGAGAGGGAGAGAGGGAGGGAGAGAGAGAGGGAGAGAGGGAGGGAGAGAGAGAGAAGGTAAAGAGAGGGGGAGAGAGAGGAGAGAGGGGGAGAAGGGGGAAAGAGGGGGGAGATGGAAGAGCGACAGGGGAGATGGAAGAGCGACAGGGGAGAGGCTGGGGGGAGAAAGAGGATAGGGGGAGAGAGAGGGGAGGAGGGGAGAGAGATGGGAAAAGGGAGAGGGAAGAGATAATGGGAGGGGAGAGATGTTAGAGGGGGGGGAGGTGTTAGAGGGAAGAGATGTTAGAGGGGAGAGATGGGAGAGGGAAGAGAGAGAGAGATAGGTAGAGAGTGATAGGTAGAGAGAGATATATAGGTAAAGAGTGAGATAGGTAGAGAGAGATAGGTCTCTACCTAGGATAGGAAGAGAGGGAGAGAGAGAGAAGGAGCGAGGTTCAGATGGTCAGTTCACAGGACGGTGTGAAATCCTGTGTATGTGTGTGTTTGCGTGTGTACTACAGCTTACAAGTGCTTGTTCCTGTGCGTGTATGTGTGTGTGTGTATGTGTGTATGTGTGTGTGTGTGTATGTGTGTGTGTGTGTGTGTGTGTGTGTGTGTGTGTGTGTGTGTGTGTGTGTGTGTGTGTGTGTGTGTGTGTGTGTGTGTGTGTGTTTGTGTAGTTTCTCACCTCCACACACAGAGCGGCCTCAGTACCCATACGTTCAGTGCTCTCTTCCCACGCACTCTACGCTCTCAGTACCCACTAGATTCTAATGTCACTTCTGAATTCTACGCTATGGATTCTTTGGTGACTAGACCAGTGTGGTGTAATCAAGGTTCTTCTTAGAATGTACCGAGTTAGCAGTTCACACTTTCCTCGAGACAAGCACAAAGTTACTCTGTGTTTTAGGTATAGCTGAAAATTCCCCAACAATTTCTTAGTCAACTTTAGGAAGCGTCGGGAGACTCAGAGGCTGTGAGGAAAACCCCGACAACAGTAGTATCGTGAGGCTGCCATGGCAGACAGCTCATAGCACACCATGGCAGACAGCTCATAGCACACAATGGCAGACAGCTCATACCACACCATGGAAGACAGCTCATAGCACACCATGGCAGACAGCTCATACCACACCATGGTAGACAGCTCATACCACACCATGGCAGACAGCTCATAGCACATCATGGCAGACAGCTCATAGCACACCATGGTAGACAGCTCATACCACACCATGGCAGACAGCTCATAGCACATCATGGCAGACAGTTCATACCACACCATGGCAGACAGTTCATACCACACCATGGCAGACAGCTCATAGCACACCGTGGCAGACAGCTCATAGCACACCGTGGCAGACAGCTCATAGCACACCATGGCAGACTGCTCATACCACACCATAGCACACCATGGCAGACAGCTCATAACACACCATGGCAGACAACTCATAGCACACCATAGCAGACAGCTCATACCACACCATGGCAGAAGCTCATAGCACACCATGGCAGACAGCTCATACCGCACCATGGCAGACAGCTCATACCACACCATAGCACACCATGGCAGACAACTCATAGCACACCATGGCAGACAACTCATAGCACACCATGGCAGACAACTTATAGCACACCATGGCAGACAACTCATAGCACACCATGGCAGATAACTCATAGCACACAATGGCAGACAACTCATAGCACACCATGGCAGACAAGTCATAGCACACAATGGCAGACAACTCATAGCACACCATGGCAGATAACTCATAGCACACAATGGCAGACAACTTATAGCACACCATGGCAGACAACTCATAGCACACCATGGCAGATAACTCATAGCACACAATGGCAGACAACTTATAGCACACCATGGCAGACAAGTCATAGCACACAATGGCAGACAACTCATAGCACACCATAGCAGACAGCTCATAGCACACCGTGGCAGACAGCTCATAGCACACCATAGCAGACAGCTCATAGCACACCATAGCAGACAGCTCATAGCACACCATGACAGACAACTCATAGCACACCATGGCAGACAACTATAGCACACCATGGCAGACAGCTCATAGCACACCATAGCAGACAGCTCATAGCACACCATGACAGACAACTTATAGCACACCATAGCAGACAACTCATAGCACACCATAGCAGACAGCTCATAGCACACCATGGCAGACAGCTCATACCACACCATAGCAAACCATGGCAGACAACTCATAGCACACCATAGCACACCATGGCAGACAACTCATAGCACACCATAGCACACCATGGCAGACAACTCATAGCACACCATGACAGACAACTCATAGCACACCATGGCAGACAGCTCACACCACATCATAGCACACCATGGCAGACAGCTCACAACACTGTATGACAGACAGTCTACACCACAAATGACAGACAGCTCGCAGTATACAATGACAGACACCCTACCACACTATGCCAGACACAACATACTGGACACACCTCAACATACTGGACACACCTCAACATACTGGACACACCTCAACATGCTGGACATACCTCAACATACTGGACACATCTCAACATGCTGGACACACCTCAACATGCTGGACACATCTCAACATACTGGACACACCTCAATATGCTGGACACACCTCAACATACTGGACACACCTCAACATACTGGACACACCTCAACATACTGGACACATCTCAACATGCTGGACACACCTCAACATGCTGGACACACCTCAACATGCTGGACACACCTAAACATATTGGACACATTTCAACATACTGGACACTTCTCAACATACTGGACAAACTTCAACATACTGAGCACATTTCAACATACTGGACACTTCTCAACATATTGGACACACCTAAACATATCTGACACATTTCAACATACTGGACACTCAACATACTGGACACAACTCAACATACTGGACACATCTCAACATACTGGACACACCTTAACATGCTGGACACACCTCAACATATTGGACACACCTCATCATACTGGACACACCTCAATATGTAGGACACGCCTCAACATACAGGACATACCTCAGCATACTGGACACACTTCAACATATCGGACACATTTCAACATACTGGACACTCCTCAACATACTGGACAAACCTCAACATACTGGACACACCTCAACATGCTGGACACACCTCAACATACTGGACACACCTCAACACTGGGCACACCTGAACATACTGGACACACCTCAACATGCTGGACACACCTCAACATACTGGACACACCTCAACACTGGGCACACCTGAACATACTGGACACACCTCAACATGCTGGATACACCTCAACATATTGGACACACCTCAACATACCGGACACACCTCAACGTACCAGATATACCAACCTACGAAGTATGCAGATTTCGTTTCGATATTATTTACAAGGTCATCAGAGTCCCTTATGATGTAATTCATTCTAAACATGACACTACTTACGACACTACTGCTGGTGTTTAAACGGATATACTTTATCCGTTTATATCTGGATGAACCTTCGGTGTGGGAGTCTAGCAGAGTGGTTAGGACATATGGGAAAGGGGGTCAGAAACAAAGGAATCATGTGAACTGGGAAGAGTCTAGCCGCTGCTGTAAGATGAGCTCAGCATGGCTGAGGTAGTTGTTGTTGTGGTAGCTGTAGTTGACCCAAAATGAGTAGCGCTATGGAGGTTGAATTCTCATTGGCTTTGGCATGAGGAACAAGAGGGCATGGAAGGTTGAAAAAGTGTCGAGAGAATGTTGATTTGGACAAAACAGTTAGTAGAACATATATGTGAATTTGGTGGATATGATCAGTGAAAACTTATTCCCTCTTCCAATATACGAAACTTTTCAACCACACAGTCAAATGCAATGAAATTTCCGATACACACTCAAGCACCTGTCCTCACAAGAGAAAAATAATTGGATGGAAATAAATGGTATAAAATACCGACACAATGGAAATATAAACACATATGCAGTATAATGTGATCCTTTATTGACTACGTTTCGCCCACACAGTGGGCTTTTTCAAGTCACAAACAGATCTACCTGGGGTGGAAGGGACGTGAGTATTTATAGTCAGGTTCAGAATGCTGAGGTCAGGTGGAGAATGCTGCGTCTGATGATGTACCGAGTGGGGTTATAGAGTCTAAAATCTTGGGTAGCTTGGAAAGGAGATTGGACAAGTTTGTGAGCAGACCTTCTACAGTGTTCTTATGTGGGATAACGATGAAGAAGCTTCTTGGCAAGTGGTTCAGCTATGTTATAGAAGCCACTATTCTGGTTGAAGTTGTCGGATATAGAAATAAGTGATGATTCCAGGATTCTTCGGTATTGAGTGTTGTCTTCTGTGGCGATAAGTCTTGTGTTTCCGTAGTTTATCAAGGGGTTGTGTGAATTAAGGTGTTGTACGCAGGCATTCCTTGTGTCGTCAGACCTGCTTGCGTATTGGTGTTCTGAAATACGTGTTTGGAGGCCCCTTGATGTTTCGCCAACGTATAACTTGTTGCAGTCATTACAAGGGATTATGTATACCCCTGCAGAGGGTGGAAGCTTGTCCTGTCTATCACTGGTAATGTCCTTGATGGTCGTGGTTGTGGAGGTAGATACTTGAAATGAGGTATTGGAAAAGATGTTGGAAACGTGTTTGGCAATGGAGTTGGTGGGGAGGACTATGTATCTCTTCTCGGCAGTGTCTTCTCTGGGTGTGTTGAAGATGTTTAATGTCCGTCGTCTGCAGTCTCTGATGAAGTGACGAGGATAGTGGAGTTTAGAAAATACTTGTTCAATCATCGTGCATTCTTCTTCAAGAAACTCATTGCTGCAGATTCTGAGTGCACGTAGGAAGAAGCCTATAATTACACCACGTTTGGTTTTAGTGTCGTGGTGAGAGTAAAAGTGGAGAAGATCGTTTTGGTTGGTGGGTTTTCGATTGACTTTAAAACGAAGTTCGTGGTCAGCTTTGCAAAGCAGAACATCAAGGAAAGGTAGAGTGTTGTCGACTTCTTCTTCAAGTGTGAACTGGATTGAAGGCTCGACCTGGTTGAGCTTGTCTTGGAGAGCTTTAACTTTGAAGCGTTTAGGAGTTATGAGGAGAATGTCGTCAACATAACGGAGCCAGGTGACAGACGAAGGAATAATGGTGGAGAAACGTTCGGCTTCTAGATGTTCCATGTATAGGTTCGCCAGGACCGCACTGAGTGGCGAACCCATGGGTAATCCAAAAGTCTGCTGAAAGAGGTGGTTTTCGAAAGAGAAACACGTAAAGCCAACACATAGTTCAACAAGGTCGATGAAATCGCTGGCTGGAATGGGAAGATCAAGTGAATCGTCAATTTTCCTGCGCAAGAGATCGATGGCTTGTGTAGTAGGTACTTTGGTGAATAGGGAAGTTACGTCAAGGCTGGAAAGTTTCTTGTTCCTGATGTTGATGTTGCGAATGCGATTGAGAAGATCACCCGAGTGTTTGAGATGTGCTGGACTGATAGTGCCCAAGAGTTTAGAGAGGTGTTTAGCGAGAATTCCTGAGAGCTTGTGGGGAGCACTGCCTATTCCCGAGGATATGGGCCTCAGTGGGATACCTGGCTTGTGAGTTTTTGGCAGGCCGTACATCCTGGCAGGTCTGGGGTTGCTGGGTATGGTGTGCAGAAGTTTCTTCCCTTGTTCTGAGCCCCTCAGAATGCGGCGAGTCCTTTGAAGAAAAGTTTTAGTAAGGTTGTCCACTTGGTTAGTTGTGAGAGGTTTGTAGGTATCTGGGTCATTAAGTAGATTGAGCATTTTGTTCCTGTAATCGTCAGTGTTCATGATAACAACACCACCTCCTTTGTCAGCGGTGGTGACCCTGATGGTCGTGTCTTCTGCTAAACCTTTGAGTGCATTGATGTAACGTCGAGGTATGACTGGGGAGCTGCGTGTTGAGATGGCTGCTGAGATGCCTTGAAGATAGCCTTTTTGGAAGTCGGAGTCATTGTGTCTGTAGTTTTTGGCGATGAAATTGAGGTCTTGTTTTGGTTTCGCAATTCCTGTGGTGGTGCTCAACATTCGGGCATCACACCACCTTATCTGAGATATGGGGCAAGCTCAACATAGCAACTGGCAAGAGCAAGCCGAGGCCACCAGCACACCCGAACCCATCCCAGGAAGCAGAGAAACTAGTGGAGCTTTTCACTTCCAGGGGAGCCTCCACTCAGCTCCCACAGGACATCCGGAATATACAGACGGATCTTCTGCCACAGCGCCAGCTAACGATACAAGCTGCATGTGAGTCGGAAGATGTGACTGATGTAGACCTCACGGACTTGGAACTCCGACGTGCCATTAAGAACACAGGTGACACTGCCCCGGGCATCGATGGTGTGACGTACTCCATGATTGCACGGGCTGGGCAGAGTGGATGGGAGGCTATACTAGACGTCATTAACAAGTCGTGGAGGGCCAGGACACTCCCAGCAGCTTGGAAGAAAGCTACAATCGTACCAATTCCAAAGCCCAAGGACCCAGGCAATATGAGACCCATATCGCTGACCAGCTGCTTAGCCAAGACTGCTGAGAGGATGGTGTTAAACCGCCTCCTATGGAAACTTGGACCCTCTCATCATCACATATTTGGCTTCACCAAAGGAGTGGGAACAGCAGAGTGCCTAACCACTCTACTAAGCCAGATTGCTGATAGCAACAAAAAACCTAGTATCGTCGTTTACCTCGACCTTGAGAAGGCATTTGAGCTAGCCAGCCCCACAGCAATTCTGGCAATACTAGCTCGGAAGGGAATCAAAGGACGCCTCCTGGCCTGGATAGAGTCCTACCTTAGGGGCAGGCAGGCCTGTGTCAGCTTTCAGGGACACTACTCTTCCTTTAAAACCCTGGAAAACGGTACGCCACAAGGAGGTGTGCTCAGTCCTACCCTTTTTAACATCCTTATGCAGGAACTTGTGAGCCTTCCCTTTCATAGTGGTACACAGCTCCTCAGCTATGCTGATGATCTTGCACTAGTAGTGAATGGGAAAGGCAATTTAGAACGACAGGCTCAGAGAGCTTTGGACCTAATTACGCAGTCTTGCAAGGAACTAGGCCTCAAGATCTCGGCCGAGAAATCTCTTGCAATGATGTTCAAGGGACCAGATCCTATGAATAGATTACGTATTCAGGATATAGAACTTGAGTGGACAGGCTCCTACCTGTACTTGGGAATCTACATTGATAAAAAGCTGACCTTTCAGAAACAGGCCGAGTATGTCAGGTCACGTGCTCTACTCAGACTCAACGCCATGAGAGCCATGACGAGGCACCGTGCAGGGGCAAGCAAAGATGTACTTCGCTTGTACTATATACAAGCTATTCGCTCGCTCATTGACTACGGTGCACCGGCTTTAGCTCACCTCTTCCCGCAGAGCAGGCAAAGGGTGGAGGTTGTACAAAACCAGGCGATAAGAACTATGCTTGGTGCCCCCATCTGGACCAACACAGTATGTCTCAGATCTGAGGCCCGGCTTCCTTCCTTGGCTGACAGAGTAAGATACATAAACGCCTGCAAAGTGGCCACGATTCTGCACCGGCAGCAAGGTACCCCACTGAGGAGACGGATATTAACAACCATGTCACAAGATCCCACACTCTTCACGGACTACTCCTGGATTCGTTCGTTTTGTGCTGCTGGGCGGAAGCTGCTGCCTGTACAGCTGCTCTGTGAGAAGAGTTGTGACCTTCCTGTTGCTGGGTACCATCCACCACCTCCCTGGCGCCCAGATCCAGCCGATGTTTTCATCATGCAGCTACCCATCTCTAAGTGTCTCTGCAGTCAAGACACCCTCAGCAATCATGCTGAGACAAGCATGGCACTGGCAGAGGGAGGCACATGTGCAGTGTATTTCACAGATGGTTCTGTTGACTCTGACAGGAAGAGAGCAGCAGCTGGACTGTACCACAATGGTCACACACAAGGCTGGCGACTCCCTGACCACTGCACGATCCTTCAAGCTGAGCTGGTGGCGATTCAGCAGGCATTGTCACATGCCCTACGACATCGACTCCGACCTGTCATAACCTGAATAAGGAATCGTTCAAGACACTGTACACCGTGTATGTCAGGCCCATACTGGAGTATGCAGCACCTGTTTGGAACCCGCACTTGATAAAGCACGTCAAGAAACTAGAGAAAGTGCAAAGGCTTGCGACAAGGTTAGTTCCACCTCTGCAATCAATGCCCTCTCCCATCCTCAACCACAGGATAATGTCCACCTCATCACATCGATCCTGAGCATAATGACAGCCTTAGAAGTTCAGGGTAATAGATCGACATTGAACTGGATCCCCAGCCATGCTGGCATCCGGGGAAATGAGGCGGCAGATGATGCAGCCAAGGCAGCAACAGACTATCCACATGTTGGGATTACTGTCCCAATCAGCCTACGACAGACCAAACTGGTGGCTGCCAGAGCCACGAAACTTATGGGGGAGGTCTTAGGTGATACCCCATCTCAACAGTGGTACCGAGCAGCGACTCAGGGAGAACCCCCTCCATATGATAGAAGCTGGTCCAGAGCGCAGTGTACCGCCATCCATCGGCTTCGTTTGGGCTTTCCCACAGCCAAGAGGATGGTAGACAAGGCAGAGGAGGAGATGTGCCAGTACTGTCAGCACGTTGTCCAGCGGCCCCTAACACACTATCTTCTAGAGTGCGAAGCTACTGAGACACTCCGCAGGCAACTAGGGGTGATATTCCCTTCCGAAGAGGACCCAGAGATGACTGCGGCCACACTAGTGTACCATGGGGTCAACGAACCAGACAAGCTGTTACCTGTAATAATGACATATCCTCCTCCTCGCTAGTGTCCATAGTTACATATGGTGTCGCTTATGAGATGCACCAGTTGAACTGACCAGAGGGGCGCTTGAGCGGCATGCGTCGCATCATTGTGGAAACCTTTCTCCATCGGGAGCCAGAGACGGGTCATCGCAAGATTGGGACCCGTGCCAGGACTATGGTCTTGGCGAACATTATACATACATACACCCCAGGTAGTTCTGTTTGTGACTTGAAAAAGCCCACTGTGTGGGCGAAACGTAGTCAATAAAGGATCACATTATACTGCATATGTGTTTATATTTCCAGAAAAATAATTGAAGGGGATCAAAGGTGGGAGACGAAATATGCAGTCCTAATAAGTATTACTGTTCAGTCGTCTACATGTGAGTACTTTTTAAAATGTACACACACACACACACACACACACACACACATACACACTGCTCGTAAAAAAACGATGGAGATTTGAGGAAATGTGAGGCATGGATGAGACTGGAGGAAGGGACTACATAGTAGGTACACTTCAGTCTGGGTAACACAAGTTAGTCATTGCAGTGATGTATAATCCACCACAGAACTGCAGGAGGCCAAGAGAGCAACAGAGCAATGATGGACACACTGGCCGAGGTGGCAAGAAGAGCTCACTCGAGCTCTTCTTGCCAATTTCTTGGGCAATTTCAACCACAGGAAGATCGACTGGGAAAATCTGGAGCTACACGGGGGTCCCGAAACATGGAGAGCCAAGATGATGGATGTGGTACTGGAAAGCCTCATGCATCAACATGTAAAGGACACTACCAGAGAGTGAGGGGAAGATGAACAGCAAGACTGGACCTTGTGTTCACCCTGAGCAATTCAGACATTGAGGACGTCACATATGAGAGGCCCCTTGGAGCTAGTGATCACATGGTTCTGTATTTTAAATACATAAGAACATAAGAACATAAGAAAGGAGGAACACTGCAGCAGGCCTGTTGGCCCATACTAGGCAGGTCCTTTACAATTCATCCCACTAACAAACATTTGACCAACCCAATTTTCAATGCTACTCAAGAAATAAGCTCTGATGTGCAAGTCCCACTCAAATCCAACCCCTCCCACTCATGTACTTATCCAACCTAAATTTGAAACTACCCAAAGTCCTAGCCTCAATAACCCAACTAGGTAGACTGTTCCACTCATCAACTACCCTATTTCCAAACCAATACTTTCCTATGTCCTTTCTAAATCTAAACTTATCTAATTTAAATCCATTACTGCGGGTTCTCTCTTGGAGAGATATCCTCAAGACCTTGTTAATATCCCCTTTATTAATACCTATCTTCCACTTATACACTTCGATCAGGTCTCCCCCTCATTCTTCGTCTAACAAGTGAATGTAACTTAAGAGTCTTCAATCTTTCTTCATAAGGAAGATTTCTAATGCTATGTATTAATTTAGTCATCCTACGCTGAATGTTTTCTAACGAATTTATGTCCATTCTGTAATATGGAGACCAGAATTGAGCTGCATAATCTAGGTGAGGCCTTACTAATGATGTATAAAGCTGCAGTATGACCTCTGGACTTCTGTTGCTTACACTTCTTGACATAAATCCCAGTAATCTATTTGCCTTATTACGTACGTTTAGGCATTGCTGTCTTGGTTTAAGGTTGCTGCTTACCATAACCCCCAAGTCCTTTTCGCAATCTGTATGGCTAAGTTCTACATTATTTAACTTATAAGTGCTATGGTTATGGACACTCCCGAGTTTCAGAACCTTGCATTTATCTACATTGAACTGCATCTGCCACTTTTCTGACCAAGAGTAGAGTTTGTCTAAATCCTCCTGAAGTTCCCTAACATCTACGTTTGAATCAATTATCCTACCTATCTTCGTGTCATCGGCGAATTTGCTCATATCACTAGTAATTCCTTCATCAAGATCATTGATATATATTATAAACAACAACGGGCCCAAGACTGATCCCTGTGGAACGCCACTTGTTACTGATCCCCACTCGGATTTAATCCCATTTATGGACACTCTCTGCTTCCTGTCTGTGAGCCATGATTCGATCCACGAGAGCACCCTTCCCCCAATGCCATGAGCTGCTACTTTCCTCAACAGTCTTTGGTGCGGAACTCTATCAAATGCTTTACTAAAATCTAAGTAAATAATATCAAATTCTTTATCGTGGTCAACAGCCTCAAAAGCTTTACTGAAGAAAGTTAATAAATTAGTTAGACAAGACCGGCCTCTTGTGAATCCATGCTGAGTATCATTAATCAAGCTATGCTTATCGAGATGGCTTCTTATAATCTGAGCTATAATTGACTCTAGTAATTTGCCTACAATTGAGGTCAGGCTTATTGGGCGGTAATTTGACGGTAACGACTTGTCCCCTGTTTTAAAAATAGGAATTACATTAGCCATCTTCCACATATCAGACACTACACCTGTTTGAAGAGATAAATTAAAAATATTAGTTAATGGTTGACAGACTTCCATTTTGCATTCCTTTAGAACCCTTGAAAAAACCTCATCAGGACCTGGTGACTTATTTTGCTTCAGCCAGTCTATCTTCTTCACAACCATTTCACTAGTGACTGATGTTACATAATATATCTTCTTCTGGCCCACTATAAAAATTAATTACCGGAATATTATTAGTGTCTTCCTGTGTAAAAACAGAGAGAAAATAATGATTTAAAATCGAGCACATTTCATTCTCTTTGTCAGTAAGATGCCCATAGTTATTTTTAAGGGGACCTATCTTATCTCTGACTTTTGTTCTATATACCTGGAAAAAACTTTTTGGGTTAGTTTTAGAATCCCTAGCAACTTTAATTTCATAGTCCCTTTTAGCTTTTCTTATCCCCTTTTTAATGTCCCTCTTAATGTCAATATACTGATTCATAAGGTGACACTCACCTCTTTTGATACGCCTATAAATTCCTTTCTTATGCCCTAGTAGATATTTCAGCCTATTATTCATCCATTTTGGGTCATTTCTATTTGATCTAATTTCTTTATAAGGGATAAACGTTCCTTGAGCAGCATGTATTGTGTTCAGAAAACTGTCATATTGATAGCTCTCTTCGTTACCCCAGTCAACAGATGATAAGTGTTCTCTAAGCCCATCGTAATCTGCTAAGCGAAAATCTGGGACTGTTACTGAGTTATCCCTACTATCATACTTCCATTCAATGCTAAATGTAATTGATTTGTGGTCGCTAGCACCCAGTTCCTCTGAAACTTCTAAATTATTAACAAGGGATTCATTGTTTGCCAGAACTAAGTCAAGCAGGTTATTACCCCTTGTAGGTTCTGTCACAAACTGCTTCAAAAAACAATCCTGAACTACTTCTAAGAAGTCGTATGATTCTAAATTCCCAGTCAAATTCCAATCAATATGACTAAAGTTAAAGTCTCCTAGAATTACTACATTGTCATGCCTTGTGGCCCTAACAATTTCCTCCCATAGTAGTCTCCCCTGGTCCCTATCTAAATTTGGGGGACGGTATATCACACCTAAAATTAACTTTTCATGCCCCTCTGAAAATTCTATCCAAACAGACTCTGTATGTGTTACTTCAGACTTAATACCCGTTTTTATGCAACAGTTCAAGCGATCTCGGACATACAATGCCACCCCACCCCCCTTTCCGACACTTCTATCTACTTGGAACAATTTAAAACCCTGAATGTGACATTCTGCAGGCATGTCCCGACTTTTTTAATTAAACCACGTCTCAGTAATGGCAAATACATCTATGTTACCTGCACTAGCAACTAGTCTCAACTCGTCCATCTTATTCCAAGCACTGTGACTATTTGTGTAATAAATATTTAAAGACCCTCCTCTCTCTTTACCCTTCCTGCTCCTTTCTGTTATTTCACTAAACCTATTACTGTCCTTGTCAATTAGTGCCACTGGCTTTCCAATATCCACCTCATTTTGCCTATTACTAGTTCTCCTAGTACTCATATTACTACCCTGCAACTTCACAGTTTTCCCGCTAAAACCCATACCACTAACTATTCCTAGTTTAAAGACCTAACAGCTCCCTCCACTGCGTTGGCCAGTGCTCCCACCCCACACCTAGATAAGTGAACCCCATCCCTGGCATACATGTCATTTCTGCCATAGAAGAGGTCCCAGTTGTCAATGAATGTTACTGCATTTTCCTTACAGTATTTGTCCAGCCAGCAATTGACACCAATTGCTCTGGACAACCATTCATTTCCAACTCCTCTCCTTGGCAAAATGCCACATATGACAGGCTTCCCACCCTTCCTCCTAATTATCTCTATTGCTGACCTATACCTGCTAATCAGGTCCTCACTCCTACGTCTGACAACATCGTTGCCTCCAGCACTGAGACAGATAATAGGATTGCTCCCATTACCTCTCATGATGTCATCCAGACGGCTAACAATATCCTTCATCCCATAGTAGAGTTACAAGTGGAGAGGGTAACAGGAGTTAGATGGGACAAACCAAACTGTAAAAGGGAAGACTACACAGGTATTAGGAACTTCCTGCAGTAGGTTCAGTGGGACAGAGAATTGGCAGGATAGTCAGTAAATGAAATGATGGAATACGTAACAACAAATGCAGGGAGGCAGAGGAAAAGTTTGTTCCCAAGGGCAATAGAAATAATGGGATGACCAAAGCGAGTCCTTGGTTTACCCGAAGGTGTAGGGAGGCAAAAACTAAGTGCACCAAAGAATGGAAAAGGTACAGGAGACAAAGAACCCAGGAAAATAAAGAGACTAGCCGAAGAGCCAGAAACGAGTATGCACATATAAAGAGGGAGGCCCAGCGACAGTACGAAAACGACATAGCATCAAAAGTCAATCTGACCAGAAACGGCTGTATAGCCACATGAGGAGGAAGACAACAGTCAAAGACCAGGTGATCAGGCTGAGGAAAGGAGCTGGGGAACTCGCCAGAAGCGATCAAGAGGTATATGAGGAGCTCAACATGAGATTTACGAAATTATTTACAGTGGAGACAGGAAGGTCTCTGGGTGGACAGAACAGAAGGGAACGCCAACTAGGAATATACCAACAAGTTTTCGGTGACATAAACACAATTGAAGAGCAGGTGAAGAAGCTGCTAAGGGTCCTTGATACCTCAAAGGCAATGGGACCAGACAACATATTCCCATAGGTCCTTAGAGAGGGAGCAGAAATGCTGTGTGTACCACTTACCATAATCTTCAACACATCCCTTGAAACTGGGCAACTACCTGAGGTATGGAAGACGGCAAATGTAGTACCCATATTTAAAAAAGGAGACAGAAAAGAGGTTCTGAACTATAGACCAGTGTCACTGGCGTGTATAGTATGCAAAGTAATGGAGAAGATTATCAGGAGGAGAGTGGTGGAACACCTGGAATGGAACAAGAGTATAAACGCCAACCAGCGCGGATTTATGGAAGGCAAATCCTGTATCACAAACCTACTGGAGATTTATGATAAAGTAAAAGAAGACACAAGAGAGAGGGGTGGGTTGTTTGCTTTTTCTTGGTCTGCAAGAGGGCCTTCGACACAGTTCCTCACAGGAGAATAGTGCAGAAGCTAGAGGATGAGGCGTGTATAACAGGAAGGGCACTGCAATGGATCAGAGAATACCTGAGAAGGAGGGAACAATGAGCCATGGTTCGTGATGAGGTATCGCAGTGGGAACATGTGACGAGCGGGGTCCCACAGGGGTCGGTCCTGGGTCCAGTGCTATTTCTGGTATATGTGAATGACATGATGGAAGGGTTAGACTCAGAAGTGTTCCTGTTCGCAGAGGATGCGAAGTTAATGAGGAGAATTAAATCAGATGAGGATCAGGTAGGACTTCAAAGAGACATGGACAAGCTGGACGCCTGGTCCAGCAACTAGCTTCTCGAATTTAACCCTGCCAAATGCAAAGTCAAGAAGATCGGGGAAGGGCAAAGAAGACCGCAGATGGAGTATAGGCGAGGTGGTCAAAGGCTGTAAACCTCGCTCAAGGGTGAGTATAACACCGAGCACGTCTCCGGAAGCACACATGAACCAGATAACTGCTGCAGCATATGGGCGCCTGGCAAACCTGAGAACAGCATTCCGATACCTTAGTAAGGAATCGTTCAAGACACTGTACACCGCGTACATCAGGCCCATACTGGAGTATGCAGCACCTGTTTGGAACCCACACTTGATCAAACACGTCAAGAAGTTAGAGAAAGTGCAAAGGTTTGCGACAAGGTTAGTTCCAGAGCTAACGGGAATGCCATACGAAGAAAGGTTAAGGGAAATCGACCTGGCGACACTGGAGGACAGAAGGGTCAGGGGAGACATGATAACGACATACAAAACACTGCGTGGAATAGACAAGGTGGACAGAGACAGGATGTTCAAGAGAGGGGACACAGAAACATGAGGTCACAATTGGAAGTTGAAGAGTCAGATGAGTCAAAGGGATGTTAGGAAGTATTTCTTCAGTCACAGAGTAGTCAGGAAGCGGAATAGCTTAGCAAGTGAGGTAGTGGAGGCAGGAATCATACATAGCTTCAAGAAGAGGCATGATAAATCTCATGAAGCAGGAAGAGTGACGTAGTAGTGACCAGTGAAGAGGAAAGGCCAGGAGCAGTTGTATGTCCAGCTGGGTTCATATTTTGCACCATGCTGATGCTCCCATCTATAGGCCTACCCAGCTCAGCCTACACCAGAGAAATCTTCGTGGCGTCACCTTGGCCTTCACAGCGACCCACGTTGTTCTTCAGTCACTTGTTCATAATCACCTCCATGTTTCTGCTGTTGTTGATCAGCTCAGCACGGCTATTTCAGCAAGTCAGAGGTCAGTGTATATGGTGCTCTGCATCCAGTGTAGTGGATTCTCCACGTGTGTATGGGTGATGAGGGTAGGCGGGGTGGTCCTGGCTCCAACATATGCACCTCGCCTCACCCACGCTCATCTCACACCTCCATACACCTTCACACCTTTTCTGCTGTTTTTCTGGAAATTCAAGGTGAATTCTTTGCCAGAGGTGTGTATCCGAGTGCTCGAGGTCACTCGAAGCCATGTGGGTTAACAAGCCAGATGTCGAAAGTCACATGCTGTTGTCTGCTGCCTGATGTCATTGCCTCATGTCACCTCACGATGTCACCCCACGACATCACCTCAGGACATCTGCTCAACGTCATCTTGCAACGTCACTCACGATAGCTGCCCGACATCACCTCGCGGCATCACCTAGGATGTCAAACTATCATCACCCACGACGTCTGCCCGACACCACCTTGGACGTCTGCCTTGACGTCACCTCACAATGTCACCCCATGACATCCCTCACGACGTCACGCCTGACATCACCACATGATGTCACATCGACAGTGCTATAGTTTCACAGTGAGCAATTTGTTGCAATGTCGAGAAGATTGAGAAAAGATATATCACGTATTAATTCCTCTCAGTCGGTGTTCCATTACCAGTGTTCTCACAACATCTTTTGCTAGTGCAAGCCATGCAGTAAGAGCATGTGAAGTGTGGATGTGTGCAGTTATCCATGTGTCCTGATGTGTAGTCTGAGCCCACATGTGTGTGTAGACCACAGTGTGGGCTGAGCCCAGATCATTGGTAGCACCCTTGTGTTACATGTCACACGTTGTGACCGTTTGACAACTGACACTAGTCCAAGCGTCTGAGCCCCCATGTACAGGATCTTGTGCTCGCCGTTCGTAGACGCCATCTCTGAGTCGTACCTACTATGACTTCCCCTTGAGACTCGTTTCACTCCTCCTGACCGTCAGAGTGCAGTTATGTGCAGAAAACCATTCTGAGAATGCTTAGACTAACCTCTGCTATGACTCCAACTGTCGAGAGGATGACACTGTCTAGCTGCAGTAACCCTGTCGGCAGGCGACTGTCTGGCTCATGTCACAGCTTCAGTGAGCAGCCTGCAAAAGTATGATGTCGCTTTGACTGCTAGCCCGCTCATTCCATTTATGGTGTATGCTGCTACGACTCCCAGATGTTTCACCTGAGTCGTCTCTGATACAACTCAGTCCACTCTCGCCGGCAGTGACAGCCCCAGCAATAGTAACAATCGAGAAATGCCCTCCTGAGTCGCTTGCCAGAAGTCCTGCCCAGTAGCTGGGGTACCAGCAGGTTGTGCCCCAGGTTGAGTGAATCCTGCAGTAAGTACTCCACAATGACTGCTTCACTGTTCCAGAGGAGACCATTCCTCGTTTCATTACAGCTCTTCCTGAAGCCATTTGAATATTCCACTTCCCCTACCACCCCATCTTTTCATTAATTTTTACCAACAGCTATATTTTATTACATAATATGGTGCAAAATATTTAAGAGATGCATTGTTGGTATAAAGATGGCATATACAGTACATGAGATGTGAGAGATACATGTCTAGTACATATTGTTACGTGTTTGTCACTGATTATAATCCGAAAATCTCATCCAGCTCCTCAGAGTTGGGGCGCGTGCCCAAAATACAGCAGGCATTACCCCTCTGAACAGCAGTGCTGAGTTGCTGGAATAGAAAACTAGCTGCCCTGGGATCCCTAGTTACCCTGATGAATCTTTTGCCTAGCTACTTAAGGAACTTAGATACACTCTTTCCCCATGAGCCAAGAGTCTTAGTCTAAGCCTATAGGAACAAACATATAATGATGGGCAAGTTCATCGTATTTTCTAGACTTCTGGGACTCCCTGAAGCTGACAGCTGCCCCTCCTTTCTCGCTGGTGTATTGGAGATAGGTATCAGCCAATGTGGATGCACATGTGCACTCCCACACCACCTGCTTAACGTCTGTCCAGGCTTGAAGGGTGATACCATCTGGACACTTTTGGCTGCCATCAGATCTGCATAGCTGGGGTGGCTCCCTTACTGCTGGGCATCCGGCTGTTGTGAGGCTCCTTTTGGTAATGTTATTAACCTCTTCATGCCTTGCATGAAGAGGTTAATAACATTTACGGCACATAAAACCATGGTACCCGAATCGGCGTGTTTCACTGTATGTGTATTTGTATACAGTATATATATATATATATATATCTCACACACACACACACACACACAGACACACACACACACACACACACACACACACACACACACACACACACACACACACACACACACACACACACACACACATATATATATATATATATATATATATATATATATATATATATATATATATATATGTAGACAGATAGATAAAGTAAATCTCTATAATGATATGCTCCCATTAATTATTGAAGTCATTTTCCAAGAATATATTAATAAAAATTATTTTAATCTTTAATATCCTTTATCTTTTTTGTCTCTTTTTTCCCGTCCAGCCACACTCTCCCCCCCACCGCTCCCCCCCCCGCCCCCCCGCCCCCCCCCCCCCGCTGGACCTCCCCACGTTGCCTGTGATGCTCCCTGGGACACAAACTTGCTGGTAACTCCCCAACAATTTTCCGATAATTTGCCTTTATTGGGCATTTCGCTATAACATTTTGACTTAAAGGGTCGGTCAGGTGTATCTACTGCTAGGGAGGACTGGTGAAGGTGGTAGGGACTAGTGAAGGTGGTAGAGACTAGTGAAGGTGGTAGACAGGACCGGTGAAGGTGGTAGGGACTGGTGAAGGTGGTAGAGACTAGTGAAGGTGGTAGACAGGACCGGTGAAGGTGGTAGGGACTGGTGAAGGTGGTAGAGACTAGTGAAGGTGGTAGACAGGACCGGTGAAGGTGGTAGGGACTGGTGAAGGTGGTAGAGACTAGTGAAGGTGGTAGACAGGACCGGTGAAGGTGGTAGGGACTGGTGAAGGTGGTAGAGACTAGTGAAGGTGGTAGACAGGACCGGTGAAGGTGGTAGGGACTGGTGAAGGTGGTAGAGACTAGTGAAGGTGGTAGACAGGACCGGTGAAGGTGGTAGGGACTGGTGAAGGTGGTAGAGACTAGTGAAGGTGGTAGACAGGACCGGTGAAGGTGGTAGGGACTGGTGAAGGTGGTAGAGACTAGTGAAGGTGGTAGACAGGACCGGTGAAGGTGGTAGAGAGGACCGGTGAAGGTGGTAGGGACTGGAGAAGTGGTAGGGACTGGTGAAGGTGGTAGGGACTGGTGAAGGTGGTAGGGACTAGTGAAGGTGGTAGAGAGGACCGGTGAAGGTGGTAGAGAGGACTGGTGAAGGTGGTAGGGACTGGTGAAGATGGTAGGGACTGGTGAAGGTGGTAGAGACTAGTGAAGGTGGTAGAGAGGACCGGTGAAGGTGGTAGAGAGGACCGGTGAAGGTGGTAGGGACTGGAGAAGTGGTAGGGACTGGTGAAGGTGGTAGGGACTGGTGAAGTGGTAGGGACTAGTGAAGGTGGTAGAGAGGACCGGTGAAGGTGGTAGAGAGGACCGGTGAAGGTGGTAGGGACTGGAGAAGTGGTAGGGACTGGTGAAGGTGGTAGGGACTGGTGAAGGTGGTAGGGACTAGTGAAGGTGGTAGAGAGGACCGGTGAAGGTGGTAGAGAGGACTGGTGAAGGTGGTAGGGACTGGTGAAGATGGTAGGGACTGGTGAAGGTGGTAGAGACTAGTGAAGGTGGTAGAGAGGACCGGTGAAGGTGGTAGAGAGGACCGGTGAAGGTGGTAGAGAGGACCGGTGAAGGTGGTAGGGACTGGAGAAGTGGTAGGGACTGGTGAAGGTGGTAGGGACTGGTGAAGTGGTAGGGACTAGTGAAGGTGGTAGAGAGGACCGGTGAAGGTGGTAGAGAGGACTGGTGAAGGTGGTAGGGACTGGTGAAGTGGTAGGGACTGGTAAAGGTTGTAGGGACTAGTGAAGGTGGTAGAGAGGACCGGTGAAGGTGGTAGAGAGGACTGGTGAAGGTGGTAGGGACTGGTGAAGATGGTAGGGACTGGTGAAGGTGGTAGAGACTAGTGAAGGTGGTAGAGAGGACCGGTGAAGGTGGTAGAGAGGACCGGTAAAGGTGGTAGGGAGGACTGGTGAAGGTGGTAGGGACTGGTGAAGGTGGTAGGGACTGGTGAAGGTGGTAGAGACTAGTGAAGGTGGTAGGGAGGACTGGTGAAGGTGGTAGGGACTGGTGAAAGTGGTAGGGAGGACTGGTGAAGGTGGGAGGGACTGGTGAAGGTGGTAGGGAGGACTGGCGAAGGTGGTAGGGATTAGTGAAAGTGGAAGGGAGGACTAGTGAAGGTGGTAGGGAATGATGAAAGTGGTAAGGAGGACTGGTGAAGGTGGTAGGGACTGGCGAAGGTGGTAGGGAGGACTGGTGAAGGTGGTAGGGACTGGTGAAGGTCATAGGGACTGGTGAAGGTGGTAGAGAGGACTGGTGAAGGTGGTAGGGAGGACTGGTGAAAGTGGTAGAGAGGACTGGTGAAGGTGGTAGGGACTGGTGAAGGTGGTAGGGAGGACTGGTGAAGGTGGTAGGGAGGACTGGTGAAGGTGGTAGGGAGGACTGGTGAAGGTGGTAGGGAAGATTGGTGAATGTGGTAGGGAGGACTGGTGAAGGTGGTAGAGAGGACTGGTGAAGGTGGTAGGGAGGACTGGTGAAAGTGGTAGAGAGGACTGGTGAAGGTGGTAGGGACTGGTGAAGGTGGTAGGGAGGACTGGTGAAGGTGGTAGGGAGGACTGGTGAAGGTGGTAGGGAAGACTGGTGAATGTGGTAGGGAGGACTGGTGAAGGTGGTAGAGAGGACTGCTGAAGGTGGTAGGGAGGACTGGTGAAGGTGGTAGGGAGGACTGGTGAAGGTGGTAGGGAGGACTGGTGATGGTGGTAGGGAGGACTGGAGAGTTTACCTGGAGAGAGTTTCGGGGGTCAACGCCCCCGCGGCCCGGTCTGTGACCAGGCCTCCTGGTGGATCAGCGCCTGATCAACCAGGCTGTTGCTGCTGGCTGCACGCAAACCAACGTACGAGCCACAGCCCGGCTGATCAGGAACTGACTTTAGGTGCTTGTCCAGTGCCAGCTTGAAGACTGCCAGGGGTCTGTTGGTAATCCCCCTTATGTGTGCTGGGAGGCAGTTGAACAGTCTCGGGCCCCTGACACTTATTGTATGGTCTCTTAACGTGCTAGTGACACCCCTGCTTTTCATTGGGGGGATGATGCATCGTCTGCCAAGTCTTTTGCTTTCGTAGTGAGTGATTTTCGTGTGCAAGTTCGGTACTAGTCCCTCTAGGATTTTCCAGGTGTATATAATCATGTCTCTCTCCCTCCTGCGTTCCAGGGAATACAGGTTTAGAAACCTCAAGCGCTCCCAGTAATTGAGGTGTTTTATCTCCGTTATGCGCGCCGTGAAAGTTCTCTGTACATTTTCTAGGTCGGCAATTTCACCTGCCTTGAAAGGTGCTGTTAGAGTGCAGCAATATTCCAGCCTAGATAGAACAAGTGACCTGAAGAGTGTCATCATGGGCTTGGCCTCCCTAGTTTTGAAGGTTCTCATTATCCATCCTGTCATTTTTCTAGCAGATGCGATTGATACAATGTTATGGTCCTTGAAGGTGAGATCCTCCGACATAATCACTCCCAGGTCTTTGACGTTGGTGTTTCGCTCTATTTTGTGACCAGAATTTGTTTTGTACTCTGATGAAGATTTAATTTCCTCATGTTTACCATATCTGAGTAATTGAAATTTCTCATCGTTGAACTTCATATTGTTTTCTGCAGCCCACTGAAAGATTTGGTTGATGTCCGCCTGGAGCCTTGCAGTGTCTGCAATGGAAGACACTGTCATGCAGATTCGGGTGTCATCTGCAAAGGAAGACACGGTGCTGTGGCTGACATCCTTGTCTATGTCGGATATGAGGATGAGGAACAAGATGGGAGCTAGTACTGTGCCTTGTGGAACAGAGCTTTTCACCGTAGCTGCCTCGGACTTTACTCTGTTGACGACTACTCTCTGTGTTCTGTTAGTGAGGAAATTATAGATCCATCGACCGACTTTTCCTGTTATTCCTTTAGCGCGCATTTTGTGCGCTATTACGCCATGGTCACACTTGTCGAAGGCTTTTGCAAAGTCTGTATATATTACATCTGCATTCTTTTTGTCTTCTAGTGCATTTAGGACCTTGTCGTAGTGATCCAGTAGTTGAGACAGACAGGAGCGACCTGTTCTAAACCCATGTTGCCCTGGGTTGTGTAACTGATGGGTTTCTAGATGGGTGGTGATCTTGCTTCTTAGGACCCTTTCAAAGATTTTTATGATATGGGATGTTAGTGCTATTGGTCTGTAGTTCTTTGCTGTTGCTTTACTGCCCCCTTTGTGGAGTGGGGCTATGTCTGTTGTTTTTAGTAACTGAGGGACGACCCCCGTGTCCATGCTCCCTCTCCATAGGATGGAAAATGCTCGTGATAGGGGCTTCTTGCAGTTCTTGATGAACACGGAGTTCCATGAGTCTGGCCCTGGGGCAGAGTGCATGGGCATGTCATTTATCGCCTGTTCTAATCATTTGGCGTCAGGATAACATCGGATAGGCTTGTGTTAATCAAATTTTGTGGCTCTCTCATAAAAAATTCATTTTGATCTTCGACTCTCAGTCTGGTTAGCGGCTTGCTAAAAACTGAGTCATATTGGGACTTGAGTAGCTCACTCATTTCCTTGCTGTCATCTGTGTAGGACCCATCTTGTTTAAGTAGGGGCCCAATACTGGGCGTTGTTCTCGATTTTGATTTGGCATAGGAGAAGAAATACTTTGGGTTTCTTTCGATTTCATTTATAGCTTTTAGTTCTTCCCGCGATTCCTGACTCCTAAAGGATTCTTTTAGCTTAAGTTCGATGCTTGCTATTTCTCTGACCAGTGTCTCCCTGCGCATTTCAGATATATTGACCTCTTTTAGCCGCTCTGTTATTCTTTTCCGTCGCCTGTAAAGGGAGAGCCTGTCTCTTTCTATTTTACATCTACTCCTCCTTTTTCTTAGAGGAATAAGCCTTGTGCATACATCGAGTGCCACCGAGTTAATCTGTTCTAGGCATAAGTTTGGGTCTGTGTTGCTTAGTATATCTTCCCAGCTTATATCGGTTAGGACTTGGTTTACTTGGTCCCACTTTATGTTTTTGTTATTGAAGTTGAATTTGGTGAATGCTCCCTCGTGACTAGTCTCATTTTGTCGGTCTGGGACTCCTCGCATACATGTCTGAACCTCAATTATGTTGTGATCTGAGTATATTGTTTTTGATATGGTGACATTTCTTATCAGATCATCCTTGTTAGTGAATATGAGGTCTAGTATATTCTCCAGTCTAGTAGGCTCTATTATTTGCTGGTTTAAATTGAATTTTGTGCAGATATTTAAAAGCTCGTGTGAGTGTGAGTTTTCATCAGAGCTGCCTCCTGGTGTTATTACTGCAACAATATTATTTGCTATATTCCTCCATTTTAGGTGCCTTAAGTTGAAATCCCCCAGGAGCAAGATGTTGGGTGCAGGAGCTGGAAGATTTTCCAGACAGTGGTCAATTTTTAACAGCTGTTCCTGGAATTGCTGGGATGTTGCATCCGGAGGCTTGTAGACTACCACAATGACTAGGTTTTGGTTCTCGACCTTTACTGCTAAAACTTCCACTACGTCATTTGAGGCATTAAGCAGTTCTGTGCAAACAAGTGACTCTGCAATGTAAAGGCCAACCCCCCCCCCCTTTTGCCTGTTCACTCTGTCACATCTGTATAGGTTGTAACCTGGGATCCATATTTCATTGTCCAAGTGATCCTTTATGTGGGTCTCAGTGAAAGCCGCGAACATTGCCTTTGCCTCTGCAAGCAGTCCACGGATGAAAGGTATTTTGTTGTTTGTTGCTGGCTTTAGACCCTGTATATTTGCAAAGAAGAATGTTATCGGACTGGTGGTATTGTTGGTACTGGGGGGGGATTTTTTTTCCGGCATTAGTATCTGTATCTGTTGGTTTGGAGTGGAGGCCATCGACTGTGGTTCCACTCCAGGAATGACTGGATTTGGTGTACGATTTCTGCCATTTCCTGCCAGTTTTTTTTCCTTCCTGGCACTAAAAAACCTCTCCCTCTTGAGTGGCTGTGGCTACCCAGGTTTTCCCATGGCCTGGATGTTTTGTATCTTTTTGTCCCCTTTAGATGGTATGCCTGGCAATTTAAGTTATAGCACAGTCTTTCCTGTACTGAAGAGGTACACATTTCAGGGTGAAAAAGCTTACAGGAAGGGAGTTTGCATTTTCCTGTTGTCATATGGGCATGGCATTTTCTAGGGTGGTCATAGTTGCACGTCCCATCTGTTTTTCCAGATTTCCCATGCCAGCAGATACCAAGTGCATAGTATGTGCACAGGCTTGGTTTCCGCTTGCCTTGGGTTTCTGTGACTGTACTCCCTGTTGGTGCATGTTTCCCTGTCTTACTTCTATCCTCCCTAGCACCAACAATGGAGCTCCCACCAGTTGTTTTTGGTAATTTATCCTCACTATTGCTATTGGAGTCCTCTTGTTTGCTATTTCCTGCGGTATTTCTAGTTTGCAATATTGGTTTTATCTTATCTTTGACTACACTTGTTTCCCTACTATGGTTCCTGTCCCCTATGAGGTCATTTATATGTATTCCTTCCTGCGTATAATTCCCGACTACCTGGACAAAATCTCCAGCTTCACCATTACTGTCTCCCAGGACAGTATCTCCAGCTTCACCATTTCTGTCTCCCAGGACAGCACCTCCAGCTTCACCATTACTGTCTCCCAGGACAGCACCTCCAGCTTTACTATTACTGTCTCCCAGGACTGGTGAAGGTTGTAGGGAGGACTGGTGAAGGTTGTAGGGAGGACTTGTGAAGGTGGTAGGGAGGACTGGTGAAGGTGGTAGGGAGGACTGGTGAAGGTGGTAGGGAGGACTGGTGAAGGTGGTAGGGAGGACTGGTGAAGGTGGTAGGGAGGACTGGTGAAGGTGGTAGGGAGGACTTGTGAAGGTGGTAGGGAGGACCGGTGAAGGTGGTAGGGAGGACTGGTGAAGGTGGTAGGGAGGACTGGTGAAGGTGGCAGGGAGGACTGGTGAATGTGGTAGGGAGGACTGGTGAAGGTGGTAGGGAGGACTGGTGAAGGTGGTAGGGAGGACTGGTGAAGGTGGTAGGGAGGACTGGTGATTGTGGTAGGGAGGACTGGTGAAGGTGGTAGGGAGGACTGGTGAAGGTGGTAGGGAGGACTGGTGAAGGTGATAGGGAGGACTGGTGAAGGTGAACTGGTGTGGTAGGGAGGACTGGTAAAGGTGGTAGGCAGGACTGGTGAAGGTGGTAGGGAGGACTGGTGAAGGTGGTAGGGAGGACTGGTGAAGGTGGCAGGGAGGACTGGTGAAGGTGGTAGAGAGGACTGGTGAAGGTGGTTGGGAGGACTGGTGAAGGTGGTAGGGAGGACTGATGAAGGTGGTAGGGAGGACTGGTGAAGGTGGCAGGGAGGACTGGTGAAGGTGGTAGGGAGGACTGGTAAAGGTGGTAGGGAGGACTGGTGAAGGTGGTAGGGAGGACTGGTGAAGGTGGTAGGGAGGACTGGTGAAGGTGGCAGGGAGGACTGGTGAATGTGGTAGGGAGGACTGGTGAAGGTTGTAGGGAGGACTGGTGAAGGTGGTAGGGAGGACTGGTGAAGGTGGCAGGGAGGACTGGTGAATGTGGTAGGGAGGACTGGTGAAGGTGGTAGGGAGGACTGGTGAAGGTGGCAGGGAAGACTGGTGAATGTGGTAGGGAGGACTGGTGATTGTGGTAGGGAGGACTGGTGAAGGGGGTAGGGAGGACTGATGAAGGTGGTAGGGAGGACTGGTGAAGGTGGCAGGGAGGACTGGTGAAGGTGGTAGGGACTGGAGAATTGGTAGGGACTGGTGAAGGTGGTAGGGACTAGTGAAGGTGGTAGAGAGGACCGGTGAAGGTGGTAGGGAGGACTGGCGAAGGTGGTAGGGACTGGTGAAGATGGTAGGGACTGGTGAAGGTGGTAGAGAGGACCGGTGAAGGTGGTAGAGAGTACCGGTAAAGGTGGTAGGGAGGACTGGTGAAGGTGGTAGGGACTGGTGAAGGTGGTAGGGACTGGTGAAGGTGGTAGAGACTAGTGAAGGTGGTAGGGAGGACTGGTGAAGGTGGTAGGGACTGGTGAAAGTGGTAGGGTGGACTGGTGAAGGTGGTAGGGAATGATGAAAGTGGTAAGGAGGACTGGTGAAGGTGGTAGGGACTGGCGAAGGTGGTAGGGAGGACTGGTGAAGGTGGTAGGGACTGGTGAAGGTCATAGGGACTGGTGAAGGTGGTAGAGAGGACTGGTGAAGGTGGTAGGGAGGATTGGTGAAAGTGGTAGAGAGGACTGGTGAAGGTGGTAGGGACTGGTGAAGGTGGTAGGGAGGACTGGTGAAGGTGGTAGGGAGGACTGGTGAAGGTGGTAGGGAGGACTGGTGAAGGTGGTAGGGAGGACTGGTGAAGGTGGTAGGGAGGACTGGTGAAGGTGGTAGGGAGGACTGGTGAAGGTTGTAGGGAGGACTGGTGAAGGTGAAGGTGGTAGGGAGGACTGGTGAAGGTGGTAGGGAGGACTGGTGAAGGTGGTAGGGAGGACTGGTGAAGGTGGTAGGGAGGACTGGTGAAGGTGGTAGGGAGGACTGGTGAAGGTGGTAGGGAGGACTGGTGAAGGTGGTAGGGAGGACTGGTGAAGGTGGTAGGGAGGACTGGTGAAGGTGGTAGGGAGGACTGGTGAAGGTGGTAGGGAGGACTGGTGAAGGTGGCAGGGAGGACTGGTGAATGTGGTAGGGAGGACTGGTGAAGGTGGTAGGGAGGACTGGTGAAGGTGGTAGGGAGGACTGGTGAAGATGGAAGGGAGGACTGGTGAATGTGGTAGGGAGGACTGGTGAAGGTGGTAGGGAGGACTGGTGAATGTGGAAGGGAGGACTGGTGATTGTGGTAGGGAGGACTGGTGAAGGTGGCAGGGAGGCCTGGTGAAGGCGGTAGGGAGGACTGGTGAATGTGGTAGGGAGGACTGGTGAAGGTGGTAAGGAGGACTGGTGAAGGTGGTAGGGAGGACTGGTGAATGTGGTAGGGAGGACTGGTGAAGGTGGTAGGGAGGACTGGTGAAGGTGGTAGGGAGGACTGGTGAAGGTGGTAGGGAGGACTGGTGAAGGTGGTAGGGAGGACTGGTAAAGGTGGTAGGGAGGACTGGTGAAGGTGGTAGGGAGGACTGGTGAAGGTGGTAGGGAGGACTGGTGAAGGTGGTAGGGAGGACTGGTGAAGGTGGCAGGGAGGACTGGTGAATATGGTAGGGAGGACTGGTGAAGGTGGTAGGGAGGACTAGTGAAGGTGGTAGGGAGGACTGGTGAAGGTGGCAGGGACGACTGGTGAATGTGGTAGGGAGGACTGGTGAAGGTGGTAGGGAGGACTGGTGAATGTGGTATGGAGGACTGGTGATTGTGGTAGGGAGGACTGGTGAAGGTGGTAGGGAGGACTGGTGAAGGTGGTAGGGAGGACTGGTGAATGTGGTAGGGAGGACTGGTGAAGGTGGTAGGGAGGACTGGTCAAGGTGGTAGGGAGGACTGGTGAAGGATGTAGGGAGGACTGGTGAAGGTGGTAGGGAGGACTGGTGAAGGAGGTAGGGAGGACTGGTGAAGGTGGCAGGGAGGACTGGTGAATATGGTACGGAGGACTGGTAAAGGTGGTAGGGAGGACTGGTGAAGGTGGTAGGGAGGACTGGTGAAGGTGGTAGGGAGGACTGGTGAAGGTGGGAGGGAGGACTGGTGAAGGTGTAGGGAGGACTGGTGATGGTGGTAGAGAAAACTGGTGAAGGTGGTAGGGAGGACTGGTGAAGGTGGTAGGGAGGACTTGTGAAGGTGGTAGGGAGGACTGGTGAAGGTGGTTGGGAGGACTGGTGAAGGTGGTAGGGAGGACTGGTGAAGGTGGTAGGGAGGACTGGTGAAGGTGGTAGGGAGGACTGGTGAAGGTGGTAGGGAGGACTGGTGAAGGTGTAGGGAGGACTGGTGAAGGTGGTAGGGAGGACTGGTGAAGGTGGTAGGGAGGACTAGTGAAGGTGGTAGGGAGGACTGGTGAAGGTGGTAGAGAGGACTGGTAAAGGTGGTAGGGAGGACTGGTGAAGGTGGTAGGGAGGACTGGTGAAGGTGGTAGGGAGGACTGGTGAAAGTGGTAGGGAGGACTGGTGAAGGGGGTAGAGAGGACTGGTGAAGGTGGTTGGGAGGACTGGTGAAGGTGGTAGGGAGGATTGGTGATGGTGGTAGGGATGACTGGTGAAGGTGGTAGGGAGGACTGGTGAAGGTTGTAGGGAGGACTGGTGAAGGTTGTAGGGAGGACTTGTGAAGGTGGTAGGGAGGACTGGTGAAGGTGGTAGGGAGGACTGGTGAAGGTGGTAGGGAGGACTGGTGAAGGTTGTAGGGAGGACTGGTGAAGGTGGCAGGGAGGACTGGTGAAGGTGGTAGGGAGGACTGGTGAAGGTGGTAGGGAGGACTGGTGAAGGTGGTAGGGAGGACTGGTGAAGGTGTAGGGAGGACTGGTGAAGGTGGTAGGGAGGACTGGTGAAGGTGGTAGAGAGGACTGCTGAAGGTGTAGGGAGGACTGGTGAAGGTGGTAGGGAGGACTGGTGAAGGTGGTAGGGAGGACTGGTGAAGGTGGTAGGGAGGATTTGTGAAGGTGGTAGGGAGGACTGGTGAAGGTGGTAGGGAGGACTGGTGAAGGTGGTAGGGAGGACTGGTGAAGGTGGTAGGGAGGACTGGTGAAGGTGGTAGGGAGGACTGGTGAAGGTGGTAGGGAGGACTGGTGAAGGTGGTAGGGAGGACTGGTGAAGGTGGTAGGGAGGACTGGTGAAGGTGGTAGGGAGGACTGGTGAAGGTGGTAGGGAGGACTGGTGAAGGTGGTAGGGAGGACTGGTGAAGGTGGTAGGGAGGACTGGTGAAGGTGGCAGGGAGGACTGGTGAAGGTGGGAGGGAGGACTGGTGAAGGTGGTAGGGAGGACTGGTGAAGGTGGGATGGAGGACTGGTGAAGGTGGGAGGGAGTACTGGTGAAGGTGGTAGGGAGGACTGGTGAAGGTGACAGGGAGGACTGGTGAATGTGGTAGGGAGGACTGGTGATTGTGGTAGGGAGGACTGGTGAAGGTGGTAGGGAAGACTGGTTTTTTTTTTTTTTTTTTTGTTTTGTTTATTCACCGGTATTCTCCCGGCCCGGGTCTTTTCCAAGTAGTGGTGACCCGGCCTTGGCTCCCTATCTGGGGAGTGTCTCGAGACTTAAGTCTCCCATGGGAGGAAGGACAAGTACCTCCTCATCTTTGGGACCAAGTGTCCCCAGGCCTAGCCACATTCCCCACCCTCACGGGGCTCGTAGGGAGAAGCTAGGCCTCTGGTCTGCCATCTACCCCGCCTCAAAGGGGCTCGTGGGGATGGCAGTCTTATGAGCTGCAGATGGTAGCAAGCTCAGGCTTTTTTCTGGGAAGACTGGTGAAGGTGGCAGGGAAGACTGGTGAATGTGGTAGGGAGGACTGGTGATTGTGGTAGGGAGGACTGGTGAAGGTGGTAGGGAGGACTGGTGAAGGTGGTAGGGAGGACTGGTGAAGGTGGTAGGGAGGACTGGTGAAGGTGGTAGGGAGGACTGGTGAAGGTGGTAGGGAGGACTGGTCAAGGTGGTAGGGAGGACTGGTGAAGGTCAAGGTGGTAGGGAGGACTGGTGAAGGTGGCAGGGAGGACTGGTGAAGGTGGTAGGGAGGACTGGTGAAGGTGGTAGGGAGGACTGGTGAAGGTGGTAGGGAGGACTGGTGAAGGTGGTAGGGAGGACTGGTGAAGGTGGTAGGGAGGACTGGTGAAGGTGGTAGGGAGGACTGGTGAAGGTGGTAGGGAGGACTGGTGAAGGTGGTAGGGAGGACTGGTGAGGAGTTGTGAAGGTGGTAGGGAGGACTGGTGAAGGTGGTAGGGAGGACTGGTGAAGGTGGTAGGGAGGACTGGTGAAGGTGGTAGGGAGGACGGGTGAAGGTGGTAGGGAGGACTGGTGAAGGTGGTAGGGAGGACTGGTGAAGGTGGTAGGGAGGACTGGTGAAGGTGGTAGGGAGGACTGGTGAAGGTGGTAGGGAGGACTGAAGGTGAAGGTGGTAGGGAGGACTGGTGAAGGTGGTAGGGAGGACTGGTGAAGGTGGTAGGGAGGACTGGTGAAGGTGGTAAGGTGAAGGTGGCAGGGAGGACTGGTGAATGTGGTACTGGTGATTGTGGTAGGGAGGACTGGTGAAGGTGGTGAAGGTGGTAGGGAGGAGGTGGGAGTGGTAGGGAGGACTGATGAAGGTGGTAGGGAGGACTGGTGAAGGTGGTAGGGAGGACTGGTGAAGGTGGTAGGGAGGACTGGTGATGGTGGTAGGGAGGACTGGTGAAGGTGGTAGGGAGGACTGGTGAAGGTGGTAGGGAGGACTGGTGAAGGTGGTAGGGAGGACAAGGTGGTGAGGACTGGGTGGTAGGGAGGACTGGTGAAGGTGGTAGGGAGGACTGGTGAAGGTGGTAGGGAGGACTGGTGAAGGTGGTAGGGAGGACTGGTGAAGGTGGTAGGGAGGACTGGTGAAGGTGGTAGGGAGGACTGGTGAAGGTGGTAGGGAGGACTGGTGAAGGTGGTAGGGAGGACTGGTGAAGGTGGTAGGGAGGACTGGTGAAGGTGGTAGGGAGGACTGGTGAAGGTGGTAGGGAGGACTGGTGAAGGTGGTAGGGAGGACTGGTGAAGGTGGTAGGGAGGACTGGTGAAGGTGGTAGGGAGGACTGGTGAAGGTGGTAGGGAGGACTGGTGAAGGTGGTAGGGAGGACTGGTCAAGGTGGTAGGGAGGACTGGTGAAGGTGGTAGGGAGGACTGGTGAAGGTGGTAGGGAGGACTGGTGAAGGTGGTAGGGAGGACTGGTGAAGGTGGTAGGGAGAACTGGTGAAGGTGGTAGGGAGGACTGGTGAAGGTGGTAGGGAGGACTGGTGAAGGTGGTAGGGAGGACTGGTGAAGGTGGTAGGGAGAGTTTTCTCTCCAATATTCAGTTTTAGGGAATGGAGTATCCTGTTCCATTGTGTGTCTCTAACGCTGTATAACCCAACAGGTTGAGTGATCCATGAAACATAATAATAATATTAGTAACAATGATAATAATAAAAAATAATAATAGTATAATAATAAAAATTATAATAATAAAATTTCTCTCAGAGTAGATGCTGCTAAATTTTAATAATCCTTACAGAGAATTTAATGACATTTTAATATTTATTTCAGGGGAGTAATATCGTATTTTTTATGTTCCTCTCATTTTACATGCTGCTAGTTTATAGTGTTTGATGGAGACAAATGGGTAGACTTTTATTCGACGTTTCGCTCTCGATGTAACTCTGTTATAAACTCCGCCGGGAGTAAAACGTGCAGAAGCTAAAAGGCTCTCTCCAAGTGTCTTTGATTTCTTTGAATGGGATTAAATGGGGTTTTCCAACATCCGTATTTATGAAACTGGTTTGTCTTAAAGATAACTTCGCAGACTTCTAATTCTTGGAAAAAAATCGTTTTCAGAGATTGAAAATTGCCAGCTGGAGTTCAAGCAATGGAGGTGCAACATGGAATACACTCATGCTACTCCACTGGGTGGGAGGATACCTCCAGGAAGAGTGAGAAGGAGAGAGAAGAGGAGGGAATAGAAATGGAGTGGAGGAGCAGGAGTAAGGGAGGGGAGAACGGAGCACGAGAGAAGGAGGAAGGAGGCAGGAAGGAAAAGGGAGGAGGGGAAGAGAGGAGAGAGCACAAGAAAAAGGAAGAAGAGGTAACGGAAGGAAGAGGATCGAAAAGACGGAGAGGAGGAGGGAGGGAGGGAGGGAAAGGAGGAACACATGAAGGAGAAAAGTAATGAGGAAGAAGAGGGAATGGAGTGCACAGGAAAGACAGATAAGAGAAGGAGGTCTCTATCGATATCTTCTGCTGTGAGGAGAGTATAGCTGCTGCAGCACGCTGTTCTGCTGTGAGGGGAGTACAGTTGCTGCAGCACGCTGTTCTGCTGTGAGGAGAGTACAGCTGCTGCAGCACGCTGTTCTGCTGTGAGGAGAGTACAGCTGCTGCAGCACGCTGTTCTGCTGTGAGGAGAGTACAACTGCTGCAGCACGCTGTTCTGCTGTGAGGAGAGTACAACTGCTGCAGCACGCTGTTCTGCTGTGAGGAGAGTACAGCTGCTGCAGGACGCTGTTCTGCTGTGAGGAGAGTACAGCTGCTGTAGCACGCTGTTCTGCTGTGAGGGAAGTACAGCTGCTGTAGCACGCTGCTCTGCTGTGAGGAGAGTACAGCTGCTGTAGCACGCTGTTCTGCTGTGAGGAGAGTACAGCTACTGCAGCACGCTGTTCTGCTGTGAGGAGAGTACAGCTACTGCAGCACGCTGTTCTGCTGTGAGGAGAGTACAGCTACTGCAGCACGCTGTTCTGCTGTGAGGAGAGTACAGCTGCTGCAGGACGCTGTTCTGCTGTGAGGAGAGTACAGCTGCTGCAGCACGCTGTTCTGCTGTGAGGGGAGTACAGCTGCTGTAGCACGCTATTCTGCTGTGAGGAGAGTACAGCTGCTGCAGCACGCTGTTCTGCTGTGAGGAGAGTACAGCTGCTTTAGCACGCTGTTCTGCTGTGAGGAGAGTACAGCTGCTGCAGCACGCTGTTCTGCTGTGAGGAGAGTACAGCTGCTGTAGCACGCTGTTCTGCTGTGAGGAGAGTACAGCTGCTGTAGCACGCTGCTCTGCTGTGAGGCGAGTACAGGTACTGTAGCACGCTGTTCTGCTGTGAGGAGAGTACAGCTGCTGTAGCACGCTGTTCTGCTGTGAGGAGAGTACAGCTGCTGTAGCACGCTGTTCTGCTGTGAGGGGAGTACAGCTGTTGTAGCACGCTGTTCTTCTGTGAGGAGAGTACAGCTGCTGTTGCACGCTGTTCTGCTGTGAGGAGAGTACATCTGCTGCAGCACGCTGTTCTGCTGTGAGGAGAGTACAGCTGCTGTAGCACGCTGTTCTGCTGTGAGGAGAGTACATCTGCTGTAGCACGCTGTTCTGCTGTGAAGAGAGAACAGCTGCTGCAGCACGTTGTTCTGCTGTGAGGGAAGTACAGTTGCTGTAGCACGCTGTTCTGCTGTGAGGAGAGTACAGCTGCTGTAGCACGCTGTTCTGCTGTGAGGGAAGTACAGTTTCTGTAGCGCGCTGTTCTGCTGTGAGGAGAGTACAGCTGCTGTAGCACGCTGTTCTGCTGTGAGGAAAGTACAGTTGCTGTAGCACGCTGTTCTGCTGTGAGGGAAGTACAGTTGCTGTAGCACGCTGTTCTGCTGTGAGGAGAGTACAGCTGCTGTAGCACGTTGTTCTGCTGTGAGGAGAGTACAGGTGCTGTAGCACGCTGTTCTGCTGTGAGGAGAGTACAGGTGCTGTAGCACGCTGTTCTGCTGAGAGGAGAGTACAGCTGCTGCAGCACGCTGTTCTGCTGTGAGGAGAGTACAGCTGCTGTAGCATGCTGTTCTGCTGTGAGGAGAGTACAGCTGCTGTAGCACGCTGTTCTGCTGTGAGGGGAGTACAGCTGCTGCAGCACGCTGTTCTGCTGTGTCGAGAGTACATCTGCTGCAGCACGCTGTTCTGCTGTGAGGAGAGTACAGCTGCTGTAGCACGCTGTTCTGCTGTGAGAGGAGTATAGCTGCTGTAGAACGCTGTTCTGCTGTGAGGAGAGTACAGCTGCTGTAGCACGCTGTTCCGCTGTGAGGAGAGTTCAGCTGCTGCAGCACGCTGTTCTGCTGGGAAGGAAGTACAGCTGCTGTAGCACGCTGTTCTGCTGTGAGGAGAGTACAGCTGCTGTAGCACGCTGCTCTGCTGTGAGGCGAGTACAGATACTGTAGCACGCTGTTCTGCTGTGAGGAGAGTACAGCTGCTGTAGCACGCTGTTCTGCTGTGAGGAGAGTACAGCTGCTGTAGCACGCTGTTCTGCTGTGAGGGGAGTACAGCTGCTGTAGCACGCTGTTCTTCTGTGAGGAGAGTACAGCTGCTGTTGCACGCTGTTCTGCTGTGAGGAGAGTATAGGTGCTGTAGCACGCTGTTCTGCTGTGAGGGGAGTACAGCTGCTGTAGCATGCTGTTCTGCTGTGAGGGGAGTACAGCTGCTGTAGCACGCTGTTCTGCTGTGAGGAGAGTGCAGGTGCTGTAGCACGCTGTTGTGCTGTGAGGAGAGTACAGCTGCTGTAGCACGCTGTTCTGCTGTGAGGAGAGTACATCTGCTGTAGCACGCTGTTCTGCTGTGAAGAGAGTACAGCTGCTGCAGCACGTTGTTCTGCTGTGAGGGAAGTACAGTTGCTGTAGCACGCTGTTCTGCTGTGAGGAGAGTACAGGTGCTGTAGCACGCTGTTCTGCTGTGAGGGAAGTACAGTTGCTGTAGCACGCTGTTCTGCTGTGAGGAGAGTACAGCTGCTGTAGCACGCTGTTCTGCTGTGAGGAGAGTACAGTTGCTGTAGCACGCTGTTCTGCTGTGAGGGAAGTACAGTTGCTGTAGCACGCTGTTCTGCTGTGAGGAGAGTACAGCTGCTGTAGCACGCTGTTCTGCTGTGAGGAGAGTACAGGTGCTGTAGCACGCTGTTCTGCTGTGAGGAGAGTACAGGTGCTGTAGCACGCTGTTCTGCTGAGAGGAGAGTACAGCTGCTGCAGCACGCTGTTCTGCTGTGAGGAGAGTACAGCTGCTGTAGCATGCTGTTCTGCTGTGAGAAGAGTGCAGCTGCTGTAGCACGCTGTTCTGCTGTGAGGGGAGTACAGCTGCTGCAGCACGCTGTTCTGCTGTGTCGAGAGTACATCTGCTGCAGCACGCTGTTCTGCTGTGAGGAGAGTACAGCTGCTGTAGCACGCTGTTCTGCTGTGAGGGGAGTATAGCTGCTGTAGAACGCTGTTCTGCTGTGAGGAGAGTACAGCTGCTGTAGCACGCTGTTCTGCTGTGAGGAGAGTACAGATGCTGCAGCACGCTGTTCTGCTGTGAGGAGAGTACAGCTGCTGTAGCACGCTGTTCTGCTGTGAAAAGAGTACAGCTGCTGCAGCACGCTGTTCTGCTGTGAAGGAAGTACAGCTGCTGTAGCACGCTGTTCCGCTGTGAGGAGAGTTCAGCTGCTGCAGCACGCTGTTCTGCTGTGAGGGGAGTACAGCTGCTGCAGCACGCTGTTCTGCTTAGAGGAGAGTACAGCTGCTGTAGCACGCTGTTCTGCTGTGAGGAGAGTACAGCTGCTGTAGCACGCTGTTCTGCTGTGAGGAGAGTACAGCTGCTGTAGCACGCTGTTCTGCTGTGAGGGAAGTACAGCTGCTGTAGCACGCTGTTCCGCTGTGAGGAGAGTTCAGCTGCTGTAGCACGCTGTTCTGCTGTGAGGAGAGTACAGCTGCTGTAGCACGCTGTTCTGCTGTGAGGAGAGTACAGCTGCTGCAGCACGCTGTTCTGCTGTGAGGGGAGTACAGCTGCTGCAGCACGCTGTTCTGCTGTGAGGGAAGTACAGCTGCTGTAGCACGCAGTTCCGCTGTGAGGGGAGTACAGCTGCTGTAGCACGCTGTTCCGCTGTGAGGGGAGTACAGCTGCTGTAGCACGCTGTTCTGCTGTGAGGAGAGTACAGATGCTGTAGCACGCTGTTCTGCTGTGAGGAGAGTACAGCTGCTGTAGCACGCTGTTCTGCTGTGAGGAGAGTACAGCTGCTGCAGCACGCTGTTCTCTCTCTCCGTCCACACTAACAGCGTCGAACAACAAGTAAAATATTAATTTTCATCGCAAGAGGTGCAGAAAATTTACATAAGAACGATTAACACAGACTAACACGAACACTACTGGTCGATAACCAGCTGCTGCTGTTACATCTACAACTACACCAGCTGCTGCTGTTACATCTACAACTACACCAGCTGCTGCTGTTACATCTACAACTACACCAGCTGCTGCTGTTACATGTACATCTACACCAGCTGCTGCTGTTACATCTACAACTACACCAGCTGCTGCTGTTACATCTACAACTACACCAGCTGCTGCTGTTACATCTACAACTACACCAGCTGCTGCTGTTACATCTACAACTACACCAGCTGCTGCTGTTACATCTACAACTACACCAGCTGCTGCTGTTACATCTACAACTACACCAGCTGCTGCTGTTACATCTACAACTACACCAGCTGCTGCTGTTACATCTACAACTACACCAGCTGCTGCTGTTACATCTACAACTACACCAGCTGCTGCTGTTACATCTACATCTACACCAGCTGCTGCTGTTACATCTACAACTACACCAGCTGCTGCTGTTACATCTACAACTACACCAGCTGCTGCTGTTACATCTACAACTACACCAGCTGCTGCTGTTACATCTACAACTACACCAGCTGCTGCTGTTACATCTACAACTACACCAGCTGCTGCTGTTACATCTACAACTACACCAGCTGCTGCTGTTACATCTACAACTACACCAGCTGCTGCTGTTACATCTACAACTACACTTACCAGCCTACTTCTCTCTTATGATGAGAGGCACCGGTACATGCACCGGTTGCTACTCTTGCAACATTGCATAACTCAAATACTTTTATAAGGAGACGTATGAAGTACTTGAACTGACGATTTTCATCCCCGTGGCTTGTCTTGTATTATATATATATATATATATATATATATATATATATATATTTTTATTTTTATTATCACACCGGCCGATTCCCACCAAGGCAGGGTGGCCCGAAAAAGAAAAACTTTCACCATCATTCACTCCATCACTGTCTTGCCAGAAGGGTGCTTTACACTACAGTTTTTAAACTGCAACATTAACACCCCTCCTTCAGAGTGCAGGCACTGTACTTCCCATCTCCAGGACTCAAGTCCGGCCTGCCGGTTTCCCTGAATCCCTTCATAAATGTTACTTTGCTCACACTCCAACAGCACGTCAAGTATTAAAAACCATTTGTCTCCATTCACTCCTATCAAACACGCTCACGCATATATATATATATATATATATATATATATATGTATATATATATGTATATATATATATGTATATATATATATATATATATATATATATATATATGTCGTGCCGAATATGTAAAACTGGTCAATTAGCAAGAACTCATTTAAAATTAAGTCCTTTCTAAAATTTTCTTATATCAGACATAGACAGAGATATACACCACAGCACCGAATCATCCTTTGCGGATGATACTAGGATCTGCATGAGGCTGTCATCTGCTGAGGACGCGGTTAACCTCCAAGAAGATATAAACAAAGTTTTCCCGTGGGCAACGGTAAACAATATGATGTTCAATGAGGACAAATTCCAACTACTCCGTTATGGAAAACTGGAGGAGATAATAACTAGAACAGAGTATACTACTGACTCCGGCCATACAATAGAGTGGAAAAATAATGTAAGGGACTTGGGAGTAGTAATGTCTGAGGATCTCACTTTCAAGGATCACAACAGTGCCACGATCGCACGTGCAAAGAAAATGATAGGATGGATAATGAGAACTTTCAAAACGAGAGATGCCAGGCCCATGATGATCCTTTTCAAATCACTTGTTCTCTCTAGGCTGGAATACTGCTGTACATTAACATCTCCATTCAAAGCAGGCGAAATCGCAGATCTAGAGAGTGTACAGAGATCCTTTACTGCACGTATGAGTTCTGTCAAGCACCTTAACTACTGGGAACGCTTGGAAGCACTTGACTTGTACTCGTTGGAACGCAGGAGGGAGAGATATATCATAATCTACACTTGGAAAATCTTGGAAGGAATGGTCCCAAATCTGCACACAGAAATCACTCCCTAGGAAAGTAAAAGACTGGGCAGGCGATGCAAAATGCCCCCAATAAAAAGTAGGGGCGCCATTGGTACACTAAGGGAAAACACCATAAGTGTCCGGGGCCCAAGACTGTTTAACAGCCTCCCATCAAGCATTAGGGGAATTGCCAATAAACCCCTGGCTGCCTTCAAGAGAGAGCTGGACAGATACCTAAAGTCAGTGCCGGATCAGCCGGGCTGTGGCTCGTACGTTGGACTGCGTGCGGCCAGCAGTAACAGCCTAGTTGATCAGGCCCTGATCCATCGGGAGGCCTGGTCATGGACCGGGCCGCGGGGGCGTTGATCCCCGGAATAACCTCCAGGTAACCTCCAGGTATATATTTTTTTCATTAATGTTGATGTAAAAATTTATAATTTTGCACCAAAAGGAACTTAGAAAACTTACCTAACCTTATTATAACAAGAGCAATTTATTTTAGCCTAACCCAACTAAATATATTTTAGATTTGTTTACAATAATTTAATACTAAACAAACACAGTGAAATATATTTTTTTCGTTAGGTTCAGAATGATTTCGGTGACATTATTGCATACACAAATTTTCACTTGTCCTATATGGCAAGATGAACGTTGCTATTTATGCCAAGATGGCAAGTTCTGCCTATTCTGCACGACATATTTATATATATATATGTATATATATATATATATATATATATATATATATATATATATATATATATATATATATATATATATATATATATATATATATATATATATATATTTATAGGTAGTAGGTTGGTAGACAGCAACCACCCAGGGAGGTACTACCGTCCTGCCAAGTGAGTGTAAAACGAAAGCCTGTAATTGTTTTACATGATGGTAGGATTGCTGGTGTCTTTTGTCTGTCTCATAAATATGCAAGATTACAGGTACGTCTTGCTACTTCTACTTACACTTAGGTCACACTACACATACATGTACACGTTTATTTATACACACTCATCTGAGTTTTCTTTGATTTTATCTTAATAGTTCTTGGTCTTATTACTTTTCCTTTTATATCCATGGGGAAGTGGAATAAGAATCTTTCCTCCGTAAGCCATGCGTGTTGTAAAAGTCAACTAAAATGCCGGGAACAATGGGCTAGTAACCCCTTTTCCTGTAAAGATTACTAAAAAGAATAAGAAGAAGAAAATTGTCAAAGTGGGAAGTCTGAATGTGCGTGGATGTTGTGCAAATGATAAGAAAGAGATGATTGTGGATGTTATGAATGAGAAGAAACTGGATGTCCTGGCTTTAAGTGAAACAAAGCTGAAGGGGGTGGGAGAGTTTCAATGGAGAGGAATAAATGGGATTAGGTCAGGGGTTTCAAACAGAGTTAGAGCTAAAGAAGGAGTAGCAATAATGTTGAAGGATAAGCTATGGCAGGAAAAGAGGGACTACAAATGTATAAATTCAAGGATTATGTGGAGTAAAATAAAGATTGGATGTGAAAAGTGGGTTATAGTAAGCGTGTATGCACCTGGAGAAGAGAGAAGTGTAGAGGAGAGAGAGAGATTCTGGGAAATGTTGAGTGAATGCGTGGGGAGTTTTGAATCAAGTGTGAGAGTAATGGTGGTTGGGGATTTCAATGCTAAAGTGGGTAAAAATGTTATGGAGGGAGTAGTAGGTAATTTTGGGGTGCCAGGGGTAAATGTAAATAGGGAGCCTTTAATTGAGCTATGTGTAGAAAGAAATTTGGTAATAAGTAATACATATTTTATGAAAAAGAGGATAAATAAATATACAAGGTATGATGTAGCACGTAATGAAAGTAGTTTGTTAGATTATGTATTGGTGGATAAAAGGTTGATGGGTAGGCTCCAGGATGTACATGTTTATAGAGGGGCAACTGATATATCGGATCATTATTTAGTTGTAGCTACAGTTAGAGTAAGAGGTAGATGGGAAAAGAGGAAGGTGGCAACAACAAGTAAGAGGGAGGTGAAAGTGTATAAACTAAGGGAGGAGGAAGTTCGGGCGAGATATAAGCGACTATTGGCAGAAAGGTGGGCTAGTGCAAAGATGAGTAGTGGGGGGGTTGAAGAGGGTTGGAATAGTTTTAAAAATGCAGTATTAGAATGTGGGGCAGAAGTTTGTGGTTATAGGAGGGTGGGGGCAGGAGGAAAGAGGAGTGATTGGTGGAATGATGAAGTAAAGGGTGTGATAAAAGAGAAAAAGGTAGCTTACGAGAGGTTTTTACAAAGCAGAAGTGTTATAAGAAGAGCAGAGTATATGGAGAGTAAAAGAAAGGTGAAGAGAGTGGTGAGAGAGTGCAAAAGGAGAGCAGATGAAAGAGTGGGAGAGGCACTGTCAAGAAATTTTTATGAAAATAAGAAAAAATTTTGGAGTGAGTTAAACAAGTTAAGGAAGCCTAGGGAAAGTATGGATTTGTCAGTTAAAAACAGAGTAGGGGAGTTAGTAGATGGGGAGAGGGAGGTATTAGGTAGATGGCGAGAATATTTTGAGGAACTTTTAAATGTTAAGGAAGAAAGGGAGGCAGTAATTTCGTGCACTGGCCAGGGAGGTATACCATCTTTTAGGAGTGAAGAAGAGCAGAATGTAAGTGTGGTGGAGGTACGTGAGGCATTACGTAGAATGAAAGGGGGTAAAGCAGCTGGAACTGATGGGATCATGACAGAAATGTTAAAAGCAGGGGGGGATATAGTGTTGGAGTGGTTGGTACTTTTGTTTAATAAATGTATGAAAGAGGGGAAGGTACCTAGGGATTGGCAGAGAGCATGTATAGTCCCTTTATATAAAGGGAAAGGGGACAAAAGAGATTGTAAAAATTATAGAGGAATAAGTTTACTGAGTATACCAGGAAAAGTATACGGTAGGGTTATAATTGAAAGAATTAGAGGTAAGACAGAATGTAGAATTGCGGACGAGCAAGGAGGCTTCAGAGTGGGTAGGGGATGTGTAGATCAAGTGTTTACATTGAAATATATATGTGAACAGTATTTAGATAAAGGTAGGGAAGTTTTTATTGCATTTATGGATTTAGAAAAGGCATATGATAGAGTGGATAGAGGAGCAATGTGGCAGATGTTGCAAGTATATGGAATAGGTGGTAAGTTACTAAATGCTGTAAAGAGCTTTTATGAGGATAGTGAGGCTCAGGTTAGGGTGTGTAGAAGAGAGGGAGAATACTTCCCGGTAAAAGTAGGTCTTAGACAGGGATGTGTAATGTCACCATGGTTGTTTAATATATTTATAGATGGGGTTGTAAAAGAAGTAAATGCTAGGGTGTTCGGGAGAGGGGTGGGATTAAATTATGGGGAATCAAATTCAAAATGGGAATTGACACAGTTACTTTTTGCTGATGATACTGTGCTTATGGGAGATTCTAAAGAAAAATTACAAAGGTTAGTGGATGAGTTTGAGAATGTGTGTAAAGGTAGAAAGTTGAAAGTGAACATAGAAAAGAGTAAGGTGATGAGGGTATCAAATGATTTAGATAAAGAAAAATTGGATATCAAATTGGGGAGGAGGAGTATGGAAGAAGTGAATGTTTTCAGATACTTGGGAGTTGACGTGTCGGCGGATGGATTTATGAAGGATGAGGTTAATCATAGAATTGATGAGGGAAAAAAGGTGAGTGGTGCGTTGAGGTATATGTGGAGTCAAAAAACGTTAACTATGGAGGCAAAGAAGGGAATGTATGAAAGTATAGTAGTACCAACACTCTTATATGGATGTGAAGCTTGGGTGGTAAATGCAGCAGCGAGGAGACGGTTGGAGGCAGTGGAGATGTCCTGTCTAAGGGCAATGTGTGGTGTAAATATTATGCAGAAAATTCGGAGTGTGGAAATTAGGAGAAGGTGTGGAGTTAATAAAAGCATTAGTCAGAGGGCAGAAGAGGGGTTGTTGAGGTGGTTTGGTCATTTAGAGAGAATGGATCAAAGTAGAATGACATGGAAAGCATATAAATCTATAGGGGAAGGAAAGAGGGGTAGGGGTCGTCCTCGAAAGGGTTGGAAAGAGGGGGTAAAGGAGGTTTTGTGGGTGAGGGGCTTGGACTTCCAGCAAGCGTGCGTGAGCGTGTTAGATAGGAGTGAATGGAGACGAATGATACTTGGGACCTGACGATCTGTTGGAGTGTGAGCAGGGTAATATTTAGTGAAGGGATTCAGGGAAACCGGTTATTTTCATATAGTCGGACTTGAGTCCTGGAAATGGGAAGTACAATGCCTGCACTTTAAAGGAGGGGTTTGGGATATTGGCAGTTTGGAGGGATATGTTGTGTATCTCTATACATATATGCTTCTAAACTGTTGTATTCTGAGCACCTCTGCAAAAGCAGTGATAATGTGTGAGTGTGGTGAAAGTGTTGAATGATGATGAAAGTATTTTCTTTTTGGGGATTTTCTTTCTTTTTTTTTGGGTCACCCTGCCTCGGTGGGAGACGGCCGACTTGTTGAAAAAAAAAAAAAAAAAAAAAAAAAAAAAAATATATATATATATATATGTTGTATGTGAAGGCTAGAATACCTGCCAGGTCTGTGCATTGTGTTAAAAATACATTAGCGAATGATTACAAAAAAAATATTCAATGGCTTTTCTCATAATTACCATAACAACAACAGCACATTCAGCTGTGTGCTGAATCTTTCTGTTAAATTTACCAACCTGGACCAGAGCTTGCCAGCACTGTGGGACGAAGGGAAGGAGGCAGAAGACTCTTTTGCTCCCTTTTTCGAGAACAAGTACAGCAGGTGCTGCAAGTGGGTCTTGTCGACCAGGCGTGAAGGTCTTCCCAAAACATGGGGAGACATTTTTTGTTGTTGTTGACTCCTGGGTAAAACTCCGCCTCCATTATACCAGAGATGAAAGTCTGGGAGTCAGATATCCGTCATGTGTCGCCTGGTTTGAAGGTCTGGTTGTGTTGAGAGCAAGGCAAGTGTGCAGACCAAACTCGTACTCAGACATGCAAAGACTTCCACAGAATTTAACAGACTTACGAGCACAGATTACACACAGACATACATAATATATACACACACATACACACACGCACATTCACAGATATATCCCGATGTACACACATACCGACTGTGATGGAAATGTGGCGCAGTGGCCCTCCAGCAGTAACAGTTTGATTGACCAGGCTAGCACCAGATCAGCCTGGCCCATGGCCATGCTCCGAGAGTAGAAAGACTCTTGAAATTCATCAAAAGTATATCAAAGGTACACACACACACACACACATACACACACACACACACACACACACACACACACACACACACACACACACACACAGAGTCATGAAGATCGGGGAAGGGCAAAGAAAACTGCAGAGTACAGGCTATGGGGCCAAAGATTACTAACCTCACTCAAGGAAAATGATCTAGGGGTGTGTATAATACCGAGAGCATCTGCTGAGGCACACATCAACCAAATAACTGCCACAGCATATGGACGCCTAGCAGACCTAAGAATAGCGTTCCGACATCTCAGTACAATAAGGAATCGTTCAGGACTCTGTACACTGTGTACGTTAGGCCCATATTGGGGTATGCAGCACCACATCTGGCCAAGCAGGTCAAAAAACTAGAGAAAGTGCAAAAGTCTGCAACGAGACTAGTCCCGGAGCTGAGGGACATGTCTTTCTAGGAGAGGTTAAGGGAGCTCGACCTAACGACACTGGAGGACAGAAGGGACGGGGAAGGGATATTATAACGACATACAAAATGCTGAGAGGAATTGACAAGGTAAACAGAGACAGGATGTTCCGGATATGGGACACAGCAACAAGGGGTCACAGTTGGAAGTTGAAGACTCGGATGAGTCACAGGGATGTTAGGAAGTATTTCTTCAGTCATAGAGTTGTCAGGAAGTGGAATAGTCTGGAAAATGAGGTAGTGGCGGCAGGTACTATACTTAGCTTAAAGTTCATGGAGTAGGGAGAGTGTGGACCTAGTGACGATCAGTGAAGAGGCGGAGGCCAGGAGCTATGGATCAACCCCTGCAACCACAATTAGGTGAGTACAGACACACACACACACACACACGCACACACACGCACACACACACACACACACCCACACACACACACACACACACACACACAGTAGGGACAGCGAGCGCTCTAGTCACGCCGTTGGTGCTCCGGGAATTTAAGTGTTTTTGAGGGCTACCTAAGTGTTCTGCAAGGGTTGCTAAGTGTGTCAGGGTAGTCAACAATCCTAGAAGTGTTTTTTTTAATTGCCTGAGCCACATAAGTGTGGGGAGAGCCACAATTTTGAAAGTGATCTGGAAAATAAAAGCGTTGTGGCGCAGGCTAGTGTGTAAAGCGGCGTTGCCAAGTGTCACCCAAGAAAGGTAATAAGGTGAAACAATCGTGTGACCAGTGAAAGAAATACAGTGAATAGGGTACATTATTAACGAGAAGAAATTGAGGTGGATCTACGCCAGGACGTACATCGAGCTGGATCTACGCCAGGACGTCACATCGACCTGGACAATCTACAGTGCTACAGCTGCACTACAAGTACTGTATCACCTATGAGTGGTTGTTTGGGTGTGGGGTCCAGGTTCCAATTAACCGCCAAGCTGAATGTGAATGGTCTAACTCTCATAGCACGATAAAGAATAGGCACTCAAGTATTCAATAAGGTTTAGCAAATGGTAATCCATTGAACAAGGTGATTAACTCACTATAAGCAGGTCGATATAGGCAACACTGTAAGGGTTGGAATCAGGTCACAAGAGGTTGTGGACACAAGCGAGTACACACACACACACACACACACACACACACACACACACACATACACACACACACACACACACACACACACACACACACACACACACATACACACACAGACACACACACACATATACACACACCCACATACACACATACACACACACACACACACACACACACACACACACACACACACACACACACACACACACACACTGTAAGTGCGGTAAGTCCCAGGAGGTTGGGGGTCAGGTCACAAGAAGGTGTGGGCAGCCAAGGACCACTGAGACTTACCTTAAACGCACAAGCCACCTACCTTTCAGTACATAATAAACCCACACATAATTCCACACACAATTACACACAAAATTACACACTCACACACACACACACACACACACACACACACACACACACACACACACACACACACACACACACACACACACACATATCCAGACACACATACACTCCCCCCTCACCACCGACATCTCACTACTTCCCCTGATCCCTCCCCTCCCTCGATCACCCTCCCCTTCCCGCTCACCCTAGACCCTCCCCACCCGTCCCCACTCGGCTCCCACATAGCCACAGTTCCTCCACTACTTCCCCCCCCCACACTCTGACACACACACTACTAACCTAACATACAGAACTACATAGGTTTCCCACTCTGAGGCAATCAGGATAAAACAAAAATGGGTTGCCAGAGAGCAACAAGAAAAACGAAGGGACAGGAGGAGGAAAATGCAAAGGAAGATTGGGCAGCAGAGCTCATAAAAAGGGATCATGAATGGGAAAAGAAACTAGAAGAACTTAGCATGAGAATGGAAGAGAGGATATATATGGAAAGCAGGAAGTGGGAGGTGCATGTCAAAGCAGCAGAAGCTAGGATACAGAGTTTAGAAGAGGAATTGAAAAATCTGAAACAGCCTAAAGAACTAAAGAACATTTTGGGATTGACAACAGAGACTGCTACCTCAGCCAAAAATAAGGGGACTGTAGGGAAAGAAGGGGCACAACTGCATGGAGATGCTCTATCAGAGGAGACTGTAGCAAATGAAAGAGCTAAGCTTTATGTGGAGGCCCTAACAGACAACAACAGAGCCCAAGGAAAGCCGAGAAGGGAAAATGACAGGCCACTGAGCCCAAGTACATTAGCCAGTGAAACTGATGAAAGGAAAGCTGCAGTGGAGGAAACCAAATTAAATGAGGGGATACACAGGGATATGCAGTGGGAGAATGAAAGGGTGAGGTCAGTCTTTGTGTATGGACTCCAGGAAGTCGAAGGGGAAACATATGAAGCAAGAAAAGAAGGGGAAAAAAAAGCAATTGAAAGCATCATGAAAGCAATAGGAGAAGACGATATGACCTAGCAGGAAAATTTTCGGAGAATAGGGAAGTTTGTAAAAAAAAGAACCCGGCCAGTGAGAGTGACCTTCAAGGCAGAAGCGACTCGGACCAGGATCCTGCAGGAGAAAGCACGATTAAGGGACATGACGGCATACAGGAGGGCGTATCTCGACCGCGACAGAACACAAGAAGAAAGGAAGAAACTGAGAGAGATGGTACAAAGGTGGAAGGAGGAAAGAGAGGGGATGGAGAAGACAGACAGGAGATCCCAGACCCAGGAAGAAGATCAAATACAGCCTCCCTCACAACTTTCTATAGAAGCCTCCCAACCAGGTCAACCCCAGTGCAACCAAACACTTTAAATCAAAACACCCATGCCACATCCAATGCCCCCACCCACTACATTACAAACTTCACCCCCACAGCAACAACCCATAGTTCCTTACCAGGTCTCCCACTTCCCCAACCCCAGTATACTTCCCAGACCACAGTCTTAGAAAAGAAGTTGAAGGTGAGGTATACAAATGCAGATGGAATAACAAACAAGTATGAGGAGTGGCACGAAAGAATCAAAGAGACATCCCCAGACATAATAGCACTCACAGAAACAAAACTCACCCGAATAATAACAGATTCAATCTTTCCATCCGGATATCAAATCTTCAGGAAAGACAGAGGGAGGAGAGGGGGAGGAGGAGTTGCACTGCTCATTAAAAACCAGTGGGGTTTTGAGAAAATGGAAGGAATGGATGGCATGGGCGAAAGGGACTACTTAGTAAGAACAATCCAGTCTGAGGGACATAAGGTGATAATTGCAGTAATGTACAACCCACCACAGAACTCCAGGAGGCCAAGAGAAGAATACGATGAGAGCAACAGAGCAATGATCAACACACTAGCCGAGGTGGCCAGGAGAGCACACATGGGGGGAGCAAAGTTACTAGTTATGGGTGATTTCAATCACAAGGAGATTGACTGGGAAAACCTGGAGCCCCATGGGGGTCCCGAAACATGGAGAGCCAAGATGATGGATGTGGTACTGGAGAACCTCATGCATCAACATGTTAGAGACACTACCAGAGAGAGAGGAGAGGATGAACCAGCAAGGTTGGACCTTGTATTCACCATGAGTAGTTCGGACATCGAGGGTATCATGTATGAAAGGCCCCTGGGAGCTAGTGATCATGTGGTTCTGTGCTTCGACTACAGAGTTGAGCTCCAAGTGGAGAGAGTAGCAGGAATAGGCTGGGAAAAACCAAACTACAAAAGGGGGAACTACTCAGGCATGAGGAACTTCCTTCAAGACATTCAGTGGGAGAGAGAACTGACAGGAAAACCAGTACAAGAAATGATGGACTATGTAGCAACAAAATGCAAGGAGGCAGAGGAGAGGTTTGTTCCCAAGGGAAACAGAAATAATGGGAAGAACAGAACGAGTCCTTGGTTCACCCAAAGGTGTAGGGAGGCAAAAACTAGGTGTACTAGAGAATGTAAACGGTACAGAAGACAGAGAACTCAGGAAAATAAAGAAATCAGCCGAAGAGCCAGAAACGAATATGCACAGATAAGAAGGGAGGCTCAGAGACAATATGAAAATGACATAGCATCAAAAGTAAAGACTGACCCGAAGCTGTTGTACAGCCACATCAGGAGGAAAACAACAGTCAAGGACCAGGTAATCAGACTGAGGAAGGGTGATGGGGAATTCACAAGAAACGACCGAGAGGTATGTCAGGAGCTCAACACAAGATTTAAAGAGGTATTTACAGTGGAAACCAGTAGGACTCCAAGAAATCAGAACAGGGGGGCACACCAGCAAGTGCTGGATGAGGTACATATAACCAAGGAGGAGGTGAAGCTGCTATGCGAACTTGACACCTCAAAGGCAGTGGGACCAGACAACATCTCTCCATGTGTCCTTAAAGAGGGAGCAGAGATATTGTGTGAGCCATTAACAAAGATCTTCAACACATCATTTGAAACTGGGCAACTCCCTGAGGTATGGAAAATGGCAAATGTAGTCCCAATTTTTAAAAAGGGAGACAGACATGAGGCACTAAACTACAGACCTGTATCACTAACGTGTATAGTATGCAAGGTCATGGAGAAGATCATCAGGAGGAGAGTGGTGGGGCACCTGGAAAGAAACAAGTGTGTAATTGACAACCAGCACGGTTTCAGGGAAGGAAAATCCTGTGTCACAAACCTACTAGAGTTTTCTGACAAGGTGACAGAAGTAAGACAAGAGAGAGAAGGGTGGATCGACTGCGTATTTTTGGACTGCAAGAAGGCCTTCGACACAGTTCCTCACAAGAGGTTACTGCAAAAGCTAGAGGACCAGGCACACAACAGGAAAGGCACTGCAATGGATCAGAGACTATCTGACAGGGAGGCAACAACGAGTCATGGTACGCGACGAGGTGTCAGAGTGGGCGCCTGTGACAAGCGGGGTTCCACAGGGGTCAGTCCTAGGACCTGTGCTGTTCTTGGTATACGTGAACGACATAACGGAAGGGATAGACTCAGAAGTGTCCTTGTTTGCAGACGATGTGAAGTTAATGAGAAGAATCGAATCGGACGAGGATCAGGCAGAACTACAAAGAGACCTGGACAGGCTACAAGCCTGGTCCAGCAACTGGCTCCTTGAATTTAACCCTGCCAAATGCAAAGTCATGAAGATTGGGGAAGGGCAAAGAAGACCGCAGACACAATATAGTTTAGATGGCCAAAGACTGCAAACCTCACTCAAGGAAAAAGATCTGGGGGTGAGTATAACACCGAGCATATCTCCTGAGGCGCACATCAATCAGATAACTGCTGCAGCATACGGGCACCTGGCAAACCTACGGATAGCGTTCCGATACCTCAGTAAGGATTCGTTTAAGACTCTGTACACCATCTACGTAAGGCCCATACTGGAGTATGCAGCACCAGTTTGGAATCCACACCTAGTCAAGCACGTCAAGAAATTAGAGAAAGTGCAAAGGTTTGCAACAAGACTAGTCCCAGAGCTACGGGGATTGTCCTATGAAGAAAGGTTGAGGGAAATCGGCCTGACGACACTGGAGGCCAGGAGGGTCAGGGGAGACATGATAACGACATATAAAATACTGCGCGGAATGGACGAGGTGGACAAAGACGGGATGTTCCAGAGATGGGACACAGACACAAGAGGTCACAATTGGAAGTTGAAGACTCAGATGAATCAAAGGGATGTTAGGAAGTATTTCTTCAGTCATAGAGTAGTCAGGCCATGGAATAGCCTAGAAAGTGATGTGGTGAAGGCAGGAACCATACATAGTTTTAAGGCGAGGTATGATAGAGCTCATGGGGCAGGGAGAGAGAGGACCTAGTAGCAATCAGCGAAGAGGCGGGGCCAGGAGCTGTGACTCGACCCCTGCAACCACAAATAGGTGAGTACAAATAGGTGAGTACACACACTGAGTCTCGACCCCTGCAACCACAATTAGTTGAGTTCACATACCTGTACTGCTTCTGGCAGATGTGAATGACATATCGGATATATCCCTATTGGAAATGTTGAAAAGAACCAAGACAAACTTTAAGATGAGTTAACAAAAAGTGGCTACTCGAATTCAACCTTCCCCCCTCTCTCTCTCTCTCTCTCTCTCTCTTCTTCCTCATCTCCTTTCCTCCTCCTCTTCCTCTTCTTTTTTATTCATCCCTCTATCCCTCCTCCTTTCTCTATCACTCGTTTCCCCTCTTCATCCCCCCTCTTTCTCTTCCTGCCTCCTCTCCCCCCCACCTCCCCTCCCACCTCCCCTTCCCTTGCCTTTCCGGTGCATTTTCTTTCACAACCATTAAGGTTTTCCTGAAGGATAAAAATGAGAGAAGCGAAAGACAAAAAAAAAAGAGGAAAGGGGGAAGAAAACAGAGAACGTGTCGCCTTGGAAAGAGGAAGAGGGATACATCAGTCCTCACCTCTTACATCATGTGAACGTCAGTCATCACCTCTTACATCATGTGAACGTCAGTCATCACCTCTTACATCATGTGAACGTCAGTCATCACCTCTTACATCATGTGAACGTCAGTCATCACCTCTTACATCATGTGAACGTCAGTCATCACCTCTTACATCATGTGAACGTCAGTCATCACCTCTTACATCATGTGAACGTCAGTCATCACCTCTTACATCATGTGAACGTCAGTCATCACCTCTTACATCATGTGAGCGTCAGTCTTCACCTCTTACATCATGTGAACGTCAGTCATCACCTCTTACATCATGTGAACGTCAGTCACTACTTCTTGCATTGTATGAACGTCGTAGAAGACTGACTAAACAACACTGCGGAATGTTATAATAAGCAAAGAGTAAGGAATGAGTGGGAAAGGGGAGTAAATGGACAGCAGGGAGATATGAAAGGGCAGTCAGGAGGAGACGATGAGTGGCATGAGAGAGCAGATGAGAGATGGAAAGGAACAGCAGGGCACGAAAGAGAGTGAGAGAGAGAGAGAGAGAGAGAGAGAGAGAGAGAGAGAGAGAGAGAGAGAGAGAGAGAGAGAGAGAGAGAGAGAGAGAGAGAGAGAGAGAGAGAGAGAGAGGTGTAGAGAGGGGAAGATAAGCGTGAGAGGTAACGAGCAAGACATTTGCAACACTGGGAGTCTTTTCTGGCGAAACATTTCGCCAGTCGAAAATAGCAGTGATTCGCTGTACTAGAGGGATCATCGGTGGAAGACGAGGTGGACAAGGTGGAGGAGAGGCAGTTGGGTATAGTCAGTCCATTAGTGTTGTTCCAGGAAAATCAAGGGTGATGGACAAGTAACACCAAGAGTGATGGACACGTAACACCAAGAGTGATGGACAGGTGACACCAAGAGTGATGGACACGTAACACCAAGAGTAATGCACACATAACACCAAGAGTGATGGACACGTAACACCAAGAGTGATGGACACGTAACACCAAGAGTGATGGACACGTAACACCAAGAGTGATGGACACGTAGCACCAAGAGTGATGGACACGTAACACCAAGAGTGATGAACACGTAACACCAAGAGTGATGGACACGTAACACCAAGAGTGATGGACACGTAACACCAAGAGTGATGGACTGGTATCATCAAGAGTGATGGACTGGTAACAAGAGTGATGGACTGGTATCACCAAGAGTGATGGACTGGTAACACAAAGAGTGATGGACTGGTAACAAGACTGATGGACTGGTATCACCAAGAGTGATGGACTGGTAACAAGAGTGATGGACTGGTATCACCAAGAGAGATGGACACGTAACACCAAGAGTGATGGACTGGTAACAAGACTGATGGACTGGTATCACCAAGAGTGATGGACTGGTAACACAAAGAGTGATGGACTGGTAACAAGACTGATGGACTGGTATCACCAAGAGTGATGGACTGGTAACAAGAGTGATGGACTGGTATCACCAAGATTCAAGGACGGGTAACACCAAGAGTGATGGACAGATAACGCTAAGAGTGATGGACTGGTAAGAAGAGTGATGGACTGGTAACAATAGTGATGGACTGGTAACACCAAGAGCGATGGACAGGCAACACAAAGAGTGATGGACTGGTAACAAGAGTAATGGACTGGTAGCACCAAGAGCGATGGACTGGTAACACCAAGAGTGGTGCACTGATAACACCAAGAGTGATGGACTGGTAACACCAAGAGTGATAGACTGGTAACACCAAGAGTGATGGACAGGTAACACTAAGAGTGATGGACTGGTAACACCAAGAGTGATGGACAGGTAACACTAAGAGTGATGGATAGGTAACAAGAGTGATGGACTGGTAACACCAAGAGTGATGGACTGGTAACACCAAGAGTGATGGTCTGGTAACACCAAGAGTGATGGACTGATAACATCAAGAGTGATGGACTGGTAACACCAAGAGTGATGGACTGATAACACCAAGAGTGATGGACTGGTAACACCAAGAGTGGTGGACTGATAACACCATGAGTGATGGACTGATATCACAAAGAGTGATGGACTGATAACATCAAGAGTGATGGACTGATAACACCAAGAGTGATGGACTGGTAACACCAAGAGTGGTGGACTGATAACACCATGAGTGATGGACTGATATCACAAAGAGTGATGGACTGGTATCACAAAGAGTGATGGACAGGAAACAACAAGAGTGATAGACAGGAAACACCAAGAGTGATGGACTGGTAACAAGAGTGATGGACTGGTAACATCAAGAGGGATGGACTGGTAACAAGAGTGATGGACAGGTAACACCAAGAGTGATGGACTGGTAACAAGAGTGATGGACTTGTAACAAGAGTGATGGACTGGTAACAAGAGTGATGGACTGGTAACAAGAGTGATGGACAGGTAACACCAAGAGTGATGGACTGGTAACAAGTGTGATGGACTGGTAACAAGAGTGATGGACTGGTAACAAGAGTGATGGACTGGTAACAAGAGTGATGGACAGGTAACACCAAGAGTGATGGACTTGTAACAAGAGTGATGGACTGGTAACAAGAGTGATGGACTGGTAACAAGAGTGATGGACTGGTAACAAGAGTTATGGATTGGTAACAAGAGTGATGGACTGGTAACAAGAGTGATGGACAGGTAACACCAAGAGTGATGGACTGGTAACAAGTGTGATGGACTGGTAACAAGAGTGATGAACTTGTAGCAAGAGTGACTGACAAGTAACACTAAGAGTGATGGACTGGTAACACCAAGAGTGATGGACAGGTAACACTAAGAGTGATGGACTGATAACAAGTGATGGACTGGTAACACTAAGAGTGATGGACTGGTAACACCAAGAGTGATGGACTGGTAACACCAAGAGTGTTGGACTAGTAACATCAAGAGTGATGGACCGGTAACACCAAGAGTGATGGACTGATAACAAGTGATGGACTGGTAACACTAAGAGTGATGGACTGGTAACACCAAGAGTGTTGGACTAGTAACATCAAGAGTGTTGGACTAGTAACACCAAGAGTGATGGACTGGTAACACCAAGAGTGATGGACCGGTAACACCAAGAGTGTTGGACTAGTAACATCAAGAGTGATGGACTGGTAACATCAAGATTATTGGACTGGTAACACCAAGGGTGATGGAATGGTAACACGAAGAGTGATGGACTGGTAACACCAAGAGTGTTGGACTGGTAACACCAAGAGTGATGGACAGGTAACACTAAGAGTGATGGACAGGTAACACCAAGAGTGATGGACCGGTAACACCAAGAGTGATGGACTGGTAACACCAAGTGTGATGGACTGATAACACCAAGAGTGATGGACTAGTAACACCAAGAGTGATGGACTGGTAACACAAAGAGTGCTGGACAGGTAACACCAAGAGTGATGGACTGGTAACACCAAGAGTGATGGACTGGTAACACCAAGAGTGGTGGACAGGTAACACCGAGAGTGATGGACTGGCAACACCAAGAGTGATGGACTGGTAACACCAAGAGTGTTGGACTGGTAACACCAAGAGTGTTGGACTGGTAACACGAAGAGTATTGGACTGGTAACACCAAGAGTGTTGGACTGGTAACACCAAGAGTGTTGGACTGGTAACACCAAGAATGATTGACTGGTAACACCAAGAGTGTTGGACTGGTAACATCAAGAGTGATGGACTGGTAACACCAAGAGTGTTAGACTGGTAACACCAAGAATGTTGGACTGGTAACACCAAGAGTGATGGACTGATAACACCAAGAGTTATGGACTGGTAACATCAAGAGTGCTGGACTGGTAACACAAAGAGTGATGGACTGATAACACCAAGAGTGATGGACTGGTAACACAAAGAGTGTTGGACTGGTAACACCAAGAGTGTTGGACTGGTAACACCAAGAGTGATGGACTGATAACACCAAGAGTGATGGACTGGTAACACCAAGAGTGTTGGACTGGTAACACCAAGAGTGATGGACTGATAACACCAAGAGTGATGGACTGGTAACACAATGAGTGTTGGACTGGTAACACCAAGAGTGTTTGACTGGTAACACCAAGAGTGTTGGACTGGTAACACCAAGAGTGTTGGACTGGTAACACCAAGAGTGTTGGACTGGTAACATCAAGAGTGTTGGACTGGTAACACCAAGAGTGTTGGACTGGTAACATCAAGAGTGTTGGACTGGTAACACCAAGAGTGTTGGACTGGTAACACCAAGAGTGTTGGACTGGTAACACCAAGAGTGTTGGACTGGTAACATCAAGAGTGTTGGACTGGTAACACCAAGAGTGTTGGACTGGTAACATCAAGAGTGTTGGACTGGTAACACCAAAAGTGTTGGACTGGTAACATCAAGAGTGTTGGACTGGTAACACCAAGAGTGTTGGACTGGTAACACCAAGAGTGTTGGACTGGTAACACCAAGAGTGTTGGACTGGTAACATCAAGAGTGTTGGACTGGTAACACCAAGAGTGTTGGACTGGTAACACCAAGAGTGTTGGACTGGTAACACCAAGAGTGTTTTACTGGTAACATCAAGAGTGTTGGACTGGTAACACCAAGAGTGTTGGACTGGTAACATCAAGAGTGTTGGACTGGTAACACCAAGAGTGTTGGACTGGTAACACCAAGCCGCCTCTCCATTTCATCTTCCACCAACCATGATCTTCCCAGGAGCTCAATTCATCTCTGTTATTCGACTGATGATGAAGAATGAGACTCTCTTGCAACATTTGGGAATGATCAATGAGGTAACGTTTCGCCAGCCAGTGGCTTGTTCGGTCCTATGGCGATAAACTGTGTAAAATACGGACACGATGGAAAAAAATAGACACAAATACAGTATAGTGCTATTATTTTACGACTCCGTTTCGCTAGCACAGTTAATGACTTGATAAAACGAATCGTAGTCAGTGAAGGATCGCATTGTAATGTATTTGTGTCTATTTTTTCAGTCCAATACATACAAGAACGGTACTGGACTGAAGATGCCACTGTGAAGCGAAACGTTTTCCTTAATAAATATTCCCACTGTTGCCTATGTGTGGTAATCATCATCTTATTGGTTTTGTGTACCACTCGTGTGATAAGTGTGAGAGGTGGTGGGTAGTATGCAGCAGTTGCTGTAACTTGACTCGACCTTTAAATTTCAACAAGGAATTAAAAGTGGTTGCTAACGAGCCTCATAGTGTCGGGTGATGAGAAACTTGTTGCTAGAGTTTGGTTACAAGCATACCGGCCACGGGTGGCGATGGCTGGAGACGATTGGAGACGGTCGGAGACTGTTGGAGATGGTCGGAGACGGTCGGACACGGTGGAGACGGTCGGAGACTGTCACCGTAAGGTCTCCGAAGGTCTCTGAAGATCTCGGATTGACGTTGACGATTACAGACTCACGCACACTACCCATTTAGTCTCTGAGGCGCAAGCAGGTTATGGCAAACAGAAGACTGTCTAAACAGAGGCAGTTGGTCTAAACGAATGCAGTCGGTCAAAGAGGCACTGAAGGACACCAACAACTAAACGAGAAAAAGTTGCGGAAATAAGCCAGTTAGTGTGATGGCAGAGCAATTATGAGATGCGGGACTCCAGAACACACAGGTAAGGAAGCTGACCAGAACACACAAGAAGACATTGTACGTGAATGAAAAGTTTAAAATCTTGCAATTAATGTAACAGAGCATTATGCGTGGCATGTATTCATATATATATATATATATATATATATATATATATATATATATATATATATATATATATATATATATATATATATATATATATGGTACTACTAATTTCCCAATTTTGTGAAAAAGAATTTTTATTTTTCAGCCTTTACAAATGAACAACAGAGATAGATTTTTTCACAACCAAATTCATCCAAAGTCTGGAGGGATTACACTAAACAAACTTGGTAATTGCCTACTTATAGAACGCTGCCTAAGGGGCTGTAATGGTTCAGGAAATCGGCCATTATAATTTTTAATCACGTCGCCCTCTCTGGTTCTCTGAATTAGATGGACTTCTTTTTTATTTTACCTTTGAACTCTTGAGAAGTTTTACATTCACTGTGATATTGTTTAGCTCCCTCTACTTCGTTGTTCCAATAAGGTACGACGTGTTTGTCGTTCCTCTGTTTCTTGCTGGCAGTGGCTGGAGGGAGAGAAGGGTAGACAGAGAGCATTTTGCTTCACTATCCTTGCCACAAATATCTAGACAATTGTAGACAGTTTTTAAGATAAACGTAGACAGTCTTTCTCAGCAGATAGCAGATAGCCTCGACGTGAGCATTTTGGAAAGACTTCTGCTGTCTGCTTTTCCCATGTCCTTAGATTAACTTCTTAAAAACTCTAGTATTGGAAAGCTTCCTTGTGTGTCTATGACAAGGTTGAGTTTTTGGTTTCCATTTGTGGCCCCCGGACTGAACCTGAGACCAAGCCTGAGCTAGTACTGCGTTGTACCACTGGGCTAGTGCTACGTTGTACCACTGAGTTAGTGCTACGTTGTACCACTGAGTTAGTGCTACGTTGTACCACTGAGTTAGTGCTACGTTGTACCACTGAGTTAGTGCTACGTTGTACCACTGAGTTAGTGCTACATTGTACCACTGAGTTAGTGCTACGTTGTACCACTGAGTTAGTGCTACGTTGTACCACTGAGTTAGTGCTACGTTGTACCACTGAGTTAGTGCTACGTTGTACCACTGAGTTAGTGCTACGTTGTACCACTGAGTTAGTGCTACATTGTACCACTGAGTTAGTGCTACGTTGTACCACTGAGTTAGTGCTACGTTGTACCACTGAGTTAGTGCTACGTTGTACCACCGAGTTAGTGCTACGTTGTACCACTGAGTTAGTGCTACGTTGTACCACTGAGTTAGTGCTACGTTGTACCACTGAGCTGCGATGATTGTATAGTTTGAGGCCTATATAGCGCCAGCACGGGGGACATTAAGGCTACAATCTACCTAAACTACCCAAAAGATACGTTAATTCCCAAGACAAGTATTAAAGCAGTACTCTGTATTTTGCACAGTATATACACCTCCTTGTGTATAGTCTCCAAATATTCCTCAAACCTTTCCGTTAAATCCGCAATCCACGTAGACACAGATATTGAGAATGCTTTGATCCCTAGGATCACGATTAATGTAAATTCTATGTATATACTGACAGATACACATCTTCGTGTGTATACTCTCTGTGTAGTCTGTTTGGGTTGCTTTATACTTGTCGTGAGCGCGAGTGTTTGTGTTTGTGCGTTTGTGATTACCTGTTTGTGGCATCAGGAAGTGAATATGCTCGTAGTCTCCCGTTTTATTATTATTATTATTATTATTATTATTATTATTATTATTATTATTATTATTATTATTAATTTATTCTCCATTTGAATTTCCACCCCAAGATGCGATCCAGAACAATAGTGTAACAGTCACGAACAAATTTACTAAACTCGGTTTTACGAAAATTGAATCTGCAATCCTTTGATTGACGCTCCCGTATGATCGTGTATAGTTTTACGTACACTAGTGTGCGCTCCTGTGTTACTATGATGTGCACTTGCACCTCAGAAGATGTGTTTTGCCAGGCAAGTATTATTGACATGCCCCCCGCCCCCTCCGGGTTCCAGTGGTTAATTAACCTTGATCGTCAACCCTTGACCTCGTCGTGTTATCTGGTCAGCTCGGTTATGTGACTTGGTGGTGCACCTGGTGGTGCACCCGGTGGTGCACCCGGTGTTGCACCCGGTGTTGCACCCGTTGTTGCACCCGGTGGTGCATTTGCAAGTTCTTATGTGACTTGAACAAAATTATTATTGAAGAATATAGGCGATTTTAACATACAGTTGACTGTAGAATAGAATTATTATGGTTGTAGATGATTATACATATTATAGGGTATGTAGCTGTGCGTGTAGGTTTGAATGTCGCTGCTGAGGTGATGGAACTAGTTACTAAGGGGAGATTACAGAGCAATCTTTCTCCATGTTATCAGAGCCACAGGAAACTGTCTTAAGTGTTGTCAAGATGCAGAAACTGTACGATACTAGCTGGAAAAAATTTGTATGTGTGTGTGTGTGTGAATTTACGTTTTTTGTATATACATATAGTGTAAATGAGTGTTACGTAAAAGGACACATGCGCAACTAATGAAACATTTATATTGTGGCAACGTTTCGCTCTCCGGGAGCATTGTTAAGCCGTAACGGCTTGACAAAGCTCCTGGAGAGCGAAATGTTGCCACAATAAAAACTTCACGTTAGCTGCGTATGTATCCTTTTTCCTCACATAGTCTTGACAATTCTACCAGAATTATTACATTCTGTAAACATTTCCCTTATAATAATTTTAAACTATGTGAAATTCTCTTGATGTTATTTTTTTAATATTTTTAAATATGTTATTCACATTTAACAGTGTTTACGGATAAATTTTCTAAATATATTTACCTCTTGAGATATCAGTATCAACCATATTGCCTAAGTCGCAGATTTTATAATTACCTCTAGAAACCTCTAAGATATTTCAGGCGATTCTCAAAACGTCATCGATTCAGTATTTCTTACAGAATGATGATTATATGCAACGTAGCAATACACTGTTTATTTGTTCTGACGTGCACAATAAACCCATTAACCTAGTTTCTTGAGTGACACTTACTTTAACTCGGGGAAAAACACAGTTATAAACTTGTTATTGAAATGTGATCTGAGGAGTGTGGTAATGTTGACGTGGAACTTGAGCACAGTATCGGGGAATTAATTTCTAACGGTTTTTCGTGATCCCAATTACTTTTTCTGTTCCATGAGAACGTGATCGAGAGATCACGTAGGTAAATGGGGTTTTATTCCTTTTCATTGTGTGTGTTGTGGGTGTGTGGGTGTGTGTGTGTGTGTGTGTGTGTGTGTGTGTGTGTGTGTGTGTGTTGTGTGTGTGTGTGTCTGTCTCGGGCTAAATAGGTGAAATTGGTCAATTAGCAAGAACTCATTTAAAATTAAATCTTTTCTAAAACATTTTCTTATACGTTGAAAGACATATATTTTTTCATTTATGTTAGTGTAAAAATTACTAATTTTGTACCAAAAGAACCTTAGAAAACTTACCTAATCTTATTATAATAAGCACAATTTAATTTACAATAATTTAATAACAAACAAACAAAATGAAATATACTTTTTTTTCGTGAAGTTCAGAATGATTTGTGCAAAATTAGTGAATACACAAATCTAAAATATATTTAGTTGAGTTAGGCTAAAATAAATTGTTCTTGTTATAATAAGGTTAGGTAAGTTTTCTAAGATTCTTTTGGTGCAAAATTAAAAGTTTTTACATTAACATTAATGAAAAAAATATATCTTTGAACGTATAAGAGAAAATTTTTGAAAGGACTTAATTTTAAATGAGTTCTTGCTAATTGACCATATTTTACATATTCGGCACACACATATATATATATATATATATATATATATATATATATATATATATATATATATATATATATATATATATATATATATATTAACACATCGGTCGTTTCCCACCAAGGCAGGGTGGCCCGAAAAAGAAAAACTTTCATAATCATTCACTCCACTGTCTTGCCAGAGGGGTGCTTACACTACAGCTAAAAAGCTGCAACATTAACACCCCTCCTTCGAAGTGCTGGCACTATACTTACCATCTCCAGGAATCAAGTCCGGCCTGCCGCTTTCCCTGAATCCCTTCATGTTTCCTTGCTTACACTCCAACAGCACGTCAGGTCCTTAAAACCATATGTCTCCATTCACTCCTGTCTAACACGCTCACGCACGACTGCTAGAAGTCCAAACCCCTCGCATGCAAAACCTCCTTTACCCTCTCCCTCTAACCTCTCCTAGGCCGACCCCTACCCCGCCTTCTCTCCACTACAGATTTATACACTCTCGAAATCATTCTATTTCGTTCCATACTCTCTACATGTGCATACTATCTCAGCAATCCCTCATCAGCCCTCTGGATAAAAGTTTTGGTAATCCCGCATCTTCTCCTAATCTCCAAACTATGGATTCTCTGCATTATATTCACACCACACATTGCCTCAGACATGACATCTCCACTGCCTCCAGCCTTCTCCTTGTTGCAACATTCACCATCCATGCCTCACACCCATACAAGAGAACTGGTATAACTATACTCTCATACATTCCCCTCTTTGCTTTCATGGATAAAGTTCTTCATCTCCACAGACTCCTCAGTGCACCACTCACCTTTTCCCCCTCGTCAATTCTATGATTCACCTCATCTTTCATAGACGCATCTGCTGACACGTCCACTCCCAAATATCTGAATACATTCACCTCCTCCATACTCTCTCCCTCCAATCTGATATCCAATCTGCCGTTAGCTATTTTTTTTGTTATCCTTATCACCTTACTCTTTCCTATATTCACTTTTAATTTCCTTCTTTTACGTACCCTACCAAACTCATCAACCAGCCCCTGTAACTTCTCTTCAGAATCTTCCAAAAGCACAGTGTCATCAACAAAGAGCAACTGTGACAACTTCCACTTTGTATTAGATTCTTTATCTTTTAACCTCACACCTCTTGCCAACACCTGAGCATACACTTCTCTTACAACTCCATCTATAAATATATTGAACAACCATGGTGACATAGACAAATAACCAACATATAGAAGAGAGGAGCTTAGAACTACGTTTCGGTACGACTTGGACCATTTACAAAGTCACATTAACGAAAAGGAGAGAAGAAGGGAGTGTGACTTTGTAAATGATCCAAGTCGGACCGAAACGTCGTCGTAAGCTCCTCTCTTCTATGTGCGGGTTATTTGCGTATCGTTTCAGTCACGATATTGTGCCTTTCTTTGTTATTCATGGTGACATTACACATCCTTGTTTAAGGCCTACTTTTACTGAGAAATAATCTCCCCTTCGCCTACATACTCTAACCTGAGCCTCACTATCCTCATAAAGACTCTTCCCTGCTTTCAATAACCTACCTGCTATTCCATTCATTTGCAACATCTGCCACATTGCCCCCCTCTCCACCCTATCGTACGCCTTTTCCAAATCCATAAATGCCACAAAAACCTCTTACCCCTTATCTAAATACTGTTCACCTATATGTTTCACTGCAAACACTTGGTCTACACACCCCCTACCCTTCCTAAAGCCTCCTTGTTCATCTGTCCTGCTCTCCGTCTTAAATCTTTCAATAATAACTCTACCATACACTTTAAAAGGCACATTCAACACACTTATTCTCCTATACTTTTTACACTTTCTTTCGTCTCCTTTGCCTTTATACAAAGGAATTATGCATGCTCTCTGCCAATCCCTAGGTACTTTACCTTTTTCCATACATTCATTAAATAAAAACACTTACCACTCCAAAAGTATATCTCCACCTGCTTCTAACATTTCCATCTTTATCCCATCAATCCCAGCTGCTTTACCTCCTTTCATTATATTCATTGCCCCACGCATTCTTCTCTCACACTCACGACTGGTTCTTCCTCACTTCTGTGTGATGTTATCCTTCCTTGCTCTATACACAGAATCACAGCTTCCCTATCTTCATCAACATTTAACAAGTCCTCAAAATATTCCCTCCATCTTCCCGATACCTCTAACTCTCCGTTTAATAGCTCTCCTTTCCTATTGTTAACAAATCATTCGTTCCCTAGGCTTCCTCAACTTATTAATCTCACTCCAAAAATTTGTACCTATTTTCAACAAAATTTGTTGATAACATAACATTATATATATATATATATATATATATATATATATATATATATATATATATATATATATATATATATATTATTTATTTTAAGGTACCACCTCTACAACTGTCCTAGGGACCCTCATCCTCAGAGAAAAAAATAAACTTGCTTTAGGGAAAACTCAAGGTTCTCCCTGAAGCTGTTTGAGAATTTTCTCCTACCACCCCCTATATTTCAAGTATGTTTTATTTAAAGACAAAATACATTGGCCAAACATTCACAAAAATACAACAGAAAGTAAAACAACATAGGTAACTCAGAGCTACATCTCGAATACTTCGTCCAGCTCCCCTGCATTGGCCGCGTGCCCAGAATGCTGCAGGCATTTCCTCTCTGGATCGCAACACTGAGTCTCTGAAAGAGGAAGCTGGTCGCCCTGTGGTCCTTGGTTTCTATGATGAGCTTTTCACCCAGCTCTTTGAGGAACTTTACAGCATACTTGCCCCATGCTCCAAGGGTCTCCGACTCTATTGGAATGAAACTATAGCAAAGGGGAAGGTCTTCATATTTTCGGATCTTCTGGGTCTCCCTGTGGCTGGCAGCTCCACCCCTTTCCACTACGGAGTATGGCAAGTAGGTGTCTGCCAATGTGGCAGCACAGGTGTAGTCCCAGGCAATCTGCTTTCCATCCTTCCAGGGTAGCATAGTGGCTCTATCAGGACGCTTTTGACTTCCATCAGACCTCTGTACTTGGTGTTCCCGTTGAGCTGGGCAACGGGCTGTGGCGAGGCTTCTCTTTATGATGTCATTGACCTCCTCATGTCTGGCATACTTCCCTTCTGCTGTGTGACACACGAGACCATGAAGTTCGAATTGATCAGCTGTCGCCCTGCCGCAAATACACCTATGTTCGGTGAGGATTGGGGCGGCTAGGCGAAGAGCAACACCAATCCGAATGGCCTGTGGGTCGAGACGGGTGCCCAGGGAGGAATTGGGAACAGCTAACAGGAAATCTGAGTGTGGTGTCTTCACTGCCAGGAGACGAGCTTTGTTCTTTCCTGAAGCATTGGAGATCATTGTGTTGGCGATTTTTTCCATGATCGGTTTGTCCCAGTGGGACTGTTTGTGCTGTTTGGGAGGAGCTGGTCTACTGGAGGAGTCTGTAAGGGTGTCCCACCGAATCGCTGCTTCAGTAAACCTGGGGTCTTGAGCTCCTACCACGTCTCTCAAGCGTTCGGGCACTATCTTCTTGACTAATGCACTGGAAGCCGAACACGAAGACAGAAAAGCAGATAAAGCAACATGCGTTGCTTTACGCACCCCTATACCTCCCAGTCGCACTGGGAGGGTTGCCTGATCCCATTGCTCATCCTCTAGTGACAGGTTCAGTGCCTTCTTAAAAGTTGATCTCAGGTGTGCGTCATATTCATCGAGTGTTGGGTTGTCAAAAGATGGTGCACACCTCAAGAAGTGAGTCTTGGCATAGTAAGACACCTTGTGAGGAGATACAGAGCATCATGGGCATCAAGATCGATTATTCTCTCCTCCATTCTCATCAGGTCATTCAATTTGTCCCTGAGGACAGTGTCGATGGCCTGGTGACCCAGCGGTGCCCCCAAGAGAGTACTGTTGGACGGAGTTGTAGTTGAGACTTCTGGGAAGATTCTTCGCACAGCATTGATTATTTCCTTGTTCGCTGTGATGATTTCACACTTGGAGGGATTGAGAATGAGTCCCAAGTCTTCTCCCTGTGCTTTCACCAGTTGTAGGTCCCCCACCAGGGACTCTTCAGTACCTGCCAGAGTGCCGTCATATATATATATATATATATATATATATATATATATATATATATATATATATATATATATATCTATATATATATATATATATATATATATATGTCGTGCCGAATCGGCAGAACTTGCGATCTTGGCTTAAATAGCAACGCTCATCTTGCCATATACGACAAGTGAAAATTTGTGTATGCAATAACGTCGCCAAAATCATTCTAAACCTAACGAAAAAAATATATTTCACTGGGTTTGTTTAGTATTAAATTAATGTAAACAAATCTAAAATATATTTAGTTGGGTTAGGCTAAAATAAATTGTTCTTGTTATAATAAGGTTAGATAAGTTTTCTAAGATTCTACTGAAGCAAAATTAAAAATTTTTACATTAACATTAATGAAAAAATATATCTTTAAACATATAAGAGAAAATTTTAGAAAGGACTTAATTTTAAATGAGTTCTTGCTAATTGACCAGTTTTAAATATTCGGCACGTTATATATGTCGTGCCGAATATTTAAAACTGGTCAATTAGCAAGAACTCATTTAAAATTAAGTCCTTTCTAAAATTTTCTCTATATATATATATATATATATATATATATATATATATATATATATATATATATATATATATATATATATATATATATATATATATATATACAGTGGTCCCTCGCTTTTCGTAGTTCTCGGCAATCCTATATTTCGCCAATCATAGGGGTATTTTCATATAAACATGGACTCGATTTTCATAGGTTGACTCGCGAATAGTAGTATAGTAGTTCGTCCGGGACGCGTACGCACGGTGTGAGCCGGGGCGGCCTCCCTACCCAGCCAGTCTGGCATTGTTTACAAGTGGGTGAAGGTCCCCTCAAGTGCTCCTACGAAATATTTCATAATATTTCACTCATTTTAGTGCTTCCAATTACTAAATAAGCTACCATGGCTCCAAAGAAATCTACTAGAGCCAAGCCTGTGGTAAAGAAGGTGAGAAATATGTACAGTGACAAACTCTTGGGCCATTTTCGGGAAGTGTTAAAGAGACGCCAGAAACAGAGCTCTCTCCACAGTTACTTTGCGAGACAGGACTAGAGTGACTCTCAAGGTGGTCCTAGTGGCATTAAGAAACAGAGAAGAGAAGCAACCCCAGAGAAGCAATTGGTACCTGAGGTGTTGATGGAAGGGGATTCCCCTTCCAAACTGTAAACAATCCAATCTCTCTCCTCCACCAGTCTCCCATACACAATCCAATAAAGGTAAGTGTTATGCTGTTAATGTTTCATTCTCTCCCATTGTATTGTTTATGTACCTCCTCCAGTCTCCCATACACTAAGAAGAATCTCCAATCGCAAGGTAAGTGTTATGCTGTTAATGTTTCATTCATCATTTCCCATTGTATTGTTTATGTACTATATTTGCTCCCATTACACCTGGGATAACAGGCCATTTGAAATCCTAGGTTGTAATAGTACTATATGTATATTTCATGGAATTTTTTTTTTGTTTTAATACTTCTGGGTGTCAGGAACGGATTAATTGTATTTACATTATTTCTTATGGGGAAAATTGATTCGCAAATCGTAAATTTCGTTTATAGTAACGGCTACAGGAAC
>NC_091305.1:21735365-21807865 GCF_038502225.1 Cherax quadricarinatus | reverse complement strand
TCTCAACACTGCTGCTGACCTCCGTGGTGGTGTCTCAACACTGCTGCTGACCTCCGTGTTGGTGTCTCAACACTGCTGCTGACCTCCGTGGTGGTGTCTCAACACTGCTGCTGACCTCCGTGGTGGTGTCTCAACACTGCTGCTGACCTCCGTGGTGGTGTCTCAACACTGCTGCTGACCTCCGTGGTGGTGTCTCAACACTGCTGCTGACCTCCGTGTTGGTGTCTCAACACTGCTGCTGACCTCCGTGGTGGTGTCTCAACACTGCTGCTGACCTCCGTGGTGGTGTCTCAACACTGCTGCTGACCTCCGTGGTGGTGTCTCAACACTGCTGCTGACCTCCGTGGTGGTGTCTCAACACTGCTGCTGACCTCCGTGGTGGTGTCTCAACACTGCTGCTGACCTCCGTGGTGGTGTCTCAACACTGCTGCTGACCTCCGTGGTGGTGTCTCAACACTGCTGCTGACCTCCGTGGTGGTGTCTCAACACTGCTGCTGACCTCCGTGGTGGTGTCTCAACACTGCTGCTGACCTCCGTGGTGGTGTCTCAGCACTGCTGCTGACCTCCGTGGTGGTGTCTCAGCACTGCTGCTGACCTCCGTGGTGGTGTCTCAGCACTGCTGCTGACCTCCGTGGTGGTGTCTCAGCACTGCTGCTGACCTCCGTGGTGGGGTCTCAGCACTGCTGCTGACCTCCGTGGTGGTGTCTCAGCACTGCTGCTGACCTCCGTGGTGGTGTCTCAGCACTGCTGCTGACCTCCGTGGTGGTGTCTCAGCACTGCTGCTGACCTCCGTGGTGGTGTCTCAACACTGCTGCTGACCTCCGTGGTGGTGTCTCAACACTGCTGCTGACCTCCGTGGTGGTGTCTCAACACTGCTGCTGACCTCCGTGGTGGTGTCTCAACACTGCTGCTGACCTCCGTGGTGGTGTCTCAACACTGCTGCTGACCTCCGTGGTGGTGTCTCAACACTGCTGCTGACCTCCGTGGTGGTGTCTCAACACTGCTGCTGACCTCCGTGGTGGTGTCTCAACACTGCTGCTGACCTCCGTGGTGGTGTCTCAACACTGCTGCTGACCTCCGTGGTGGTGTCTCAACACTGCTGCTGACCTCCGTGGTGGTGTCTCAACACTGCTGCTGACCTCCGTGGTGGTGTCTCAACACTGCTGCTGACCTCCGTGGTGGTGTCTCAACACTGCTGCTGACCTCCGTGGTGGTGTCTCAACACTGCTGCTGACCTCCGTGGTGGTGTCTCAACACTGCTGCTGACCTCCGTGGTGGTGTCTCAACACTGCTGCTGACCTCCGTGGTGGTGTCTCAACACTGCTGCTGACCTCCGTGGTGGTGTCTCAACACTGCTGCTGACCTCCGTGGTGGTGTCTCAACACTGCTGCTGACCTCCGTGGTGGTGTCTCAACACTGCTGCTGACCTCCGTGGTGGTGTCTCAACACTGCTGCTGACCTCCGTGGTGGTGTCTCAACACTGCTGCTGACCTCCGTGGTGGTGTCTCAACACTGCTGCTGACCTCCGTGGTGGTGTCTCAACACTGCTGCTGACCTCCGTGGTGGTGTCTCAACACTGCTGCTGACCTCCGTGGTGGTGTCTCAACACTGCTGCTGACCTCCGTGGTGGTGTCTCAACACTGCTGCTGACCTCCGTGGTGGTGTCTCAACACTGCTGCTGACCTCCGTGGTGGTGTCTCAACACTGCTGCTGACCTCCGTGGTGGTGTCTCAACACTGCTGCTGACCTCCGTGGTGGTGTCTCAACACTGCTGCTGACCTCCGTGGTGGTGTCTCAACACTGCTGCTGACCTCCGTGGTGGTGTCTCAACACTGCTGCTGACCTCCGTGGTGGTGTCTCAACACTGCTGCTGACTTCCGTGGTGGTGTCTCAACACTGCTGCTGACCTCCGTGGTGGTGTCTCAACACTGCTGCTGACCTCCGTGGTGGTGTCTCAACACTGCTGCTGACCTCCGTGGTGGTGTCTCAACACTGCTGCTGACCTCCGTGGTGGTGTCTCAACACTGCTGCTGACCTCCGTGGTGGTGTCTCAACACTGCTGCTGACCTCCGTGGTGGTGTCTCAACACTGCTGCTGACCTCCGTGGTGGTGTCTCAACACTGCTGCTGACCTCCGTGGTGGTGTCTCAACACTGCTGCTGACCTCCGTGGTGGTGTCTCAACTGACCTCCTGCTGCCGCCCTCCGTGGTGGTGTCTCAACACTGCTGCTGACCTCCGTGGTGGTGTCTCAACACTGCTGCTGACCTCCGTGGTGGTGTCTCAACACTGCTGCTGACCTCCGTGGTGGTGTCTCAACACTGCTGCTGACCTCCGTGGTGGTGTCTCAACACTGCTGCTGACCTCCGTGGTGGTGTCTCAACACTGCTGCTGACCTCCGTGGTGGTGTCTCAACACTGCTGCTGACCTCCGTGGTGGTGTCTCAACACTGCTGCTGACCTCCGTGGTGGTGTCTCAACACTGCTGCTGACCTCCGTGGTGGTGTCTCAACACTGCTGCTGACCTCCGTGGTGGTGTCTCAACACTGCTGCTGACCTCCGTGGTGGTGTCTCAACACTGCTGCTGACCTCCGTGGTGGTGTCTCAACACTGCTGCTGACCTCCGTGGTGGTGTCTCAACACTGCTGCTGACCTCCGTGGTGGTGTCTCAACACTGCTGCTGACCTCCGTGGTGGTGTCTCAACACTGCTGCTGACCTCCGTGGTGGTGTCTCAACACTGCTGCTGACCTCCGTGGTGGTGTCTCAACACTGCTGCTGACCTCCGTGGTGGTGTCTCAACACTGCTGCTGACTGCTGCCTCCGTGGTGGTGTCTCAACACTGCTGACCTCCGTGGTGGTGTCTCAACACTGCTGCTGACCTCCGTGGTGGTGTCTCAACACTGCTGCTGACCTCCGTGGTGGTGTCTCAACACTGCTGCTGACCTCCGTGGTGGTGTCTCAACACTGCTGCTGACCTCCGTGGTGGTGTCTCAACACTGCTGCTGACCTCCGTGGTGGTGTCTCAACACTGCTGCTGACCTCCGTGGTGGTGTCTCAACACTGCTGCTGACCTCCGTGGTGGTGTCTCAACACTGCTGCTGACCTCCGTGGTGGTGTCTCAACACTGCTGCTGACCTCCGTGGTGGTGTCTCAACACTGCTGCTGACCTCCGTGGTGGTGTCTCAACACTGCTGCTGACCTCCGTGGTGGTGTCTCAACACTGCTGCTGACCTCCGTGGTGGTGTCTCAACACTGCTGCTGACCTCCGTGGTGGTGTCTCAACACTGCTGCTGACCTCCGTGGTGGTGTCTCAACACTGCTGCTGACCTCCGTGGTGGTGTCTCAACACTGCTGCTGACCTCCGTGGTGGTGTCTCAACACTGCTGCTGACCTCCGTGGTGGTGTCTCAACACTGCTGCTGACCTCCGTGGTGGTGTCTCAACACTGCTGCTGACCTCCGTGGTGGTGTCTCAACACTGCTGCTGACCTCCGTCGTGGTGTCTCAACACTGCTGCTGACCTCCGTGGTGGTGTCTCAACACTGCTGCTGACCTCCGACCTGGTGGTGTCTCAACACTGCTGCTGACCTCCGTGGTGGTGTCTCAACACTGCTGCTGACCTCCGTGGTGGTGTCTCAACACTGCTGCTGACCTCCGTGGTGGTGTCTCAACACTGCTGCTGACCTCCGTGGTGGTGTCTCAACACTGCTGCTGACCTCCGTGGTGGTGTCTCAACACTGCTGCTGACCTCCGTGGTGGTGTCTCAACACTGCTGCTGACCTCCGTGGTGGTGTCTCAACACTGCTGCTGACCTCCGTGGTGGTGTCTCAACACTGCTGCTGACCTCCGTGGTGGTGTCTCAACACTGCTGCTGACCTCCGTGGTGGTGTCTCAACACTGCTGCTGACCTCCGTGGTGGTGTCTCAACACTGCTGCTGACCTCCGTGGTGGTGTCTCAACACTGCTGCTGACCTCCGTGGTGGTGTCTCAACACTGCTGCTGACCTCCGTGGTGGTGTCTCAACACTGCTGCTGACCTCCGTGGTGGTGCTGCTGCTGACCTCCGTGGTGGTGTCTCAAGACTGCTGCTGACCTCCGTGGTGGTGTCTCAACACTGCTGCTGACCTCCGTGGTGGTGTCTCAACACTGCTGCTGACCTCCGTGGTGGTGTCTCAACACTGCTGCTGACCTCCGTGGTGGTGTCTCAACACTGCTGCTGACCTCCGTGGTGGTGTCTCAACACTGCTGCTGACCTCCGTGGTGGTGTCTCAACACTGCTGCTGACCTCCGTGGTGGTGTCTCAACACTGCTGCTGACCTCCGTGGTGGTGTCTCAACACTGCTGCTGACCTCCGTGGTGGTGTCTCAACACTGCTGCTGACCTCCGTGGTGGTGTCTCAACACTGCTGCTGACCTCCGTGGTGGTGTCTCAACACTGCTGCTGACCTCCGTGGTGGTGTCTCAAAACTGCTGCGACCTGGTGGTGTCTCAACACTTCTTCTGACCTCCGTGTTGGTGTATCAACACTGCTGCTGACCTCCGTGGTGGTGTCTCAACACTGCTGCTGACCTCCGTGGTGGTGTCTCAACACTGCTGCTGACCTCCGTGGTGGTGTCTCAACACAGCTGCTGACCTCCGTGCTGGTGTCTCAACACTGCTGCTGACCTCCTGGTGGTGTCTCAACACTGCTGCTGACCTCCGGTGGTGTCTCAACACTGCTGCTGACCTCCGTGGTGGTGTCTCAACACTGCTGCTGACCTCCGTGGTGGTGTCTCAACACTGCTGCTGACCTCCGTGGTGGTGTCTCAACACTGCTGCTGACCTCCGTGGTGGTGTCTCAACACTGCTGCTGACCTCCGTGGCGGCTGACCTCCGTGGTGGTGTCTCAACACTGCTGCTGACCTCCGTGGTGGTGTCTCAACACTGCTGCTGACCTCCGTGGTGGTGTCTCAACACTGCTGCTGACCTCCGTGGTGGTGTCTCAACACTGCTGCTGACCTCCGTGGTGGTGTCTCAACACTGCTGCTGACCTCCGTGGTGGTTTCTCAACACTGCTGCTGCGTGGTGGTGTCTCAACACTGCTGCTCCGTGGTGGTGTCTCAACACTGCTGCTGACCTCCGTGGTGGTGTCTCAACACTGCTGCTGACCTCCGTGGTGGTGTCTCAACACTGCTGCTGACCTCCGTGGTGGTGTCTCAACACTGCTGCTGACCTCCGTGGTGGTGTCTCAACACTGCTGCTGACCTCCGTGGTGGTGTCTCAACACTGCTGCTGACCTCCGTGGTGGTGTCTCAACACTGCTGCTGACCTCCGTGGTGGTGTCTCAACACTGCTGCTGACCTCCGTGGTGGTGTCTCAACACTGCTGCTGACCTCCGTGGTGGTGTCTCAACACTGCTGCTGACCTCCGTGGTGGTGTCTCAACACTGCTGCTGACCTCCGTGGTGGTGTCTCAACACTGCTGCTGACCTCCGTGGTGGTGTCTCAACACTGCTGCTGACCTCCGTGGTGGTGTCTCAACACTGCTGCTGACCTCCGTGGTGGTGTCTCAACACTGCTGCTGACCTCCGTGGTGGTGTCTCAACACTGCTGCTGACCTCCGTGGTGGTGTCTCAACACTGCTGCTGACCTCCGTGGTGGTGTCTCAACACTGCTGCTGACCTCCGTGGTGGTGTCTCAACACTGCTGCTGACCTCCGTGGTGGTGTCTCAACACTGCTGCTGACCTCCGTGGTGGTGTCTCAACACTGCTGCTGACCTCCGTGGTGGTGTCTCAACACTGCTGCTGACCTCCGTGGTGGTGTCTCAACACTGTCTCAACACTGCTGACCTCCGTGGTGGTGTCTCAACACTGCTGCTGACCTCCGTGGTGGTGTCTCAACACTGCTGCTGACCTCCGTGGTGGTGTCTCAACACTGCTGCTGACCTCCGTGGTGGTGTCTCAACACTGCTGCTGACCTCCGTGGTGGTGTCTCAACACTGCTGCTGACCTCCGTGGTGGTGTCTCAACACTGCTGCTGACCTCCGTGGTGGTGTCTCAACACTGCTGCTGACCTCCGTGGTGGTGTCTCAACACTGCTGCTGACCTCCGTGGTGGTGTCTCAACACTGCTGCTGACCTCCGTGGTGGTGTCTCAACACTGCTGCTGACCTCCGTGGTGGTGTCTCAACACTGCTGCTGACCTCCGTGGTGGTGTCTCAACACTGCTGCTGACCTCCGTGGTGGTGTCTCAACACTGCTGCTGACCTCCGTGGTGGTGTCTCAACACTGCTGCTGACCTCCGTGGTGGTGTCTCAACACTGCTGCTGACCTCCGTGGTGGTGTCTCAACACTGCTGCTGACCTCCGTGGTGGTGTCTCAACACTGCTGCTGACCTCCGTGGTGGTGTCTCAACACTGCTGCTGACCTCCGTGGTGGTGTCTCAACACTGCTGCTGACCTCCTGTGGTGGTGTCTCAACACTGCTGCTGACCTCCGTGCTGGTGTCTCAACACTGCTGCTGACCTCCGTGGTGGTGTCTCAACACTGCTGCTGACCTCCGTGGTGGTGTCTCAACACTGACCTCCTGCTGACCTCCGTGCTGGTGTCTCAACACTGCTGCTGACCTCCGTGGTGGTGTCTCAACACTGCTGCTGACCTCCGTGGTGGTGTCTCAACACTGCTGCTGACCTCCGTGGTGGTGTCTCAACACTGCTGCTGACCTCCGTGGTGGTGTCTCAACACTGCTGCTGACCTCCGTGGTGGTGTCTCAACACTGCTGCTGACCTCCGTGGTGGTGTCTCAACACTGCTGCAGACCTCCGTCGTGGTGTCTCAAAACTGCTGCTGCTGCTGACCTCCGTGGTGGTGCCTCAACACTGCTGCTGACCTCCGTGGTGGTGTCTCAACACTGCTGCTGACCTCCGTGGTGGTGTCTCAACACTGCTGCTGACCTCCGTGGTGGTGTCTCAACACTGCTGCTGACCTCCGTGGTGGTGTCTCAACACTGCTGCTGACCTCCGTGGTGGTGTCTCAACACTGCTGCTGACCTCCGTGGTGGTGTCTCAACACTGCTGCTGACCTCCGTGGTGGTGTCTCAACACTGCTGCTGACCTCCGTGGTGGTGTCTCAACACTGCTGCTGACCTCCGTGGTGGTGTCTCAACACTGCTGCTGACCTCCGTGGTGGTGTCTCAACACTGCTGCTGCCCTCCGAGGTGGGGTCTCAACACTGCTGCTGACCTCCGTGGTGGTGTCTCAACACTGCTGCTGACCTCCGTGGTGGTGTCTCAACACTGCTGCTGACCTCCGTGGTGGTGTCTCAACACTGCTGCTGACCTCCGTGGTGGTGTCTCAACACTGCTGCTGACCTCCGTGGTGGTGTCTCAACACTGCTGCTGACCTCCGTGGTGGTGTCTCAACACTGCTGCTGACCTCCGTGGTGGTGTCTCAACACTGCTGCTGACCTCCGTGGTGGTGTCTCAACACTGCTGCTGACCTCCGTGGTGGTGTCTCAACACTGCTGCTGACCTCCGTGGTGGTGTCTCAACACTGCTGCTGACCTCCGTGGTGGTGTCTCAACACTGCTGCTGACCTCCGTGGTGGTGTCTCAACACTGCTGCTGACCTCCGTGGTGGTGTCTCAACACTGCTGCTGACCTCCGTGGTGGTGTCTCAACACTGCTGCTGACCTCCGTGGTGGTGTCTCAACACTGCTGCTGACCTCCGTGGTGGTGTCTCAACACTGCTGCTGACCTCCGTGGTGGTGTCTCAACACTGCTGCTGACCTCCGTGGTGGTGTCTCAACACTGCTGCTGACCTCCGTGGTGGTGTCTCAACACTGCTGCTGACCTCCGTGGTGGTGTCTCAACACTGCTGCTGACCTCCGTGGTGGTGTCTCAACACTGCTGCTGACCTCCGTGGTGGTGTCTCAACACTGCTGCTGACCTCCGTGGTGGTGTCTCAACACTGCTGCTGACCTCCGTGGTGGTGTCTCAACACTGCTGCTGACCTCCGTGGTGGTGTCTCAACACTGCTGCTGACCTCCGTGGTGGTGTCTCAACACTGCTGCTGACCTCCGTGGTGGTGTCTCAACACTGCTGCTGACCTCCGTGGTGGTGTCTCAACACTGCTGCTGACCTCCGTGGTGGTGTCTCAACACTGCTGCTGACCTCCGTGGTGGTGTCTCAACACTGCTGCTGACCTCCGTGGTGGTGTCTCAACACTGCTGCTGACCTCCGTGGTGGTGTCTCAACACTGCTGCTGACCTCCGTGGTGGTGTCTCAACACTGCTGCTGACCTCCGTGCTGGTGTCTCAACACTGCTGCTGACCTCCGTGGTGGTGTCTCAACACTGCTGCTGACCTCCGTGCTGGTGTCTCAACACTGCTGCTGACCTCCGTGGTGGTGTCTCAACACTGCTGCTGACCTCCGTGGTGGTGTCTCAACACTGCTGCTGACCTCCGTGGTGGTGTCTCACTGCTGCGGACCTCCGTGGTGGTGTCTCAACACTGCTGCTGACCTCCGTGGTGGTGTCTCAACACTGCTGCTGACCTCCGTGGTGGTGTCTCAACACTGCTGCTGACCTCCGTGGTGGTGTCTCAACACTGCTGCTGACCTCCGTGGTGGTGTCTCAACACTGCTGCTGACCTCCGTGGTGGTGTCTCAACACTGCTGCTGACCTCCGTGGTGGTGTCTCAACACTGCTGCTGACCTCCGTGGTGGTGTCTCAACACTGCTGCTGACCTCCGTGGTGGTGTCTCAACACTGCTGCTGACCTCCGTGGTGGTGTCTCAACACTGCTGCTGACCTCCGTGGTGGTGTCTCAACACTGCTGCTGACCTCCGTGGTGGTGTCTCAACACTGCTGCTGACCTCCGTGGTGGTGTCTCAACACTGCTGCTGACCTCCGTGGTGGTGTCTCAACACTGCTGCTGACCTCCGTGGTGGTGTCTCAACACTGCTGCTGACCTCCGTGGTGGTGTCTCAACACTGCTGCTGACCTCCGTGGTGGTGTCTCAACACTGCTGCTGACCTCCGTGGTGGTGTCTCGTCACTGCTGCTGACCTCCGTGGTGGTGTCTCAACACTGCTGCTGACTGTCTCAACACTGCTGCTGACCTCCGTGGTGGTGTCTCAACACTGCTGCTGACCTCCGTGGTGGTGTCTCACACTGCTGCACCTCCTGCGTGGTGGTGTCTCAACACTGCTGCTGACCTCCGTGGTGGTGTCTCAACACTGCTGCTGACCTCCGTGGTGGTGTCTCAACACTGCTGCTGACCTCCGTGGTGGTGTCTCAACACTGCTGATGACCTCCGTGGTGGTGTCTCAACACTGCTACTGACCTCCGTGGTGGTGTCTCAACACTGCTGCTGACCTCCGTGGTGGTGTCTCAACTCCTGTCTCAACACTGCTGCTGACCTCCGTGGTGGTGTCTCAACACTGCTGCTGACCTCCGTGGTGGTGTCTCAACACTGCTGCTGACCTCCGTGGTGGTGTCTCAACACTGCTGCTGACCTCCGTGGTGGTGTCTCAACACTGCTGCTGACCTCCGTGGTGGTGTCTCAACACTGCTGCTGACCTCCGTGGTGGTGTCTCAACACTGCTGCTGACCTCCGTGGTGGTGTCTCAACACTGCTGCTGACCTCCGTGGTGGTGTCTCAACACTGCTGCTGACCTCCGTGGTGGTGTCTCAACACTGCTGCTGACCTCCGTGGTGGTGTCTCAACACTGCTGCTGACCTCCGTGGTGGTGTCTCAACACTGCTGCTGACCTCCGTGGTGGTGTCTCAACACTGCTGCTGACCTCCGTGGTGGTGTCTCAACACTGCTGCTGACCTCCGTGGTGGTGTCTCAACACTGCTGCTGACCTCCGTGGTGGTGTCTCAACACTGCTGCTGACCTCCGTGGTGGTGTCTCAACACTGCTGCTGACCTCCGTGGTGGTGTCTCAACACTGCTGCTGACCTCCGTGGTGGTGTCTCAACACTGCTGCTGACCTCCGTGGTGGTGTCTCAACACTGCTGCTGACCTCCGTGGTGGTGTCTCAACACTGCTGCTGACCTCCGTGGTGGTGTCTCAACACTGCTGCTGACCTCCGTGGTGGTGTCTCAACACTGCTGCTGACCTCCGTGGTGGTGTCTCAACACTGCTGCTGACCTCCGTGGTGGTGTCTCAACACTGCTGCTGACCTCCGTGGTGGTGTCTCAACACTGCTGCTGACCTCCGTGGTTGTGTCTCAACACTGCTGCTGACCTCCGTGGTGGTGTCTCAACACTGCTGCTGACCTCCGTGGTGGTGTCTCAACACTGCTGCTGACCTCCGTGGTGGTGTCTCAACACTGCTGCTGCGTGGTGGTGACTGCTGCTGACCTCCGTGGTGGTGTCTCAACACTGCTGCTGACCTCCGTGGTGGTGTCTCAACACTGCTGCTGACCTCCGTGGTGGTGTCTCAACACTGCTGCTGACCTCCGTGGTGGTGTCTCAACACTGCTGCTGACCTCCGTGGTGGTGTCTCAACACTGCTGCTGACCTCCGTGGTGGTGTCTCAACACTGCTGCTGACCTCCGTGGTGGTGTCTCAACCTCCGTGGTGGTGTCTCACTGCTGCTGACCTCCGTGGTGGTGTCTCAACACTGCTGCTGACCTCCGTGGTGGTGTCTCAACACTGCTGCTGACCTCCGTGACCTCCTGGTGTCTCAACACTGTCTCAACACTGCTGACCTCCGTCGTGGTGTCTCAACACTGCTGCTGACCTCCGTGGTGGTGTCTCAACACTGCTGCTGACCTCCGTGGTGGTGTCTCAACACTGCTGCTGACCTCCGTGGTGGTGTCTCAACACTGCTGCTGACCTCCGTGGTGGTGTCTCAACACTGCTGCTGACCTCCGTGGTGGTGTCTCAACACTGCTGCTGACCTCCGTGGTGGTGTCTCAACACTGCTGCTGACCTCCGTGGTGGTGTCTCAACACTGCTGCTGACCTCCGTGGTGGTGTCTCAACACTGCTGCTGACCTCCGTGGTGGTGTCTCAACACTGCTGCTGACCTCCGTGGTGGTGTCTCAACACTGCTGCTGACCTCCGTGGTGGTGTCTCAACACTGCTGCTGACCTCCGTGCTGGTGTCTCAACACTGCTGCTGACCTCCGTGGTGGTGTCTCAACACTGCTGCTGACCTCCGTGGTGGTGTCTCAACCTGCTGTGGTGGTGTCTCACTGCTGCTGACCTCCTGTGGTGGTGTCTCAACACTGCTGCTGACCTCCTGTCTCAACACTGCTGCTGACCTCCGTGCTGGTGTCTCAACACTGCTGCTGACCTCCGTGGTGGTGTCTCAACACTGCTGCTGACCTCCGTGGTGGTGTCTCAACACTGCTGCTGACCTCCGTGGTGGTGTCTCAACACTGCTGCTGACCTCCGTGGTGGTGTCTCAACACTGCTGCTGACCTCCGTGGTGGTGTCTCAACACTGCTGCTGACCTCCGTGGTGGTGTCTCAACACTGCTGCTGACCTCCGTGGTGGTGTCTCAACACTGCTGCTGACCTCCGTGGTGGTGTCTCAACACTGCTGCTGACCTCCGTGGTGGTGTCTCAACACTGCTGCTGACCTCCGTGGTGGTGTCTCAACACTGCTGCTGACCTCCGTGGTGGTGTCTCACCACTGCTGCTGACCTCCGTGGTGGTGTCTCAACACTGCTGCTGACCTCCGTGGTGGTGTCTCAACACTGCTGCTGACCTCCGTGGTGGTGTCTCAACACTGCTGCTGACTTCCGTGGTGGTGTCTCAACACTGCTGCTGACCTCCGTGGTGGTGTCTCAACACTGCAGCTGACCTCCGTGGTGGTGTCTCAACACTGCTGCTGACCTCCGTGGTGGTGTCTCAACACTGCTGCTGACCTCCGTGGTGGTGTCTCAACACTGCTGCTGACCTCCGTGGTGGTGTCTCAACACTGCTGCTGACCTCCGTGGTGGTGTCTCAACACTGCTGCTGACCTCCGTGGTGGTGTCTCAACACTGCTGCTGACCTCCGTGGTGGTGTCTCAACACTGTTGCTGACCTCCGTGGTGGTGTCTCAACACTGCTGCTGACCTCCGTGGTGGTGTCTCAACACTGCTGCTGACCTCCGTGGTGGTGTCTCAACACTTCTGCTGACCTCCGTGGTGGTGTCTCAACACTGCTGCTGACCTCCGTGGTGGTGTCTCAACACTGCTGCTGACCTCCGTGGTGGTGTCTCAACACTGCTGCTGACCTCCGTGGTGGTGTCTCAACACTGCTGCTGACCTCCGTGGTGGTGTCTCAACACTGCTGCTGACCTCCGTGGTGGTGTCTCAACACTGCTGCTGACCTCCGTGGTGGTGTCTCAACACTGCTGCTGACCTCCGTGGTGGTGTCTCAACACTTCTGCTGACCTCCGTGGTGGTGTCTCAACACTGCTGCTGATCTTTGTGCTGGTGTCTCAACACTGCTGCTGACCTCCGTGGTGGTGTCTCAGCACTGCTGCTGACCTCCGTGGTGTCTCAGCACTGCTGCTGACCTCCGTGGTGGTGTCTCAGCACTGCTGTTGACCTCCGTGGTGGTGTCTCAGCACTGCTGCTGACCTCCGTGGTGGTGTCTCAGCACTGCTTGCTTCACTGATGGTGTCTCAGCACTGCTTGCTTCACTGATGGTGTCTCAGCACTGCTTGCTTCACTGATGGTGTCTCAGCACTGCTTGCTTCAATGATGGTGTCTCCGCACTGCTTGCTTCACTGATGGTGTCTCAGCACTGCTTGCTTCACTGATGGTGTCTCAGCACGGCTGCTGACCTCCGTTGTGGTGTCTCAGCACTGCTAGCTTCACTGATGGTGTCTCAGCACTGCTTGCTTCACTGATGGTGTCTCAGTACTGCTTGCTTCACTGATGGTGTCTTAGCACTGCTTGCTTCACTGATGGTGTCGCAGCACTGCTTGCTTCACTGATGTTGTCTCAACACTGCTTGCTTCACTGATGGTGTCTCAGCACTGCTTGCTTCACTGATGGTGTCTCAGCACTGCTGCTGACCTCCGTGGTTGTGTCTCAGCACTGCTTGCTTCACTGGTGTCTCAGCACTGGTTGCTTCACTGATGGTGTCTCAGCACTGGTTGCTTCACTGATGGTGTCTCAGCACTGCTTGCTTCACTGATGGTGTCTCAGCACTGCTTGCTTCACTGATGGTGTCTCAGCACTGCTTGCTTCACTGATGGTGTCTCAGCACTGCTTGCTTCACTGATGGTGTCTCAGCACTGCTGCTGACCTCCGTGGTGGTGTCTCAGCAGTGCTTGCTTCACTGATGGTGTCTCAGCACTGCTTACTTCACTGGTGTCTCAGCACTGCTGCTGACTCCGTGGTGGTGTCTCAGCACTGCTTGCTTCACTGATGGTGTCTCAGCACTGCTTGCTTCTCTGATGGTGTCTCAACACTGCTTGCTTCACTGATGGTGTCTCAGCACTGCTTGCTTCACTGATGGTGTCTCAGCACTGCTTGCTTCACTGATGGTGTCTCAGCACTGCTTGCTTCACTGATGGTGTCTCAGCACTGCTTGCTTCACTGATGGTGTCTCAGCACTGCTGCTGACCTCCGTGGTGGTGTCTCAGCAGTGCTTGCTTCACTGATGGTGTCTCAGCACTGCTTGCTTCACTGATGGTGTCTCAGCACTGCTTGCTTCACTGATGGTGTCTCAGCACTGCTTGCTTCACTGATGGTGTCTCAGCACTGCTTGCTTCACTGGTGTCTCAGCACTGCTTGCTTCACTGATGGTGTCTCAGCACTGCTGCTGACCTCCGTGGTGGTGTCTCAGCAGTGCTTGCTTCACTGATGGTGTCTCAGCACTGCTTGCTTCACTGATGGTGTCTCAGAACTGCTTGCTTCACTGATGGTGTCTCAGCACTGCTTGCTTCACTGATGGTGTCTCAGCACTGCTTGCTTCACTGATGGTGTCTCAGCACTGCTTGCTTCACTGATGGTGTCTCAGCACTGCTTGCTTCACTGATGGTGTCTCAGCACTGCTTGCTTCACTGATGGTGTCTCAGCACTGCTTGCTTCTCTGATGGTGTCTCAGCACTGCTGCTGACTCCGTGGTGGTGTCTCAGCACTGCTTGCTTCACTGATGGTGTCTCAGCACTGCTGCTGAGTCCGTGGTGGTGTCTCAGCACTGCTTGCTTCACTGATGGTGTCTCAGCACTGCTTGCTTCACTGATGGTGTCTCAGCACTGCTTGCTTCACTGATGGTGTCTCAGCACTGCTTGCTTCACTGATGGTGTCTCAGCACTGCTTGCTTTACTGATGGTGTCTCAGCACTGCTTGCTTCACTGATGGTGTGTCAGCAATTCTTGCTTCACTGATGGTGTCTCAGCACTGCTTGCTTCACTGATGGTGTCTCAGCACTGCTGCTGACCTCCGTGGTGGTGTCTCAGCAGTGCTTGCTTCACTGATGGTGGCTCAGCACTGCTTGCTTCACTGTTGGTGTCTCAGCACTGCTGCTGAGTCCGTGGTGGTGTCTCAGCACTGCTTGCTTCACTGATGGTGTCTCAGCACTGCTTGCTTCACTGGTGTCTCAGCACTGCTTGCTTCACTGGTGTCTCAGCACTGCTTGCTTCACTGGTGTCTCAGCACTGCTTGCTTCACTGGTGTCTCAGCACTGCTTGCTTCACTGGTGTCTCAGCACTGCTTGCTTCACTGGTGTCTCAGCACTGCTTGCTTCACTGGTGTCTCAGCACTGCTTGCTTCACTGATGGTGTCTCAGCACTGCTGCTGACCTCCGTGGTGGTGTCTCAGCAGTGCTTGCTTCACTGATGGTGTCTCAGCACTGCTTGCTTCACTGATGGTGTCTCAGCACTGCTGCTGAGTCCGTGGTGTCTCAGCACTGCTTGCTTCACTGATGGTGTCTCAGCACTGCTTGCTTCACTGGTGTCTCAGCACTGCTTGCTTCACTGGTGTCTCAGCACTGCTTGCTTCACTGGTGTCTCAGCACTGCTTGCTTCACTGGTGTCTCAGCACTGCTTGCTTCACTGGTGTCTCAGCACTGCTTGCTTCACTGTTGTCTCAGCACTTCTTGCTTCACTGGTGTCTCAGCACTGCTTGCTTCACTGGTGTCTCAGCACTGCTTGCTTCACTGGTGTCTCAGCACTGCTTGCTTCACTGGTGTCTCAGCACTGCTTGCTTCACTGGTGTCTCAGCACTGCTTGCTTCACTGATGGTGTCTCAGCACTGCTTGCTTCACTGATGGTGTCTCAGCACTGCTTGCTTCACTGATGGTGTCTCAGCACTGCTTGCTTCACTGATGGTGTCTCAGCACTGCTTGCTTCACTGATGGTGTCTCAGCACTGCTTGCTTCACTGATGGTGTCTCAGCACTGCTGCTGACCTCCGTGGTGGTGTCTCAGCAGTGCTTGCTTCACTGATGGTGTCTCAGCACTGCTTACTTCACTGGTGTCTCAGCACTGCTGCTGACTCCGTGGTGGTGTCTCAGCACTGCTTGCTTCACTGATGGTGTCTCAGCACTGCTTGCTTCTCTGATGGTGTCTCAACACTGCTTGCTTCACTGATGGTGTCTCAGCACTGCTTGCTTCACTGATGGTGTCTCAGCACTGCTTGCTTCACTGATGGTGTCTCAGCACTGCTTGCTTCACTGATGGTGTCTCAGCACTGCTTGCTTCACTGATGGTGTCTCAGCACTGCTGCTGACCTCCGTGGTGGTGTCTCAGCAGTGCTTGCTTCACTGATGGTGTCTCAGCACTGCTTGCTTCACTGATGGTGTCTCAGCACTGCTTGCTTCACTGATGGTGTCTCAGCACTGCTTGCTTCACTGATGGTGTCTCAGCACTGCTTGCTTCACTGATGGTGTCTCAGCACTGCTTGCTTCACTGATGGTGTCTCAGCACTGCTGCTGACCTCCGTGGTGGTGTCTCAGCAGTGCTCGCTTCACTGATGGTGTCTCAGCACTGCTTGCTTCACTGATGGTGTCTCAGCACTGCTTGCTTCACTGATGGTGTCTCAGCACTGCTTGCTTCACTGATGGTGTCTCAGCACTGCTTGCTTCACTGATGGTGTCTCAGCACTGCTTGCTTCACTGGTGTCTCAGCACTGCTTGCTTCACTGATGGTGTCTCAGCACTGCTTGCTTCACTGATGGTGTCTCAGCACTGCTTGCTTCACTGATGGTGTCTCAGCACTGCTTGCTTCACTGATGGTGTCTCAGCACTGCTTGCTTCACTGATGGTGTCTCAGCACTGCTTGCTTCTCTGATGGTGTCTCAGCACTGCTGCTGACTCCGTGGTGGTGTCTCAGCACTGCTTGCTTCACTGATGGTGTCTCAGCACTGCTGCTGAGTCCGTGGTGGTGTCTCAGCACTGCTTGCTTCACTGATGGTGTCTCAGCACTGCTTGCTTCACTGATGGTGTCTCAGCACTGCTTGCTTCACTGATGGTGTCTCAGCACTGCTTGCTTCACTGATGGTGTCTCAGCACTGCTTGCTTTACTGATGGTGTCTCAGCACTGCTTGCTTCACTGATGGTGTGTCAGCAATTCTTGCTTCACTGATGGTGTCTCAGCACTGCTTGCTTCACTGATGGTGTCTCAGCACTGCTGCTGACCTCCGTGGTGGTGTCTCAGCAGTGCTTGCTTCACTGATGGTGGCTCAGCACTGCTTGCTTCACTGTTGGTGTCTCAGCACTGCTGCTGAGTCCGTGGTGGTGTCTCAGCACTGCTTGCTTCACTGATGGTGTCTCAGCACTGCTTGCTTCACTGGTGTCTCAGCACTGCTTGCTTCACTGGTGTCTCAGCACTGCTTGCTTCACTGGTGTCTCAGCACTGCTTGCTTCACTGGTGTCTCAGCACTGCTTGCTTCACTGGTGTCTCAGCACTGCTTGCTTCACTGGTGTCTCAGCACTGCTTGCTTCACTGGTGTCTCAGCACTGCTTGCTTCACTGATGGTGTCTCAGCACTGCTGCTGACCTCCGTGGTGGTGTCTCAGCAGTGCTTGCTTCACTGATGGTGTCTCAGCACTGCTTGCTTCACTGATGGTGTCTCAGCACTGCTGCTGAGTCCGTGGTGGTGTCTCAGCACTGCTTGCTTCACTGATGGTGTCTCAGCACTGCTTGCTTCACTGGTGTCTCAGCACTGCTTGCTTCACTGGTGTCTCAGCACTGCTTGCTTCACTGGTGTCTCAGCACTGCTTGCTTCACTGGTGTCTCAGCACTGCTTGCTTCACTGGTGTCTCAGCACTGCTTGCTTCACTGTTGTCTCAGCACTTCTTGCTTCACTGGTGTCTCAGCACTGCTTGCTTCACTGGTGTCTCAGCACTGCTTGCTTCACTGGTGTCTCAGCACTGCTTGCTTCACTGGTGTCTCAGCACTGCTTGCTTCACTGGTGTCTCAGCACTGCTTGCTTCACTGATGGTGTCTCAGCACTGCTTGCTTCACTGATGGTGTCTCAGCACTGCTTGCTACACTGGTGTCTCAGCACTGCTTGCTTCACTGGTGTCTCAGCACTGCTTGCTTCACTGATGGTGTCTCAGCACTGCTTGCTTCACTGATGGTGTCTCAGCACTGCTTGCTTCACTGATGGTGTCTCAGCACTGCTTGCTTCACTGATGGTGTCTCAGCACTGCTTGCTTCACTGATGGTGTCTCAGCACTGCTTGCTTCACTGATGGTGTCTCAGCACTGCTTGCTTCACTGATGGTGTCTCAGCACTGCTTGCTTCACTGATGGTGTCTCAGCACTGCTAGCTTCACTGATGGTGTCTCAGCACTGCTAGCTTCACTGATGGTGTCTCAGCACTGCTTGCTTCACTGATGGTGTCTCAGCACTGCTTGCTTCACTGATGGTGTCTCAGCACTGCTTGCTTCACTGATGGTGTCTCAGCACTGCTTGCTTCACTGATGGTGTCTCAGCACTGCTTGCTTCACTGATGGTGTCTCAGCACTGCTTGCTTCACTGATGGTGTCTCAGCACTGCTTGCTTCACTGATGGTGTCTCAGCACTGCTGCTGACCTCCGTGGTGGTGTCTCAGCAGTGCTTGCTTCACTGATGGTGTCTCAGCACTGCTTGCTTCACTGGTGTCTCAGCACTGCTGCTGACTCCGTGGTGGTGTCTCAGCACTGCTTGCTTCACTGATGGTGTCTCAGCACTGCTTGCTTCTCTGATGGTGTCTCAACACTGCTTGCTTCACTGATGGTGTCTCAGCACTGCTTGCTTCACTGATGGTGTCTCAGCACTGCTTGCTTCACTGATGGTGTCTCAGCACTGCTTGCTTCACTGATGGTGTCTCAGCACTGCTTGCTTCACTGATGGTGTCTCAGCACTGCTTGCTTCACTGATGGTGTCTCAGCACTGCTTGCTTCACTGATGGTGTCTCAGCACTGCTTGCTTCACTGATGGTGTCTCAGCACTGCTTGCTTCACTGATGGTGTCTCAGCACTGCTAGCTTCACTGATGGTGTCTCAGCACTGCTTGCTTCACTGATGGTGTCTCAGCACTGCTAGCTTCACTGATGGTGTCTCAGCACTGCTTGCTTCACTGATGGTGTCTCAGCACTGCTTGCTTCACTGATGGTGTCTCAGCACTGCTTGCTTCACTGATGGTGTCTCAGCACTGCTTGCTTCACTGATGGTGTCTCAGCACTGCTTGCTTCACTGATGGTGTCTCAGCACTGCTTGCTTCACTGATGGTGTCTCAGCACTGCTTGCTTCACTGATGGTGTCTCAGCACTGCTTGCTTCACATGGTGTCTCAGCACTTGCTTCACTGATGGTGTCTCACTGCTTGCTTCACTGACTGCTTGCTTCACTGATGGTGTCTCAGCACTGCTTGCTTCACTGATGTTGTCTCAGCACTGCTTGCTTCACTGATGGTGTCTCAGCACTGCTTGCTTCACTGATGGTGTCTCAGCACTGCTTGCTTCACTGATGGTGTCTCAGCACTGCTTGCTTCACTGATGGTGTCTCAGCACTGCTTGCTTCACTGATGGTGTCTCAGCACTGTTTGCTTCACTGATGGTGTCTCAGCACTGCTTGCTTCAGCACTGATGGTGTCTCACTGGTTGCACTCAGCTTGCTTCACTGATGGTGTCTCAGCACTGCTTGCTTCACTGATGGTGTCTCAGCACTGCTTGCTACACTGATGCTGTCTCAGCACTGCTTGCTACACTGATGGTGTCTCAGCACTGCTGCTGACATCCGTTGTGGTGTTCACTTGCTTCATGGTGTCTCAGCACTGCTTGCTTCACTGATGGTGTCTCAGCACTGGTTGCTTCACTGATGGTGTCTCAGCACTGCTTGCTTCACTGATGGTGTCTCAGCACTGCTTGCTTCACTGATGGTGTCTCAGCACTGCTTGCTTCACTGATGGTGTCTCAGCACTGCTGCTGACCTCCGTGGTTGTGTCTCAGCACTGCTTGCTTCACTGGTGTCTCAGCACTGGTTGCTTCACTGATGGTGTCTCAGCACTGGTTGCTTCACTGATGGTGTCTCAGCACTGCTTGCTTCACTGATGGTGTCTCAGCACTGCTTGCTTCACTGATGGTGTCTCAGCACTGCTTGCTTCACTGATGGTGTCTCAGCACTGCTTGCTTCACTGATGGTGTCTCAGCACTGCTTGCTTCACTGATGGTGTCTCAGCACTGCTGCTGACCTCCGTGGTTGTGTCTCAGCACTGCTTGCTTCACTGGTGTCTCAGCACTGGTTGCTTCACTGATGGTGTCTCAGCACTGGTTGCTTCACTGATGGTGTCTCAGCACTGCTTGCTTCACTGATGGTGTCTCAGCACTGCTTGCTTCACTGATGGTGTCTCAGCACTGCTTGCTACACTGATGGTGTCTCAGCACTGCTAGCTTCACTGATGGTGTCTCAGCACTGCTAGCTTCACTGATGGTGTCTCAGCACTGCTTGCTTCACTGATAAGAAAAAGGTTTCATCACAAACTTGGTTGAGGTTGAAATATATCTTTATGTCAAGGGACGTGCAACATGGTGGTGGTGGGCAGACTGCGCGTCTCGTGACGTGCAACATGGTGGTGGTGGGCAGACTGCGCGTCTCGTGACGTGCAACATGGTGGTGGTGGGCAGACTGCACGTCTCGTGACGTGCAACATGGTGGTGGTGCAGACTGCTCGTCTCGTGACGTGCAACATGGTGGTGGTGGGCAGACTGCGCGTCTCGTGACGTGCAACATGGTGGTGGTGGGCAGACTGCGCGTCTCGTGACGTGCAACATGGTGGTGGTGGGCAGACTGCGCGTCTCGTGACGTGCAACATGGTGGTGGTGGGCAGACTGCGCGTCTCGTGACGTGCAACATGGTGGTGGTGGGCAGACGGCGCGTCTCGTGACGTGCAACATGGTGGTGGTGGGCAGACTGCGCGTCTCGTGACGTGCAACATGGTGGTGGTGGGCAGACTGCGCGTCTCGTGACGTGCAACATGGTGGTGGTGGGCAGACTGCGCGTCTCGTGACGTGCAACATGGTGGTGGTGGGCAGACTGCGCGTCTCGTGACGTGCAACATGGTGGTGGTGGGCAGACTGCGCGTCTCGTGACGTGCAACATGGTGGTGGTGGTGGGCAGACTGCGCGTCTCGTGACGTGCAACATGGTGGTGGTGGTGGGCAGACTGCGCGTCTCGTGACGTGCAACATGGTGGTGGTGGGCAGACTGCGCGTCTCGTGACGTGCAACATGGTGGTGGTGGGCAGACTGCGCGTCTCGTGACGTGCAACATGGTGGTGGTGGGCAGACTGCGCGTCTCGTGACGTGCAACATGGTGGTGGTGGGCAGACTGCGCGTCTCGTGACGTGCAACATGGTGGTGGTGGGCAGACTGCGCGTCTCGTGACGTGCAACATGGTGGTGGTGGGCAGACTGCGCGTCTCGTGACGTGCAACATGGTGGTGGTGGGCAGACTGCGCGTCTCGTGACGTGCAACATGGTGGTGGTGGGCAGACTGCGCGTCTCGTGACGTGCAACATGGTGGTGGTGGGCAGACTGCGCGTCTCGTGACGTGCAACATGGTGGTGGTGGGCAGACTGCGCGTCTCGTGACGTGCAACATGGTGGTGGTGGGCAGACTGCGCGTCTCGTGACGTGCAACATGGTGGTGGTGGGCAGACTGCGCGTCTCGTGACGTGCAACATGGTGGTGGTGGGCAGACTGCGCGTCTCGTGACGTGCAACATGGTGGTGGTGGGCAGACTGCGTCTCGTGACGTGCAACATGGTGGTGGTGGGCAGACTGCGCGTCTCGTGACGTGCAACATGGTGGTGGTGGGCAGACTGCGCGTCTCGTGACGTGCAACATGGTGGTGGTGGGCAGACTGCGCGTCTCGTGACGTGCAACATGGTGGTGGTGGGCAGACTGCGCGTCTCGTGACGTGCAACATGGTGGTGGTGGGCAGACTGCGCGTCTCGTGACGTGCAACATGGTGGTGGTGGGCAGACTGCGCGTCTCGTGACGTGCAACATGGTGGTGGTGGGCAGACTGCGCGTCTCGTGACGTGCAACATGGTGGTGGTGGGCAGACTGCGCGTCTCGTGACGTGCAACATGGTGGTGGTGGGCAGACTGCGCGTCTCGTGACGTGCAACATGGTGGTGGTGGGCAGACTGCGCGTCTCGTGACGTGCAACATGGTGGTGGTGGGCAGACTGCGCGTCTCGTGACGTGCAACATGGTGGTGGTGGGCAGACTGCGCGTCTCGTGACGTGCAACATGGTGGTGGTGGGCAGACTGCGCGTCTCGTGACGTGCAACATGGTGGTGGTGGGCAGACTGCGCGTCTCGTGACGTGCAACATGGTGGTGGTGGGCAGACTGCGCGTCTCGTGACGTGCAACATGGTGGTGGTGGGCAGACTGCGCGTCTCGTGACGTGCAACATGGTGGTGGTGGGCAGACTGCGCGTCTCGTGACGTGCAACATGGTGGTGGTGGGCAGACTGCGCGTCTCGTGACGTGCAACATGGTGGTGGTGGGCAGACTGCGCGTCTCGTGACGTGCAACATGGTGGTGGTGGGCAGACTGCGCGTCTCGTGACGTGCAACATGGTGGTGGTGGTGCGCGTCTCGGTGGGCAGACTGCGCGTCTCGTGACGTGCAACATGGTGGTGGTGGGCAGACTGCGCGTCTCGTGACGTGCAACATGGTGGTGGTGGGCAGACTGCGCGTCTCGTGACGTGCAACATGGTGGTGGTGGGCAGACTGCGCGTCTCGTGACGTGCAACATGGTGGTGGTGGTGGGCAGACTCCGCGTCTCGTGACGTGCAACACACTGCGCGTCTCGTGACGTGCAACATGGTGGTGGTGGGCAGACTGCGCGTCTCGTGACGTGCAACACGGCGCGTCTCGTGACGTGCAACATGGTGGTGGTGGGCAGACTGCGCGTCTCGTGACGTGCAACATGGTGGTGGTGGGCAGACTGCGCGTCTCGTGACGTGCAACATGGTGGTGGTGGTGGGCAGACTGCGCGTCTCGTGACGTGCAACATGGTGGTGGTGGGCAGACTGCGCGTCTCGTGACGTGCAACATGGTGGTGGTGGGCAGACTGCGCGTCTCGTGACGTGCAACATGGTGGTGGTGGGCAGACTGCGCGTCTCGTGACGTGCAACATGGTGGTGGTGGGCAGACTGCACGTCTCGTGACGTGCAACATGGTGGTGGTGGGCAGACTGCGCGTCTCGTGACGTGCAACATGGTGGTGGTGGGCAGACTGCGCGTCTCGTGACGTGCAACATGGTGGTGGTGGGCAGACTGCGCGTCTCGTGACGTGCAACATGGTGGTGGTGGGCAGACTGCGCGTCTCGTGACGTGCAACATGGTGGTGGTGTGCAGACTGCGAGTCTCGTGACGTGCAACATGGTGGTGGTGGGCAGACTGCGCGTCTCGTGACGTGCAACATGGTGGTGGTGGGCAGTGCGCGTCTCGTGACGTGACATGGTGGTGGTGGGCAGACTGCGCGTCTCGTGACGTGCAACATGGTGGTGGTGGGCAGACTGCGCGTCTCGTGACGTGCAACATGGTGGTGGTGGGCAGACTGCGCGTCTCGTGACGTGCAACATGGTGGTGGTGGGCAGACTGCGCGTCTCGTGACGTGCAACATGGTGGTGGTGGGCAGACTGCGCGTCTCGTGACGTGCAACATGGTGGTGGTGGGCAGACTGCGCGTCTCGTGACGTGCAACATGGTGGTGGTGGGCAGACTGCGCGTCTCGTGACGTGCAACATGGTGGTGGTGGGCAGACTGCGCGTCTCGTGACGTGCAACATGGTGGTGGTGGGCAGACTGCGCGTCTCGTGACGTGCAACATGGTGGTGGTGGGCAGTGCGCGTCTCGTGACGTGCAACATGGTGGTGGTGGGCAGACTGCGCGTCTCGTGACGTGCAACATGGTGGTGGTGGGCAGACTGCGCGTCTCGTGACGTGCAACATGGTGGTGGTGGGCAGACTGCGCGTCTCGTGACGTGCAACATGGTGGTGGTGGGCAGACTGCGCGTCTCGTGATGTGCGGTGCTGTAACATCCAGTAACTACTAAGCTAGTAAAGGGTTATGTCTTTTTAATTAATAATATATAGTTTCTAAGAAATTATATATTTTTGTAATAGGCTATACTCTAAGGTTATGAAAAAAATCACGTGGTTCGCGCACATAGGCCAACTATTGAAAAAAAAAATTAAATACCATCGGCTTACTCTATAATATAGTCGAAGTTCATTAGAATCTTTTATGATGATGAAAATAATAAATTATATTACGGTGAGACGCGATCATGAAAATTTGTCGAAGTAAATTGGTAAATCCTAAAATTCATAATACATATACAGGAAGTTCCCGGTCGTAATGACGTAAAGAACACAGCATCAGAAGGATTGTGGACGGATGTCAGGATTAAATCAATAAGTAATTACAACCAAAATTGCATTTGAGCGTTTTTATAAACATTATTGAGTGAGTGACGACCTGTAGTGAGCGCCGTCAACATCAAGGTGAAGCACTCAATTCCTGAACGTAAAAACATTTCAATTTACACAGAAACTGTGCTTAAAATTGAGTTCTTAAACTCTGGCAAAATTCACCGTGGAACCTGGCAAAAAACTGCGCATTATCTTTTTTTTTTTTTTTTTTTACATTTCAAGCGAAGTGCTAAGCCCATGGAAAGCAGGAAACACCCATGGTCAGGGTGGGCGGGGGGGGGGGGTTGAGGGCATTGACTGGAGTGATGGAGGCTCGATTCTCCGTCCTTAATTTGCCAGACAGCCACGTTACCATTCAGTGTACACTTACCTCCACAAATATTTTAGAACATAAACCGGATGCGAGGAAGGTTTAAGAGGTCTAGTGAATACTAGTGACCAGAAATGTGAAGCAGACACAACACTACAGGTGTTTGAATTACTAACAAGATGCATAAGAAACACAAATCCCAAGGATACCGAAGTTCACGGCCATTCTTCTCTTGTCTGGCTCCTGCAATGCCTGCCGTTAATTAATGTTTCCTGCACGCTGAAAGAGAGTTCAGGGAACGTTAACGACCGCTCCTGCCATCCTGTGTTGAGTGCTTTTTATGTGTTAAATTTGTGCAATTTTGTCCTTTTTATTGTATTTCTTCAAAGCGCTCCGTAAATTCTTTCTTATGTTTTCATGTTTTTTGTGAGAGTGTGAGAATAGTTGAGTTAGAGAAGGACCGCCTTGTATGGGCCAATAGGCCTGCTGCAGTGTTCCTCCATCCTTATATTCTTATGTAAATGTAACTTCTACCACTACGCTGAGGTTCAGATAACGTCAGCGTGTGACCCCAGCAACATTCAGTCTAGTGTTGTGGCATGCAAAGAGTACGTTACACTTTATTCGGCGTATGTACACACTCCCATACAGGCTGCCTCCCAATCAGCAAACCGGGTGTTAAGGGTTTAACGATATTTTGGGGCCCCATCGTTAAATCATTACTTTGGTTCATTAATCAATCATCAGGTGGGCCTGCCAAGTGCTGAGGTGACGTGGTATCACACGGTCAGCACTTGCCAGACTCGCATAGCCTCTGGCTGAGCACGGTTTTCTCTCTCTCTCTTTCTGGCTTTTGTCTTTGCCTTGATTACTGTGTAGTACACTTATATTTCAAACTCTTGTACATAGTGTACATAAGTGCACACATTATATATACATGGGGAAGGAAAATACAAGTTAAGACTACTACTGTGTTTATTTTCGCTCCAAGTCCCATTACAACCAGGTCAACAGGCTATCATCACCTGTGTGATAATGGCCTGTTGATTGGGGCCAAGGGAAATAGACAACAGCAACAAGCTGCCAGGGCTCCCCTTTTACCCCTTGAAAGAGGTGAGGGAAGAGGAAGATGGATAGTGATGAGAGGTGAACCAAGGAAGGTGAACCAGAGAAGATGAACCAGAGAAGATGAACCAGAGAAGGTGAACCAGTGAAGGTGAACCAGGGAAGGTAACTAGGGAAGGTGGACCAGGAAAGGTGAACCAGGAAAGGTCTACCTGGAAAAGTGAACCAAGGAAGGCGAACCAGAGAAGGTGAATCAGGGAAGGTGACTCGGGGAATGTGAACCAGGGAAGGTGAATCAAGGAAGGTGGATCAGGGAAGGTGAACCAGGGAAGGTGGACCTGGGAAAGTGAACCAAGAAAAGTGAACCAGGGAAGGTGAAAAAGGGAAGGCGAACAAGGGAAAGTGAACCAACGTTGAAAGACCGTGAGACGTGGACAAGAGATGAAAAAAAAATGATGTGGGATAAACTAGGTAAGCAGAATGGTGAAGGTTCCTAACTAAGAACCTATGAATAATAATAACAATAATAATAATAAGATCATCTGGTGTTTACACTGTGTGAGGGATTCTTTAATTTAGAGTGTGAGGGATTTGTGTTTACACGGTGTGCTGTTACACTGGGGAGGGAGGGAGAGATGGATGGAGGGTTGGAGAAAAAGAGGGAGGAATGGAGGAAGGTAAGTGCGTGCACTTTCACTTCACCTCGCACTAGACTAAGTGTTACCACTTAAGTTACACTTATTCAGAACATTCTACATCAGGGAAAAATATACGAGGAAAATTATTTAAAAAATTGTCTTTCGTGTCTCTGACACGGTTTGTGTGTGTGTCCTGTGACAGTTTGTGTGTGTCCCGTTACAGTTTGTGCGTGTCCTGTAACAGTTTGTGTGTGTCCTGTGACAGTTTGTGTGTGTCCTGTGACAGTTTGTGCGTGTCCTGTGACAGTTTGTGCGTGTCCTGTGACAGTTTATATTTCCTGTGACAGCTTGTGCGTGTCCTGTGAGAGTTTGTGCGTGTCCTGTGACAGTTTGTGGATGTTCTGTGACAGTTTGTGCGTGTCCTGTGGCGGTTTGTGTGTGTCCTGTGACAGTTTGTGCGTGTCCTGTGACAGTTTGTGCATGTCCTGTGGCAGTTTGTGCGTGTCCTGTGGCAGTTTGTGCGTGTCCTGTAAGAGTTTGTGCGTGTCCTGTGACAGTTTGTGCGTGTCCTGTAAGAGTTTGTGCGTGTCCTGTGACAGTTTGTGCGTGTCCTGTGACACAGTTTGTGCGTGTCCTGTGACAGTTTGTGCGTGTACTGTGACAGTTTGTGCGTGTCCTGTGACAGTTTGTGCGTGTTCTGTGACAGTTTATGTGTCCTGTGACAGTTTGTGCGTGTCCTGTGACAATTTGTGCATGTCCTGTGGCAGTTTGTGCGTGTCCTGTGGCAGTTTGTGTGTGCCCTGTGACAGTTTGTGCGTGTCCTGTGACAGTTTGTGCGTATCCTGTGACAGTTTGTGCGTGTCCTGTGACAGTTTGTGCGTGTCCTGTGACAGTTTGTGGGTATCCTGTGACTGTTTGTGCGTGTCCTGTGACAGTTTGTGCGTGTCCTGTGACACAGTTTGAGCGTGTCCCGTTACACAGTTTGTGCGTGTCCTGTGGCACAGTTTGTGCGAGTCCTGTGACAGTTTGTGCGTGTCCTGTGACAGTTTGTGCGTGTCCTGTGACACAGTTTGAGCGTGTCCTGTGACAGTTTGTGCGTGTCCTGCGACAGTTTATGTGTGTCCTGTGACAGTTTGTGCGTGTCCTGTGACACAGTTTGAGCGTGTCCTGTGACAGTTTGTGCGTGTCCTGTGACAGTTTGTGCGTGTCCTGTGACAGTTTGTGCATATCCTGTGACAGTTTGTGCGTGTCCTGTGACAGTTTGTGCGTGTCCTGTGACACAGTTTGTGCGTGTCCTGTGACAGTTTGTGCGTGTCCTGTGAGAGTTTGTGCGTGTCCTGTGACAGTTCGTGCGTGTCTTGTGACAGTTTGTGTGTGTCCTGTGACAGTTTGTGCGTATCCTGTGACAGTTTGTGCGTATCCTGTGACAGTTTGTGCGTGTCCTGTGGCAGTTTGTGTGTGTCCTGTGACAGTTTGTGCGTGTCCTGTGACAGTTTGTGCGTATCCTGTGACAGTTTTTGCGTGTCCTGTGACACAGTTTGTGCGTGTCCTGTGACAGTTTGTGCGTGTCCTGTGAGAGTTTGTGCGTGTTCTGTGACAGTTCGTGCGTGTCTTGGGACAGTTTGTGTGTCCTGTGACAGTTTGTGCGTGTCCTGTGACAAGTTGTGCGTGTCCTGTGACATAGTTTGTGCGTGTCCTGTGACAGTTTGTGCGTGTCCTGTGACACAGTTTGAGCGTGTCCCGTTACCCAGTTTGTGCGTGTCCTGTGACAGTTTGTGCGTGTCCTATGACAGTTTGTGCGTGTCCTGTGACACAGTTTGTGCGTGTCCTGTGACACAGTTTGAGCGTGTCCTGTGACACAGTTTGTGCGTGTCCTGTGGCAGTTTGTGCGTGTCCTGTGACAGTTTATGTGTGTCCTCTGACAGTGTCTGCGTGTCCCGTTACACAGTTTATGCCTGTCCTGTGACAATTTGTACGTGTCCTGTGACAGTTTGTACGTGTCCTGTGACAGTTTACGCGTGTCCTCTGACAGTTTGTGCGTGTCTTGTGACAGTTTGTGTGTCCTGTGACAGTTTGTGCGTGTCCTGTGACACAGTATGTGCGTGTCCTGTGACACAGTTTGTGCGTGTCCTGTGACAGTTTGTGCGGGTCCTGTGACAGTTTGTGCGTGTCCTGTGACAGTTTGTGCGTGCGTGTCCTGTGACAATTTGTGCCTGTCCTGTGACAGATTGTGCGTGTCATGTGACAATTTGTGCCTGTCCTGTGACAGATTGTGCGTGTCATGTGACAATTTGTGCGTGTCCCGTTACACAGTTTATGCGTGTCCTCTAACAGTTTGTACGTGTTTTATGACACTGTGCTTATCCTGTGACACAGTTTGTGCGTGTCCTGCGACAGTTTGTGCGTGTTCTGTGACAGTTTGTGCGTGTCCTGTGGCAGTTTGTGAGTGTTCTGTGACAGTTCGTGCGTGTCCTGTTACAGTTTGCGCCTGTCCTGTGACAGTTTGTGCGTGTCCTGTGGCAGTTTGTGCGTGTTCTGTGACAGTTCGTGCATGTCCTGTGATAGTTTGTGCGTGTCCTACCTGGAGGTTACCTGGAGGTTATTCCGGGGATCAACGCCCCCGCGGCCCGGTCCATGACCAGGCCTCCCGATGGATCAGGGCCTGATCAATTAGGCTGTTACTGCTGGCCGCACGCAGTCCAACGTACGAGCCTCAGCCCGGCTGATCCGGCACTGACTTTAGGTATCTGTCCAGCTCTCTCTTGAAGGCAGCCAGGGGCTTATTGGTAATTCCCCTAATGCTTGATGGGAGGCTGTTGAACAGTCTTGGGCCCCGGATACTTATGGTGTTTTCCCTTAGTGTACCAATGGCGCCCCTACTTTTTATTGGGGGCATTTTGCATCGCCTGCCCAGTCTTTTACTTTCGTAGGGAGTGATTTCGGTGTGCAGATTTGGGACCATTCCTTCCAAGATTTTCCAAGTGTAGATTATGATATATCTCTCCCTCCTGCGTTCCAACGAGTACAAGTCAAGTGACAATTTGTGTGTGTCGTGTGACTGTTTGTACGTGTTTTGTGACACAGTTTGTGCATGTCCTGTGACAGTTTGTGCGTGTCCTGTGACAGTTCGTGCGTGCCCCGTAACACAGCTCGTGCGTGTCGCGTCCCACAGTTCGTGCGAGTCCCGTCACACAGCTCGTGCGAGTCCCGCCCCACTGTTCGTGCGAGTTCCGTCACACAGTTCGTGCGAGTCCCGTCACACAGTTCGTGCGAGTCCCGTCCCACTATTCGTGCGAGTCCCGTCCCACAGTTCGTGCGAGCTCCGTCACACAGTTCGTACGAGTCCCGTCACACAGTTCGTGCGAGTCCCGTCCCACAGTTCGTGCGAGTCCCGTCCCACAGTTCGTGCGAGTCCCGTCCCACAGTTCGTGCGAGTCCCGTCCCACATTTCGTGCGAGTCCCGTCCCACAGTTCGTGCGAGTCCCGTCCCACAGTTCGTGCGAGCTCCGTCACACAGTTCGTGCGAGTCCCGTCCCACAGTTCGTGCGAGTCCCGTCCCACAGTTCGTGCGAGTCCCGTCCCACAGTTCGTGCGAGTCCCGTCCCACAGTTCGTGCGAGTCCCGTCCCACAGTTCGTGCGAGTCCCGTCCCACAGTTCGTGCGAGTCCCGTCCCACAGTTCGTGCGAGTCCCGTCCCATAGTTCGTGCGAGTCCCGTCCCACAGTTCGTGCGAGTCCCGTCCCACAGTTCGTGCGAGTCCCGTCCCACAGTTCGTGCGAGTCCCGTCCCACAGTTCGTGCGAGTCCCGTCACACGGTGCGCAGATTGCTTGCGACTACTCCTGATTGTTTAATTTCTCTACATAATGGCTCTTAGGCACCCAATTTAAGACTTTTATCAACAAGGGAGAGACGCTACTAGGCAGGGTGGGCAGGGTGGGCAGGGTGGGCCGGGTGGGCAGGGTTCGTGGGTAGGTGTGTGGGTGGGTGTTTGTTGACGGGTGGGTGGTGGTGGTTATATGTTGGCGGGTGGGTGAGGAGGGAGTGAATGTGTTGGTGGGTGGATGTGGGCAGAGAAGAAGAGAGAAGCGAACGGAACAAGACAATATATTCACTGGAGTGAATACATCCTCTGGGATCGTATTAACTCGGACATCCTCCTTTTTCTGCAACTTTGCAAGCTCCTGATGATGTGTTGATTGCAACACGAAAGGCCTAGAGCTATCATTCTACTCCCCCGTGGTTGTTTTGTATCCTGTATCGCCAATCAAAAACCCACACACACTACCCACTTAGTCTGAGAAGGCAAACAGAACACTGTCTAAACAGAAGAAGTCGATCTAAACGGATGCAGTCGGTCGACGAGGCACTAAACTGTGGTATAACTGCTGTTGTGTTCTCCAGGAAGCAGAAGAGGTGCCTTCTGACACGGCTCATAATCATTTATCTGACCCATTATTGAATATATATTGCTGTTATTTGGTCGAGCGCTAATGTTCAGTGTTTTCTTTTTTGCGGTTGTAAATCACACGTAATTACGTTACGATAATTGCATTATCAATAATCTGTTAATTTCCGCAGTTCTTTACCCTAATAAAAATTTCCAGCAATTTCGTGTCTGCCCTTTCCCCTTTATTCCCTCACCAAAATAAAAAATATTATTCGGTCCCTTATGCCTATTATGAAGATATAATATCTGATCGCTTGACTGGTTCGTATGGAAGACTGAAACTGTTTCCAGCGAGCCTTAACAGACTCCCATCTGTGGCCTGTGTACTTTAACTCACATTGCTCACGCACTGAAGGTGTCAAATTGGCGAGTTACACCTAAAAAAGCAAGTGGTGTTTTCTGCCGAATTAGCAGACTGAAAGTTTATTTTATCCCATAAATCTGAGAAAATTGATCTGAACTACACACATTGTATATGTATATATATACATATATATATATATATATATATATATATATATATATTGTATATGTATATATATATACATTATAATTTTGCACCAAAAGAAACTTAGAAAACTTATATATATATATATATATATATATATATATATATATATATATATATATATATATATATATATATATATATATATATATATATATATATATGTCGTGCCGAATATGTAAAACTGGTCAGTTAGCAAGAACTCATTTAAAATTAAGTCCTTTCTAAAATTTTCTCTTATACGTTTAAAGATATATTTTTTTCATTAATGTTAATGTAAAATTTTATAATTTTGCACCAAAAGAATCTTAGAAAACTTACCTAACCTTATTATAACAAGAACAATTTATTTTAGCCTAACTCAACTAAATATATTTTAGATACGTTTACAATAATTTAATGCTAAACAAACACAATGAAATATATTTTTTTCGTTAGGTTCAGAATGATTTTGGCGAAATTATTGCATACACAAATTTTCACTTGCCCTATATGGCAAAATGAACGTTGCTTTTTAAGCCAAGATCGCAAGTTCTTTCTATTCGGCACGATATATATATATATATATATATATATATATATATATATATATATATATATATATATATATATATATATATATATATATATATATATATATATATATGCTGGTCAGTTAGCAAGAACTCATTTAAAATTAAGACTTTTCTAAAATTTTCTCTTATACGTTTAAAGATATATTTTTTTCATTAATGTTAATGTAAAATTTTATAATTTTGCACCAAAAGAATCTTAGAAAACTTACCTAACCTTATTATAACAAGAACAATTTATTTTAGCCTAACTCAACTAAATATATTTTAGATACGTTTACAATAATTTAATACTAAACAAACACAATGAAATATATCTTTTTCGTTAGGTTCAGAATGATTTTGGCGAAATTATTGCATACACAAATTTTCACTTGTCCTATATGGCAAAATGAACGTTGCTTTTTAAGCCAAGATCGCAAGTTCTTTCTATTCGGCACGACATATATATATATATATATATATATATATATATATATATATATATATATATATATATATATATATATATATATATATATATACATACATACAATTATTGCGAATAAGCGATACAAGATGCAAAACAACTACGGGGAAGTTGAATGATAACTCTAGGCCTTTCGTCTTACATTCAATACATCATTAGGTGCTTGCAATGTTGCAGAAAAAAGGAGGAGGAGGTCCAAGCAGATGCAACGAATTTTAATATTTTCATTATATTTTTTTAATTTTAACATTTTAAGTAATTTTCAATAAATTTTGAATTTTAATGTTTATTAAAATCAATTTTAACCGATGTTGACGAATTTACAATAAATTAAAAAAATATTAAATACTACTAATATTCAAAGTATTTTTTTGCATTTTAGTAAAGTAAAGCAAAGATGGTTTACTTGAACATGGGCCAGTAGGCCTTCTGCAGTGTTCCTTCGTTCTTATGTTCTTATGTTCTTATAACTGCTACTAATATTACTAGAGAGATACGATAAAGCTCTTTGAGTTGGGAGAGAGTGGACCTACATAGCAATGACCAACGAAGAGGCGTGGCCAAGAGCTACGACACACATAGACCTGAAGAACTACACGGACCAGACACCAGCTTATAAGTGATCTGATCACACACAACGTGAATTCAAAACACTACAAACAGTTATCGACTCAAGTTCAAAGTCAGGCCTCAGTATTTAATTAATGCTCCGCGTGTAATTGGAACACACTTGCGCTTTAGCGCAGAGACGCTCTCCTTGGCAGTTTATATTGTAGATAAATGTTTCAGAGAACTTATAGGTTGATGAATTAGACACCTGTGATACACTTGGATATCTTTACTGTGGAAACATTTCGCCAACCAGTGGCTTCCTTCGTCCAGTACAGAGAAGAATGGTTGAAGACCAGAAGGAATATGAGGTAATCATTCCCTCAGCTTGGAGTCGATGTGATCGGTCCATCAGTCTTGATAAGACTGATGGACTGATCACGTCAGTCTTAATTGATGGACTGATCATATCATTCTTGATGAGATTGATGGGCTGATCACATCGACTTCAGGCTGAGTGACTAATTACCTTAATACTCCTTTTGATCTTCAACCATTGTTCTCTGTATTGGACTAAGGAAGCCACTGATTGACGAAATGTTTCCACAGTAAAGATAACCAACTCTTACACAAGTGAGTAATTCATCATATAACATATCAGCCTCACCTAGTAGAGTGAGCAGTATCTGATGTGTTATCATTCGTGTTCTCAAACTATGTGTCAGGCTACTTTAGTCAGGGTTAGGTTTGGTAAACACCTTGGTAATGGATGCTGAAAAATGTTGTTTTTAAAAAGACACATAAGCCAACTTTATTGCAGAACGTTTGTTCTCTGGGACCTTGATGACTTCTAACATACGTAGGGTCAAGAATAACAATGTATAGACAAGAAAAGTAAGGTTTAGGTAACCAAAAGTGATCTGAGGAAAGTGCATAGAAGAGAGAGAGAGAGAGAGAGAGAGAGAGAGAGAGAGAGAGAGAGAGAGAGAGAGAGAGAAAGAATTGAGATTGTGTTAAGTAGTCCGTCAGCTCACCTGACCGCAGTGTTGTGACCTAGGTGACGTTAACCTTGTCGAGCATCAGTTATGTAAAATAGTTTTCATGTGGTGTACCTTCCATTTGTTGTTGTTTTTTTTATCCACGGTGTTGATGGCGGCGATCATTGAGTTTTCCAGACATTTTTGACGTACACAAATTTCCTGCACATAGGAGAGAGGAGCTTACGACGACGACGTTCCGGTTCGACTTGGATCATACTAACAGAAAAGAGTGAAGTATATATATTCCTTGTCTTTGGCGTTTAACTCCGGGTTCAGAGATGAGTTGGGCCTCTTTCCATCTCATTAATTAGCTGGTGCAGTTTCTCTGAACCTCGAGCTTAGACGCTGAAAGTGCCTTTAAGCCTCACTGACACCTTGCATCAAAACAACTGGAGGCTGACAAGAGACAGACGAACTGACATACCTGATGCTTCACAAACAAGGGGTCACAATTGGAAGTTGAAGACTCAGATGAGTCAAAGAGATGTTAGGAGGTATTTCTTTAGTCACAGAGTTGTCAGGAAGTGGAACAGTCTGTCAAGTGACGTAGGGGAGGCAGGAGCCATATATAGTTATAAGACGAGGCTTGATAAAGCTCATGGAGCAGGGAGAGAGAGGCACTAGTACTGATCAGTGAAGAGGCGGGGCCAGGAGCTATGATTCGACCCCTGGAACCACAAATAGGTAAGTACAACACTGGAATTAGGTGTGGACTACCTTTTACTATCCGTACCTTTCTCACACTGTGCAGTGTACTCGAGGCAATGTGTTGGAGACAGTGTGTTAGAAACAGTGTACTCGAGGCAGTGTGTAGGAGACAGCGTGCCTGAGGCAGTGTGCTTGAGGCAGTGTGTTGGAGACAGTGTGTTAGAAACAGTGTACTCGAGGCAGTGTGTAGGAGACAGCGTGCCTGAGGCAGTGTGCTTGAGGCAGTGTGTTGGAGACAGTGTGTTAGAAACAGTGTACTCGAGGCAGTGTGTAGGAGACAGCGTGCCTGAGGCAGTGTGCTTGAGGCAGTGTGTTGGAGACAGTGTGTTAGAAACAGTGTACTCGAGGCAGTGTGTAGGAGACAGCGTGCTTGAGGCAGTGTGTAGGAGACAGCGTGCTTGAGGCAGTGTGTTGGAGACAGTGTGTTCAAAACAATGATTTTCCAACGGCAGTAGAATTACCTTTCCAACAGATGTACCCAGTAAAGAATAAATAACAAAAAGGCACAATACCGTGACTGGAACAATGCACAAATAACCCGCACATAGAAGAGAGGAGCTTACGACAACGTTTCGGTCCAAGACGGACCGAAACGTCGTCGTAAGCTCCCCTTTTATGTGCGGGTTATTTGTGTAGAATACCCAGTAAAGACCAGGTCTAGGGTTATCTCTTCTTCCGACGTACTCATTTTCTCTGTCTGTCTGTCTGTCTGTCTGTCTGTCTGTCTCTCGCTTTGTGTTCTTTTACTCTGTCTTCTGTTCTCTATTTGCTAGTGTGAGGGAAAAGTTCAATAAATAGGAGTAGCGAGGGAGTATATAGTAACAATAGTTTCATTGCCGGCTACTTGTTTAGGTATGGTAAGTCAAGCTCCCGCTATTCCCGCCTTTTTTCCCCCCTCCCCGAAAGTGATAGTTTGCTTGCCGGCTACTTGTTTAGGTAGGGTAAGTCCAGCTCCCGCTATTCCCGCCTTTTCTCCCCCACCCCTAAAGTGATAGTTTGATTGCCGGCTGCTTGTTAAGGTAGGGTCAGTCTAGCTCCTGCTATCCCTTCCCCTCCTTCTCCCCCCCCGAAAGGTGACGTGTGGGGCTCTGGTCAAACAGTAAATCACTCGACTCACAGCTCCCAACACTACTGTAAGTACATGCCTGCCTTGTATTCTAGTGGATTTATTGGTTAAAAGCTTCACTTTTGACCAATAATAAACTTAGTCCTTTTAGTCTTGCTCTAAGTTGACTGTTGTAATAATCACCACATCTTTTAGGTATTGTACTTATCATTGAGAGTGATTTCTTAAGCAGTGGGTAACCTGTCTATCTTTTCAGCTTGGATGACAGAGAGGGTCACCTGTCAATCAACGAGAAGAACTAATGGAGAAGGACTAACGTCCTGAGATGTCCCCATTTTGGATTTAATTGCCTGTGCACCTGTATGAAATTGCAGGACGTAACCCCACATCATTGCAGCGGTAAAGAACCTGCTCTCCTGTCATCGGGACAGAATACTCACGGCGATACTCTGTGAAGAACTAGCCGGTGGTGGTCACCAACACCTGCAACCCCCCCCCACATCAGCAACGGCTAAGATTTCAACAACACGAAGTGTCACCAACACCAGACACCCCAATATATATATTAGCATTGAGTTCAAATATTATTTTATTCATTTCATTTTTCATTTTTCTTTCAAATAGGATGTACCTGTCATGTTTTATTGTTTTATGCTTGCTTTAATAAATAATAAAGTGTTTATCTTTGTTAATTATTATTTCGTTTTCTATTCATTAATTTTCCTGAGGAGGAGCCAGCCTTGATAATACTGTCTGAAGTTATTACAGGGCTGAGTAAGCCTTTACAAGTGGCGACCTTGCCAGGATACAACTTGACAGAATCAAGATTCAATTCCATCTCGAATCTACCATTGGAACTTCAATGCCGCATACCACAGACGGTTACCACCAGCCATGAGTAATTCTCTATGGTAGGACTACGGTACAGGTATTTAAAAGATTTGGTGATTGTTATAGTCTCAATTTATTGTAAGTCAAGTCAGGCAGGATATAATAGTTAATTCTGCCACCTTTCTTGTGAGCTTGAAACACTTTGGAGGATTAGACTCTAGGGACCTGAGATTTTCCAGTGACAATTTGTTTCATTGAGCTCTTTATTTTATCAAGAGAACTGTCATTGGACACTCTTGATTTGTTGGTGAGAAGATTGGATGGTCAAGGGACCCCATTCTACTTACTGTTTGCTCGGAGCCGGCATAGAACCCTTCGTTTTAATTAATACATATTGTTTAACTGAAGCAGGGATCGAGCCCTCTGGTTTATTTACAGTTTGAGCGGAGCAGGAATTGAACCCTCCGTTTTCTTTAATACCCGTTTCATTTCCCCTGATAGTTTAAGTTATTCTTGCAAGCATGGAGGAATACCAGTTTTGGATGAATGCTGGAAGCAAGTTAGGAATAACAGGGAAAAATTTAGAATCTTTCATTAGTGCTAAGATCCAGGAAAGACTTGAAAGAGAGAGAATTGAGGGAGAAGAAAGACAGAAAGGGAAAGAGAAGAGAATAAGGAGAGAGAGAGAGAACTGAGAGAAATCCGAGAAAGACAGTTAGAGAGTGAGAAGACCAAAAGGGGCGTGATAGACTTGATCGTGAGGAAAGAGCTAGGGAACGTGAGGAACAAGCTAAGATACGTGAAGAACAAGCTAAGATACGTGAGGAACAGGTTAAATTAAGAGAACTTGAGGAAAGAGCAAAGGATAGAGAAGTTGAGGAAAAAGCTAGAGAACATGAGTTAATAGAGAGAGAAGGATCGCGAGCTCGAAAAATCTCGCCTTGAATTAGAGAATAAAATGTTAACTTTTACACAACAACAATTAGAGGAAGGAGTAATGGAACAACGGGCAGTCAGTGCACATATTCCAACACCTAATTTACCTCCCTTCACAGAGGGGGAAGACATAACTTCATACATTATCAGGTTTGAAAATACCGCTACCCTCTGTGAGTGGCCTACTGACACCTGGGCTACCAGGTTAGGAATGTTATTTTCTAGTACAGCCTTGAATATCTATGCAACTTTGTCGCAGGATATCATATGTAATTATAACCTACTGAAGAAGGCAATCCTGAAAGCATATAAAAAAAACACTAATTTTTACAGGAAAGATTTTAGGTATATCACCTTACAGCCTGGCCAGAACTTTCAGCAGTTACAGGTAACACTCTTTCGTTTGTTCGACTTTTGGATAGAGAGTTCAGGAATTGATCACAGTTATGAATCTCTTAGAGACTTCATGGTTGCTGACCAGTTCCTGACAGCTCTTCCCCATCAGATACGAACATTCATCAGAGAACATAACCTGATTAAGGCTGAGGAAGTTGCTGAGGCTGCTGACCCGTATGCTGAGGCTCACAATTCCTATAAAGACCTAAAGGGATCGAACCCTAAGGGCAAGGGTTCATCAGACCTTAAGAAATCAAAGCCTCTAGTGGAAAGTAAAATGACTTCTTTTATTCCTGTTTGTCATTTGTGTGGTGTTAAGGGACGTAAACGTCCCGATTGTCCTTCTAAGAAGGTCCAAAAAGTTGGAAGATGTTTTAAAGACTGTAATGACCAAGCACCCTTCTGTTCAGGAACAGTTAATGGACTTAATGTTTCTACCATTTTACGAGACACTGGATGCACATGTATAGTCATTTCTGATAAGCTTTTCCCTAACCTTAAAGAAATTCATTCCTCTGCTATACTTTCAGACTACTTGGGCCGTACGGACACTTTTCCTACCATCCGTTGTTACATTAGGTCTAAATGGTTCACAGGTTGGTCTGAAGCCGTACTAGCTCCCATCACTTCTTGCTCCGTACTAATAGGTAATGTAAAAGGTGCCATTCTTCCTTCTGAGGTTGACCTTTCATCGCCAAAGGTGGACATAAGCTTTTCAGATCCTCTTCCTGTAGAGTCAGAGAAGCCCCTTGAAAGTTCAGATGAGACAGTCTCGTGAGATTCATGTGGGATTAAAAACCATTGATGCTACTCTCGAAAGCAAGGTAGTAGGATCACCGGTTCAGTTGTTAGATGAAAGTGAAGATATCACCTCCGATACCATAAATGTCTTGACTAGGGCTCAGACCAAAGCCCAGGCTTCTCCGACTATCCATCCTTTGATTTTCCCTGACTTTAAGCCTTTAGATATATCGAAGGACTCTTTTGTCAATTTACAACGTAATTGCCCTTCTCTTCAGAATTGCCATAATGCCGCTAAACAAAATCAAGTTATCCAAAGGAAAAACTTTTCATATAAATTTGAATATATAAAAGGTATCTTGTACAAGTCAGTATTCAAATTAAATTCAGATGAGATAAACTATTCCATCTTAGTTGTTCCAAGTCAATGCAGAGAGACTGTTCTTAAAATGGCTCATGACCTGCCAGTGGCCGGACATTTCTCGCATCGTAAAACCTTAAATAAAATTATGGAAACCTATTTTTGGCCAAAAATGTCCTCAGATATCACTACCTATTGTAGATCGTGTAAAGTTTGCCAACTGTCATCCTCCCGAGGTACCCGACGAGTACCTATGGTCAAAATGCCTATCTTTACGGTACAGTTTGAAAGAGTAGCTATTGACATCGTTGGTCCTTTATCTCCACTTTCATCTGGGGGACATAGATATATATTAACATTAGTTGATTATGCTTCGAGTTTCCCTGAAGTCATACCCTTAAAGACCATAACTACTACAGAGGTGGCTGAAGCACTTTTGTCCATCTTCTCCAGAGTGGGCATCCCTAGAGAAATTTTGTCTGAACGTGGGACACAATTCCCATCTGACTTAATGCAACATCTATACCAACTTCTGGGAGTGAAGCCTCTCTTCACCACACCCTATCATCCCAGCTGTAATGGGAGGATTGAGCGCCAGCATTCGATTCTCAAGTCCATTTTAAGGAAACTTTGCTCTCTTAAACCTAAAGAGTGGCATCGTTACCTACCCTGTGCTTTGTTTGCCATGAGGGAAGCTCCCAGTGACTCTTTGGGGTTTTCACCTTTTGAACTTCTCTATGGTAGACAGGCCAGAGGCCCATTGTCCATCCTTCATGACTTATGGACTAATGAGGAGGTGAGTGCTGAGGTTCAGTCTTCTTACCAGTTTCTCCTTGACCTTAGATCCAAACTTGAGGAGACCTCTGACATAGTTTCGAAAAACCTAAGCTTGTCAATGGACCAGTACAAAACCTATTTTGATTCCAAAAGTCAGAAGTTTTAAAGTAGGAGATGAAGTTCTTGTACTTTTGCCTATCAAGTCAAATAAATTATTAGTAGCATGGAAAGGTCCATATAAAGTATTAAAAATTTGTGGGAAAGTTGACTACCTCATAGAAGTCAGGGGAAAACCTAAGCTTTATCATATCAACATCCTTAAGAAATATTACCGAAGAAATTCGGTTAACTGCCTTAATAACTTTGACTAAGTTTTTCCACACGAACTTGATACGACAACTGAAGAATGTAAAGTGTGCGTAATTAACACCTCTAACTTAGACTATGATGAAGAACTACATGACTTGGTGACTTTTGACCACTCGGGCGCAACCAACATTAATATTAATGAATCTTTGGATGACCATAAGAGACATGAACTACTTCAATGTGTGAGTAACTTTTCAGACATCTTTACTGATATTCCAGGTGTTACCTCCACGGTAGTCCATAAGATTGACTTAGTGACGGACAATCCTATCAAACGAAAATTATACCCAGTTCCAGTTCACCTTAGGGATGCATTTGACCGAGAGGTAGACAAATTATTAAAACTAAAGATCATTGAACCTTCAGTATCTTCATATTGCTCACCAGTAGTCATGGTTAAGAAGGATGATAATTCATATAGACTTGCTATTGACTTCAGAGGCCTTAATGCTATAACTCGGTGGGATGCTGAGCCTATGCCCTTAATAGATAGCGATCTACACAAATTTTATGACGCTTCCTTCTTTTCAGAGATTGATATTGCGCAGGCATATCATCAAGTAATGTTAGATACTTCTTCTAAGCAGTACACCGCTTTTCCTACACACCAAGGACTGATGCAATATAGAACTATGCCCTTCGGATTGGTAACTGCCTGTGCTACCTACGTGAGACTGATGAGAAAGGTCTTGGGTAATATGCCAAATGTTTCAGTTTATTTTGATAACATTTACGTAATGACATCCACGTGAGGCGAACATATCCAAACATTAACATCAGTTTTGCGTAGGTTACGCTCACATGGCCTCACTGCCAAGCCGAAAAAATGCTTCCTTGGGTATAACAAGATTAGATATCTTGGACTGATACTTTCTAATAACCCTCTACAGCCTCTCCCCAGCAAGATCAAAGCTTTATTAGAATTTAAATTCCCCAAAACCAAGAAGCTCATGCGTAGCTTTCTTGGTTCTGTAAATTTTTATGCATGGTTTATCCCGAACCTTACTGATCTTACAGGCATCTTATCCGACTTCCTTTAAAAGTCTGTGAAGGAACCTCTTGAACTTTCCGACGTAGCTCGGGAAAAGTTTAATGAGATTAAAAGTATCTTTTCGAAAGACCCTATACTTAAGATTCCAGATATTAATCAAACATTTTGTTTAAGAACTGATGCCTCCAATACTGGCTTAGGTGCGGTACTACTACAATACCATGATGGTACTCCCTTCCCTGTATGCTTCCTAAGCCAGAAACTCCTTCCCGCAGAAACGAGATTCTCCACCATAGAAAAGGAATGTTTGGTCCTTGTGTGGGGAATCTCCAAACTTAAATTTTATTTGCTGGGAAAAGAATTCATTTTAGAAACGGACCACAAACCTTTGATATACCTAGAAACTTTTAAGGGAACCAACAGTCGCCTCTTGAGGTGGACATTGGCACTCCAGGCTTTTAAGTTCCATATTGTGTATATCAATGGTTCATCCAATTATTTCTCTGACTGGTTAAGTCATGACAGTCAGTAGAAGATTTCTTGCCTTACGTGACTTCCATATGTTAGAACTTTTACCTTGCCTATTCTTCTTATACTCCTTGACTATAAGTCTTGGTATGGGGGAGTGTGAGCGAAAAGTTCAATAGATAGGAGTAGCGAGGGAGTATATAGTAACAATAGTTTCATTGCCGGCTACTTGTTTAGGTATGGTAAGTCAAGCTCCCGCTATTCCCGCCTTTTTTCCCCCCTCCCCGAAAGTGATAGTTTGCTTGCCGGCTACTTGTTAAGGTAGGGTAAGTCCAGCTCCCGCTATTCCTGCCTTTTCTCCCCCACCCCTAAAGTGATAGTTTGATTGCCGGCTGCTTGTTAAGGTAGGGTCAGTCTAGCTCCCGCTATCCCTTCCCCTCCTTCTCCCCCCCCCCCCCCCCGAAAGGTGACGTGTGGGCCACTGGTCGAACAGTAAATCACTCGACTCACAGCTCCCAACACTACTGTAAGTACATGCCTGCCTTGTATTCTAGTGGATTTATTGGTTAAAAGCTTCACTTTTGACCAATAATAAACTTAGTCCTTTCAGTCTTGCTCTAAGTTGACTGTTGTAATAATCACCACATCTTTTAGGTATTGTACTTATCATGGAGAGTGATTTCTTAAGCAGTGGGTAACCTGTCTATCTTTTCAGCTTGGATGACAGAGAGGGTCACCTGTCAATCAACGAGAAGAACTAATGGAGAAGGTCTAACGTCCTGAGACATCCCCATTTTGGATTTAATTACCTGTGCACCTGTATGAAATTGCAGGACGTAACCCCACATCATTGCAGCGGTAAAGAACCTGCTTTCCTGTCATCGGGACAGAATACTCACGGCGATACTCTGTGAAGAACTAGCCGGTGGTGGTCACCAACACTTGCGACCCCCCCCCACATCAGCAACGGCTAAGATTTCAACAACACGAAGTGTCACCAACACCAGACACCCCAATATATATATTAGCATTGAGTTCAAATGTTATTTTATTCATTTCATTTCTCATTTTTCTTTCAAATAGGATGTACCTGTCATGTTTTATTGTTTTATGTTTGCTTTAATAAATAATAAAGTGTTTATCTTTGTTAATTATTATTTCGTTTTCTATTCATTAATTTTCCTGAGGAGGAGCCAGCCTTGATAATACTGTCTGAAGTTATTACAGGGCTGAGTAAGCCTTCACAGCTAGTCATTTTTTATCTTTGTCTTACACTCACATATTTTGGGCTCTCATTCGCTCTCTTTTCGATCTCTTTTCCTCTTTTATAGTATAAGGTTTTGTGATCCTACTGGTATTTAGTATTCCAAGAACTGTTATCCTTCTGGTCATTTCAGAAATGATCCAAACAATATAGAATAATGTATTTCTCTAACGTCTATATTGTGAGAACTTGTTCCAGTCAGGAAACTTTCCTAGAATGAATGGGAAACGATGGAGTAAAACACTTGAGAAGGATATACCTAGAGGAGGTGAAAATGGTGTTGGATGTTCGTCTTGTGGTATAAGAGCTGTGTTTTGACCCACCGCCCCATCGCCCTTTGGCGAACCCTGAAAACAGATTTAATTATAATTATGAGGGAGTACTAAACCCGTAGGATTATACAATGTATGTGAGAGGGGGGGAGTGATGGAAGGTATTCAGGCTCAATTTAGGGAACAGGAGTACAGATCCAATTCCCTAGATCAAGAGCCCCTCACCAGCGTCAAGGAACCTTCCTCGAGGGGCCTGAAAACAGAGTCCACAACTGTCACTCTTCTCTTGTTGTCTGTTGCATTCTGCTGCTTCATATACTCGCTGTTTTCTTGTATTTCCTCTCTCTGCTTCCGTATTTCGTTGTCTTGCTGTTTCATTCTCCCTCTCTGGCTTTCTATCTCTTGATTTCTCTGTCTTTCACTTTCCCTGTTTCTTTACCTATGTGTTTCTCATTTTTCTGACCATGGCCAAGATGTCTCCCTCAGCAGCTGCTCGCAGCGTAACAACGCGACAGCTGGACAGACAATCAATGCCCCACACAATACCCTGATGGGTTCCTCATTTACCTGCATTCCTGGACCCTTCCCTCTACACTCCTCCCTATTTCTCTCTCTCCCTCCCTCCCTCCCTCCCTCCCTCACTCTTAACATCACCTCACTCCATCACGAGTCACAGCACGGAATCCCATTACCACCAAATAGCGAAACCACACTTGTCTCAGTAGGAATGCAAGAGGGGGAATAGGAGGAGGAGGAGGACCAGCTGCTGCTGCTGCTGCTGCTGCTGCTGCTCCAGTTCCATCATAACCACCACCATTATAACCACCACTATCATAACCACCACCATTATAACCACCACCATCATAACCACCACCATCATAACCACCATCATAACAAGTAACATTTTAACCACCACCATCATAACCACCACCATCATAAGCACCAGCATCATAACCACCACCATCATAACAACCACCATTATAACGACGACCATTGTAACCACCAATATCATAACCACGACCATCATAACAACCACCATTATAACCACGACCATCATAACCACGACCATCATAACCACGACCATCATAACCACCACCATCATAACCAACACTATCATAACCACCAACATTATAACCACCATCATAACCACAACCATTATAACCACCACCATCATAACAACCACCATTATAACCACCATCATAACCACCACCATCATAACCACCACCATCATAACCACCATCATCATAACAACCACCATTATAACCACCACCATTATAACCACCACCATCATAACCACTACCATCATAACCACCACCATCACCACAATCATAGCCACCACCATCATAACAACCACCGTTATAACCACCTCCATCATAACAATCATTATAACCACCACCATCATAGCCACCACCATCATAACCACCACCATCATAACCACCACCATCATAACCACCACCATTATAAACACCACCATCATAACCACCACCATTATAAACACCACCATCATAACCACCACCACCATTATAACCACCACCATCATAACAACCACCATTATAACCACCACCATCATAACCACCATTATAACCACCACCATCATAGCCACCACCACCATCATAACCACCATTATAACCACCACCATCATAACCACCATTATAACCACCACCATCATAACCACCACCATTATAACCACCACCATCATAACCACCACCATCATAACCACCACCATTATAACCACCACTATCATAACCATCACCATCATAACCAGCACCATCATAACCACCACCATTATAACCACCATCATAACCACCACCATCATAACCACCACCATTATAACCACCACCATCATAACCACCACCATTATAACCACCACCATCATAACCACCACCATCATAGCCACCACCGTCATAACAACCACCATTATAACCACCACCATCATAGCCACCACCATCATAACCACCACCATCATAACCACCACCATTATAACCACCATTATCATAACCACCCCCATTATAACCACCACCATCATAACCACCACCATCATAACCATCACCGTCATAACAACCACCATTATAACCACCACCATCATAGCCACCACCATCATAACCACCACCATCATAACCACCACCATCATAACCACCACCATCATAACCACCACCATTATAACCACCACCATCATAGCTACCACCATCATAACCATCACCATCATAACCGCCACCATTATAACCACCACCATTATAATCACCACCATCATAGCCACCACCATCATAACCACCACCATTATAACCACCATTATAACCACCACCATTATAATCACCATTATAATCACCACCATCATAACCACCACCATCATAACCACCACCATTATAACCACCACCATCATAACCACCACCATCATAACCATCACCGTCATAACCACCACCGTCATAACCACCATCATAACCACCACCATTATAACCACCACCATCATAACCACCACCATCATAACCGCCACCATTATAACCACCACCATTATAATCACCACCATTATAACCACCACCATCATAACAACCACCATCATAACCACCACCATCATAACCACCACCATCATAACCACCACCGTCATAACCACCATTATAACCACCTCCATAACCACCACTATCATAACTACCAACATTATAGCCACCACCATCATAACCACCAACATTATAACTACCAACATTATAACCACGACCATTATAACCACCACCATCACAACCACCACCATTATAACCACACCATTATAACCACCACCATTATAACCACCACCATCATAACCACCACCATCATAACCACCACCATTATAACAACCACCATCATAACCTCCATTATAACCACCACCATCATAGCCACCACCATCATAACCGTCACCATCATAACCCCCACCATCATAACCACCACCATTATAACCACCACCATCATAACCACCACCATCATAACCACCACCATCATAACCATCACCGTCATAACCACCACCGTCATAACCACCACCATCATAACCACCACCATTATAACCACCACCATCATAACCACCACCATCATAACCACCATCATAACAAGTAACATTTTAACCACCACCATCATAACCACCACCATCATAAGCACCAGCATCATAACCACCACCATCATAACAACCACCATTATAACGACGACCATTGTAACCACCAATATCATAACCACGACCATCATAACAACCACCATTATAACCACGACCATCATAACCACGACCATCATAACCACGACCATCATAACCACCACCATCATAACCAACACTATCATAACCACCAACATTATAACCACCATCATAACCACAACCATTATAACCACCACCATCATAACAACCACCATTATAACCACCATCATAACCACCACCATCATAACCACCACCATCATAACCACCATCATCATAACAACCACCATTATAACCACCACCATTATAACCACCACCATCATAACCACTACCATCATAACCACCACCATCACCACAATCATAGCCACCACCATCATAACAACCACCGTTATAACCACCTCCATCATAACAATCATTATAACCACCACCATCATAGCCACCACCATCATAACCACCACCATCATAACCACCACCATCATAACCACCACCATTATAAACACCACCATCATAACCACCACCATTATAAACACCACCATCATAACCACCACCACCATTATAACCACCACCATCATAACAACCACCATTATAACCACCACCATCATAACCACCATTATAACCACCACCATCATAGCCACCACCACCATCATAACCACCATTATAACCACCACCATCATAACCACCATTATAACCACCACCATCATAACCACCACCATTATAACCACCACCATCATAACCACCACCATCATAACCACCACCATTATAACCACCACTATCATAACCATCACCATCATAACCAGCACCATCATAACCACCACCATTATAACCACCATCATAACCACCACCATCATAACCACCACCATTATAACCACCACCATCATAACCACCACCATTATAACCACCACCATCATAACCACCACCATCATAGCCACCACCGTCATAACAACCACCATTATAACCACCACCATCATAGCCACCACCATCATAACCACCACCATCATAACCACCACCATTATAACCACCATTATCATAACCACCCCCATTATAACCACCACCATCATAACCACCACCATCATAACCATCACCGTCATAACAACCACCATTATAACCACCACCATCATAGCCACCACCATCATAACCACCACCATCATAACCACCACCATCATAACCACCACCATCATAACCACCACCATTATAACCACCACCATCATAGCTACCACCATCATAACCATCACCATCATAACCGCCACCATTATAACCACCACCATTATAATCACCACCATCATAGCCACCACCATCATAACCACCACCATTATAACCACCACCATTATAACCACCACCATTATAATCACCATTATAATCACCACCATCATAACCACCACCATCATAACCACCACCATTATAACCACCACCATCATAACCACCACCATCATAACCATCACCGTCATAACCACCACCGTCATAACCACCATCATAACCACCACCATTATAACCACCACCATCATAACCACCACCATCATAACCGCCACCATTATAACCACCACCATTATAATCACCACCATTATAACCACCACCATCATAACAACCACCATCATAACCACCACCATCATAACCACCACCATCATAACCACCACCGTCATAACCACCATTATAACCACCTCCATAACCACCACTATCATAACTACCAACATTATAGCCACCACCATCATAACCACCAACATTATAACTACCAACATTATAACCACGACCATTATAACCACCACCATCACAACCACCACCATTATAACCACACCATTATAACCACCACCATTATAACCACCACCATCATAACCACCACCATCATAACCACCACCATTATAACAACCACCATCATAACCTCCATTATAACCACCACCATCATAGCCACCACCATCATAACCGTCACCATCATAACCCCCACCATCATAACCACCACCATTATAACCACCACCATCATAACCACCACCATCATAACCACCACCATCATAACCATCACCGTCATAACCACCACCGTCATAACCACCACCATCATAACCACCACCATTATAACCACCACCATCATAACCACCACCATCATAACCGCCACCATTATAACCACCACCATTATCATCACCACCATTATAACCACCACCATCATAACAACCACCATCATAACCACCACCATCATAACCACCACCATCATAACCACCACCATTATAACCACCACCATCATAACCACCACCATCATAACCACCACCGTCATAACCACCATTATAACCACCTCCATAACCACCACTATCATAACTACCAACATTATAACCACCACCATCATAACCACCAACATTATAACTACCAACATTATAACCACGACCATTATAACCACCACCATCACAACCACCACCATTATAACCACACCATTATAACCACCACCATTATAACCACCACCATCATAACCACCACCATCATAATCTCCACCATTAAAACCTCCACCATTATAACCACCACCATCATAACCACCACCATCATAACAACCACCATTATAACCACCACCATCATAACCACTACCATCATAACCACCACCATCATAACCACCACCATTATAATCACCACCATTATAACCACCACCATCACAACCACCACCATCATAACCTGCACCATTATAACTACCACCATCATAACCACCACCATTATAACAACCACCATCATAACCACCATTATAACCACCACCATCATAGCCACCACCATCATAACCGTCACCATCATAACCCCTACCATCATAACCACCACCATTATAACCACCACCATCATAACGACCACCATCATAACCACCACCATCATAACCACCACCATTATAGCCACCACCATCATAACCGTCACCATCATAACCACCACCATCATAACCACCACCATTATAACCACCACCATCATAACCACCACCATCATAACCACCACCATTATAACCACCACCATCAAAACCACCACCACCACGCACCAACCTTCGCTACATAGACACCACTGCCACCACAAGTACAATGAGCGTCACTATATTATCCCCACACCATCACCAAACAAGTATATACTGGAGCTGAATCCATAAAAGGTCAAAGTCATGCAATTCGAGTGAGGAGACAGCAGACTGAAGATTCATTGCAGAATGGGAGACGTTCCTTGGCCCAGCTGGCCACTGAGAGTCACCGCTTCGTCTGCCACGTCACGGGGTCAATAGCCGCGATACAATTTTAGGTAAAGAATGAGAGGAGAGAAATGGCAAACATCAGCTAAATAAAAAAATAAAGGTCGTGGAGTGGACATTGCTGCTAATATATCACTAGAAGCATGTCAGTTGGATAGCTCTCGGTAGCATTTAACAGACTGGCAATCTCCGAATAGCATTCAGGAACTTAAGGAGAAAAGAGATTGCGACTCTGAACACATCGTATATCAGATTTTACAATACACAGCGCTAGAGTGCAGCACCTACCTGATACAGCTGGTCTAGAAACTTTATAAATTACTTAAGTTTGTGTACACCTCTTAGCTTAGTCCCTAAGCTATGAAGAAAGACTAAAGGAGCTGAACATGACGTCTCTGAAAGAGAGGAGTGTGGGAGACTAAATTATAAAATATTAGGATCAGGAACAAGGCATCATGAATGAAGCTTTAAGAATACACGAGTAAGAGCGGTTTTAGGATGTGATGCATGATGCTAAGGAAGTGGAGTCCTGGCCGTGGTTGTGGTGGACGCAAACTACATGTACAGCTTTAAGAAACAGAAAGGTTGAGTACATCCAGGCACTACCACCCACCTCCATACTGTCCACACGCAAACATCACAACCAGACTACAAACACGTATCCAGCGCTTACTGTCACCACACACACATACACACACACACACACACACACACACACACACACACACACACACACACACACACAAACGAAAGGAGGAACGAGAGGAAATAACAAAGATGAGCAGAAGAACCCAGACGCAGGTGGAAGGGCAAACACACCCTCCAGAAACACCCGCAGAAGGACTCCAACCGCGACAACCCCAAGGCAAATGAACAATCTAAACCGACACTCACACACTCATCCGTCTGTCCCCACCCCCCCGCACAACAAACCCCACCCCAACAGCAACCCTCTATGGGATCTCTGCCCCCACCCCCACCTCTACCGCAACCCCCACAGGCCCCCGCCAGGGATCCTAATCCCCCAACCTCAATCTTCTCCCAGGATTTTTAGAAAAGAAGTTGAAGGTTTGGTACACGAACGCAGATGGAATAACGAATAAAATATGAGAAGTGGCATGAAAGAACCAATGAGAAGTCCCCAGATATCATAGCAGTCACAGAAACGAAGCTCACTAAAACAGTAACAGATGCAATCTTCCCACCAGGATATCAGATCCTGAGGAAAGATAGAAGGAGCAGAGGGGGAGGAGGGGTTGCACTGCTCATAAAAAAAACGACGGAGATTTGAGGAAATGGAAGGCATGGATGAGATTGGAGGATGGGATTACATAGTAGGTACACTTCAATCTGGGGAACATAAGATATTCATTGCAGTGATGTATAATCCACCACAGAACTGCAGGAGGCCAAGAGAGGAATATGAAGAGAGCAACACTGGCCGAGGTGGCAAGAAGAGCTCACTTGAGCAGAGCAAAGTTACTGGCTATGGGCAATTTCAACCACAGGGAGACTGACTGGGAAAACCTGGAGCCACACGGGGGTCCCGAAACATGGAGAGCCAAGATGATGGATGTGGTACTGGAAAACCTCATGCATCAACATGTAAAGGACACTACCAGAGAGAGAGAGGAGGATGAACCAGCAAGACTAGACCTTGTGTTCACCCTGAGCAGTTCAGAGATTGAGGACATCACATATGAGAGACCCCTTGGAGCTAATAATCACATGGTTCTGTGTTTTGAATACATAGTAGAGCTACAAGTGGAGAGGGTAACAGGAATTGAATGGGAAAAGCCAAACTGTAAAAGGGTGAACTACACAGATATGAGGAACTTCCTGCAGGAGGTTCAGTGAGACAGAGAATTGGCAGGAAACTCAGTAAATGAAATGATGGAATTCGTAACAACAAATGCAAGGAGGCAGAGGAAAGGTTTGTTCCCAAGGGCAATAGAAATAATGGGAAGACCCGATCGAGCCCCTGGTTTACTTGAAGGTGTAGGGAAGCAAAAATTAAGTGTGCTATAGAATGGAAAAAGTACAGAAGGCAAAGAACCCAGGAAAATAAGGAGATTAGTCGAAGAGCCAGAAACGAATATGCACAGATCAGGAGGGAGGCCTAACGACAGTACGAAAACAACATAGCATCGAAAGTCAAATCTGACCCGAAACTGCTGTATAGCCACATTAGGAGGAAGACAACAGTCAAAGACCAGGTGATCAGGCTGAGAAAAGAAGGTGGGGAACTCACAAGAAACGATCAAGAGGTATGTGAGGAGTTCAACACGAGATCCAGGGAAGTATTCACAGAAGAGTTAGGAAGGGCTCTGGGAAGACAGCACAGAGGGTAACACCAACAGGGAATGTGCCAACAAGTGTTGGATGACATTCACACACCTAAGCAGGAGGTGCAGAAGCTGCTAAGTGACCTTGACACCTCAAAGGCGATGGGACTGGACAACATCTCCCCGTGGGTCCTTAGAGGAGAAGAGACGCTGTGTCTCACTAACCACAATCTTCAACACATCCCTTGAAACTGGGCAACTACCTGAGGCATGGAAGACGGCAAATGTAGTCCCCATTTTTAAGAAAGGAGACAGAAACGAGGCACTAGACTACAGACTAATGTCACTGACGTGTATGGTATGCAAAGTCATGGAGAAGATTATCAGGAGGAGAGTGGTGGAGCGCCTGGTACGGAACAAGATAAACGGCAACCAGTATGGATTCATGGACGGCAAATCCTGTGTCACAAACTTTCTGGAGTTTTATGACAAAGTAACAGAAAGCAAGACACGAGAGAGGGGGGTGACTGCATTCTCCTGAACTGCAGGAAGGCCTTCGACATAGTTCCTCACAAGAGATTGGTGCAGTAAGGCCCATACTGACGCATGCAGCACCAGTTTGGAACCCACACCTGGTCAAGCACGTCAAGAAATTAGAGAAAGTACAAAGGTTTGCAACAAGGCTAGTTCTGGAGCTCAGGTTAATGTCCTGCGAATAGTGGTTGAGGGAAATCGGCCTGGCGACATTGGAGGACAGGAGGGTCAGGGGGAGACATGATAACGACATGCAAAATACTGCGTGGAATAGATAAGGTGGAGAGAGACAGGATGTTCCAGAGAGGGGACACAGAAACAAGGGGTCACAATTGGAAGCTGAAGACTCAGACGAGTCACATGAAAGTTAGGAAGTCTTTCTTCAGTCATAGAGTCGCCAGGAAATGGAATAGCTTAGCCAGTGATGTAGTGGAGGCAGGAACCATACATAGCTTTAAGACGAGGTATGATAAAGCGCAGGAAGCGGAGAGAGAGAGAGAGAGAGAGAGAGAGAGAGAGAGAGAAAGACAGAGAGAGAGAGAGAGAGAGAGAGAGAGAGAGAGAGAGAGAGAGAGAGAGAGAGAGAGGACCTAATAGCGATCAGTGAAGAGGCGGGTCCAGGAGCTGAGTCTCGACCCAGGCAACCACAATTAGGTGAGTACAATTAGGTGAGTACACACACACACACTACTGCCGTCTCCACTGTTATCACCACACCGTTACTATTACCATCACCTACCTCCACTACTACGCCCACCAACCAACAGCTACCACCACAACCACACCCAACCCCCACCATCACCATTATTTCCACACTGGGCTTCCCAGTTGTGCGTGTAAGGAGGAGTGATGGGCAGTCTCATCCTGCTCAGCCACACCCCAGACTCTCGTTCTTACTCTGGGCGCCACCCATTCCATTACCACCAACTCACCTCAGCCACACCTCAACCACACCTCAGCTACACCTCTGCTAAACTTCTACCACACCTCAGCCACATCTCAGCAACTCCTCACCTCAACCACACCTCAGTCACACCTCTGCTACACTTCAATCACACCTCGGTCACGCCTCACCTCTACCACACCTCAGTCACACCTCTGCCACACTTCTCCCACACCTCAACCATACCTGTTCAGACATTTTTGTGGATGAATACAGAGAAGCAAAACAGAAATGTTTGCTGCTCTATATTCTGTTGGAGTGAAAGTAAGAATGTGGGGGAAAGAGCGAAGAAAATGTTTAACAGTGAGAGTGATGGAAGAGAGATGGAGAAAATACATGATATTACCTCATACATGATGTTACCTCATACATGATGTTACCTCATACATGATGTTACCTCATACATGATGTTACCTCATACATGATGTTACCTCATACATGATGTTACCTCATACATGATGTTACCTCATACATGATGTTACCTCATACATGGTGTTACCTCATATATGGTGTTAACTCATACATGATGTTACCTCATACATGATGTTACCTCAAACATGATGTTACCTCATACATTATGTTACCTCATACATGATATTACCTCATACATGATGTTACCTCAAACATGATGTTACCTCATACATGATGTTACCTCATACATGATGTTACCTCATACATGATGTTACCTCATACGTGATGTTACCTCAAACATAACGTTACCTCATACTTTATGTTACCTCATACATGATGTTACCTCATACATGATGTTACCTCAGACATGATGTTACCTCATACATGATGTTACCTCATACATGATGTTACCTCATACATGATGTTACCTCAAACATGATGTTACCTCATACATGATGTTACCTCATACATGATGTTACCTCATACATGATGCTACCTCAAACATGATGTTACCTCATACATGATGTTACCTCATACATGATGTTACCTCAAACATGATGTTACCTCATACATGATGTTGCCTCATACATGATGTTACCTCATACATGTTACCTAATACATGATGTTACCTCAAACAGGATGTTATCTCATACATGATGTTACCTCATACATGATGTTACCTCATAAATTATGTTACCTCATACATGATGTTACCTCATACATGATGTTACCTCATACATGTTACCTCATACATGATGTTACCTCAAACATGATGTTACCTCATTTATGATGTTACCTCATACATGATGTTGCCTCAAAGATGATGTTACCTCATGCATGATGTTACCTCATATATGATGTTACCTCATACATGTTACCTCATATATGATATTACCTCAAACATGATGTTACCTCATACATGATGTTACCTCATACATGATGTTACCTCATACATGATGTTACCTCATATATGATGTTACTTCACACATGATGTTACCTCATACATGATGTTACCTCATACATGATGTTACGTCATATATGATGTTACCTCATATATGATGTTACCTCATACATGATGTTACCTCATATATGATGTTACCTCATACATGATGTTACCTCAAAAATGATGTTACCTCGTACATGATGTTATCTCATGCATGAGATATAGGCCCCCACCAAGGCTCTCGCTCCCCCAACCCCAATATTCTTGCATGACCACAATGATAGAAAAGAAACTGAAAGTTTGGTACACAAACGCGGATGGAATATCGAATAAACATGAGGAGTGGAACGAAAGAATCAGTGAAAAATCCCCAGACATCATAGCAGTCACAGAAACAAAACTCGCTGAGACAATAACAGACACAATCTTCCCAATGGGATATCAGATCCTGAGGAAAGATAGAAGGAGTAGAGGGGGAGGAGGGGTTGCACTGCTCATAAAACACCGATGGGGATTTGAGGAAATGGAAGGCATGGACATGATTGGAGGCACAATTCAGTCCGGAGAACATAAAGTAGTCATTGGAGTGATGTATAACCCACCACAGAACTGCAGGAGGCCAAGAGAGGAGTACGAAGAAAACAACAGGGTGATGGTGGACACACTGGCTGAGGTGGCAAGAAGAGCTCACTCGATCAGAGCAAAGCTACTGGTAATGGGCGATTTCAACCACAGGGAGATCGACTGGGAAAACCTGGACCCACATGGGGGTCCCGAAACATGGAGAGCCAAGATGATGGATGTGGTACTTGAAAACCTCATGCATCAACATGTCAGGGACACAACCAGAGAGAGAGGGGAGGATGAGCCAGCAAGACTGGATCTTGCGTTCACCCTGAGCAGTTCAGACATTGAGGACATCACTTACGAGAGGCCCCTTGGAGCTAGCGATCATGTGGTGCTGAGTTTTGATTATATAGTAGAGTTACAAGAGGAGAAGGTAACAGGAACTGAATGGGTCAGGCCAAACTATAAAAGGGGGGACTACACAGGTATGAGAAACTTCCTGCAGGAGGTTCAGTGGGACAGAGAAATGGTAGGAAAATCAGTAAACGAGATGATGGAATATGTGGCAACAAAGTGCAAGGAGGCAGAGGAAAGTTTTGTTCCCAAGGAAAACAGAAATAATAGGAAGACCAAAACGAGTCCTTGGTTTACCCGAAGGTGTAGGGAGGCAAAAACTAAGTGCAACAGAGAATGGAAAAGGTACAGGAGGCATAGGACCCAGGAAAACAAGGAGATTAGTAGAAGAGCCAGAAACGAGTATGCACAGATAAGGAGGGAGGCCCAGCGACAGTATGAAAACGACATAGCATCGAAAGTCAAATCTGACCCGAAACTGCTGTATAGCCACATTAGGAAGAAGACAACAGTCAAGGACCAGGTGATAAGGCTGAGGAAAGAAGGTGGAGAACTCACAAGAAACGATCAAGAGGTATGTGAGGAGCTCAACACGAGATTTAAGGAAGTATTTACAGTAGAGTCAGGAAGGACTCTGGGGGGACAGACCAGATGGGGACACCAGCAAGGAATACACCAACAAGTGTTGGACGACATACATACAGATGAGGAGGAGGTGAAGAAACTGCTAAGGGACATCGATACCTCAAAGGCAATGGGACCGGACAACATCTCCCCGTGGGTCCTTAGAGAGGGAGCAGATATGTTGTGCATGCCACTTACCACAATCTTCAACACGTCCCTGGAAACTGGGCAACTACCTGAGGTATGGAAGACGGCAAATGTAGTTCCCATTTTTAAAAAAGGAGACAGAAAAGAGGCACTAAACTATAGACCTGTGTCATTGACGTGTATAGTATGCAAAATTATGGAGAAGATTATCAGGAGGAGAGTGGTGGAGCACCTGGAACGGAACAAGAGTATAAATGCCAACCAGCACGGATTCATGGAAGGCAAATCCTGTGTCACAAACCTTCTGGAGTTTTATGGTAAAATAACAGAAGTAAGACACGAGAGAGAGGGGTGGGTTGATTGCATCTTCTTGGACTGCAAGAAGGCCTTTGACACAGTTCCTCACAAGAGATTAGTGCAGAAGCTAGAGCATCAGGCGCATATAACAGGAAGGGCACTGCAATGGATCAGAGAATACCTGACAGGGAGACAACAACGAGTCATGGTACGTAATGATGTATCACAGTGGGCACCTGTGACGAGCGGGGTCCCACAGGGGTCGGTCCTAGGACCAGTGCTATTTTTGGTATATGTGAACGACATGATGGAAGGGTTAGACTCAGAAGTGTCCCTGTTTGCAGATGATGTGAAGTTAATGAGGAGAATTAAATCTGATGAGGACCAGGCAGGACTTCAAAGAGACCTGGACAGACTGGACACCTGGTCCAGCAAATGGCTTCTCGAATTTAATCCTGCCAAATGCAAAGTCATGAAGATAGGGGAAGGGCACAGAAGACCACAGACCGAGTATAGGCTAGGTGGCCAAAGACTGCAAACCTCACTCAAGGAGAAAGATCTTGGGGTGAGTATAACACCGAGCATGTCTCCGGAAGCACACATCAACCAGATAACTGCTGCAGCATATGGGCGCCTGGCAAACCTGAGAACAGCATTCCGATACCTTAGTAAGGAATCGTTCAAGACACTGTACACCGTGTATGTCAGGCCCATACTGGAGTATGCAGCACCTGTTTGGAACCCGCACTTGATAAAGCACGTCAAGAAACTAGAGAAAGTACAAAGGTTTGCGACAAGGTTAGTTCCAGAGCTAAGGGGAATGTCCTATGAAGAAAGATTAAGGGAAATCGGCCTGACGACACTGGAGGACAGGAGGGTCAGGGGAGACATGATAACGACATATAAAATACTGCATGGAATAGACAAGGTGGACAAGGACAGGATGTTCCAGGGAGGGGACACACAAACAAGAGGCCACAATTGGAAGTTGAAGACACAAATGAGTCAGAGAGATATTAGGAAGTATTTCTTCAGTCATAGAGTTGTAAGGCAGTGGAATAGCCTAGAAAATGACGTAGTGGAGGCAGGAACCATACACAGTTTTAAGACGAGGTTTGATAAAGCTCATGGAGCGGGGAGAGAGAGGGCCCAGTAGCAACCGGTGAAGAGGCGGGGCCAGGAGCTAAGACTCGACCCCTGCAACCACAAATAGGTGAGTACAAATAGGTGAGTACACACTCACACACTCCTGCAAAGGGCTTTCTGTTGGCTGTTCCCAACTCCAGCTTGGCACAGGCCTCGACCCACAGACCATCCGCATTGGTGTTACCCTTAGTCTTGCCGCCCCTATTCTCGCCGAAGTGAAGCACCAGACCGATTCGGGTACCATGGTCTTGTGTGCCGTAAATCCAAGTGAAAGACTGCAAGACGTGTGAAGGTTAATAACATTACCCAGAGGAGCCTCACAACAGCCGGATGCCCAGCAGTAAGGGAGCCACCCCAACTATGCAGATCTGATGGCAGCCAAAAGTGTCCAGATGGTATCAACCTTCAATATTGGATAGACGGCAAGCAGGTAGTGTGGGACTACACATGTGCATCTACCTTGGCTGATACCTATCTCCAATACACCAGGGAGGAAGGAGGGGCAGCTGCCGGCTTCAGGGAGTCCCAAAAGTCTAGAAAATACGGAGAACTTGCCCATCATTATATGTCTGTTCCCATAGGCTCGGAGACCCTTGGCTCATGGGGAAAGAGTGCATCTAAATTCCTTAAGGAGCTAGGCAAAAGACTCATCAGGGTAACTAGGGATCCCAAGACAGCTAGTTTTCTGTTCCAGCGACTCAGCACTGGTGTTCAGAGGGATAATGCCTGCTGTATCTTGGGCATTTCACCAATTTTACATATTCGGCAGATTATATATATATATATATATATATATATATATATATATATATATATATATATATATATATATATAATATATATATATATATATATATAATATATGTATATATATAATGAGGGGGACAACTGATATATCGGACCATTATTTAGTTGTAGCTACAGTTAGAGTAAGAGGTAGATGGGAAAAGAGGAAAATGGCAACAACAAGCAAGAAGAGGGAGGTGAAAGTGTATAGACTAAGGGAGGAGGAAGTTCGGGTGAAATGTAAGCAACTATTGGCAGAAAGGTGGGCTGGTGCAAGTATGAGTAGTGGGGGGGGGGGTTGAAGAGGGTTGGAATAGTTTTAAAAATGCAGTATTAGATTGTGGGGCAGAAGTTTGTGGTTATAGGAGGGTGGGTGCAGGAGGAAAGAGGAATGATTGGTGGAATGATGAAGTAAAGGGTGAGATAAGAGAAAAGTTAGCTTATGAGAGGTTTTTACAAAGCAGAAGTGATATAAGAAGAGTAGAGTATATGGAGAGTAAAACAAAGGTAAAGAGAGTGGTGAGAGAGTGCAAAAGGAGAGCAGATGATAGAGTGAGAGAGGCACTGTCAAGAAATTTTAATGAAAATAAGAAATTTTTTTGGAGTTAAGAAAGCCTAGAGAACGAATGGATTTCTCAGTTAAAAACAGAGTAGGGGAGTTAGTAGATGGGGAGATGGAGGATTTGGGTAGATGGCGAGATTATTTTGAGGAACTTTTCAATGTCGACGAAGAAAGGGAAGCGGTAATTTCATGCACTGGTCAGGGAGGTATACCATCTTTTAGGAGTGAAGAAGAGCAGGATGTGAGTGTGGAGGAGGTGCATGAGGCATTACGTAGAATGAAAGGGGCTAAAGCAGCTGGAACTGACGGGATCATGACAGAAATGTTAAAAGCAGGGGGGGGGATATAGTGTTGGAGTGGTTGGTATTTTTGTTTAATAAACGTATGAAAGAGGGGAAGGTACCTAGGGATTGGCGGATAGCATGTATAGTCCCTTTATATAAAGGGAAGGGGGACAAAAGAGATTGTAAAAATTATAGAGGAATAAGTTTACTGAGTATACCAAGAAAAGTGTACGGTAGGGTTATAAGTGAAAGAATTAGAGGTAAGACAGAATGTAGGATTGCGGATGAACAAGGTGGTTTCAGAGTGGGTAGGGGATGTGTAGATCAAGTGTTTACATTGAGGCATATATGTGAACAGTATTTAGATAAAAGTAGGGAAGTTTTTATTGCATTTATGGATTTAGAAAAGGCATATGATAGAGTGGATAAAGGAGCAATGTGGCAGATGTTGCAAGTATATGGAATAGGTGGTAAGTTATTAAATGCTGTAAAGAGTTTTTGAGGATAGTGAGGCTCAGGTTAGGGTGTGTAGAAGAGAGGGAGAATACTTCCCGGTAAAAGTAGGTCTTAGACAGGGATGTGTAATGTCACCATGGTTGTTTAATATATTTATAGATGGGGTTGTAAAAGAAGTAAATGCTAGGGTGTTCGGGAGAGGGGTGGGATTAAATTATGGGGAATCAAATACAAAATGGGAATTGACACAGTTACTTTTTGCTGATGATACTGTGCTCATGGGAGATTCTAAAGAAAAATTGCAAAGGTTAGTGGATGAGTTTGGGAGTGTGTGTAAAGGTAGAAAGTTGAAAGTGAACATAGAAAAGAGTAAGGTGATGAGGGTATCAAATGATTTAGATAAAGAAAAATTGGATATCAAATTGGGGAGGAGGAGTATGGAAGAAGTGAATGTTTTCAGATATTTGGGAGTTGACGTGTCGGCGGATGGATTTATGAAGGATGAGGCTAATCATAGAATTGATGAGGGAAAAAAGGTGAGTGGTGTGTTGAGGTATATGTGGAGACAAAAAACGTTATATATGGAGGCAAAGAAGGGAATGTATGAAAGTATAGTAGTACCAACACTCTTATATGGGTGTGAAGCTTGGGTTGTAAATGCTGCAGCGAGGAGGCGGTTGCAGGCAGTGGAGATGTCCTGTCTAAGGGCAATGTGTGGTGTTAATATTATGCAGAAAATTCGGAGTGTGGAAATTAGGAGAAGGTGTGGAGTTAATAAAAGTATTAGTCAGAGGGCTGAAGAGGAGTTGAGGTGGTTTGGTCATTTAGAGAGAATGGATCAAAGTAGAATGACATATAGAGCGTATAAATCTGTAGGGGAATGAATGCGGGGTAGGGGTCGTCCTCGAAAAGGTCGTAGGGAGAGGGTAAAGGAGGTTTTGTGGCGAGGGGTTTGGACTTCCAGCAAGCGTGCGTGAGCGTGTTAGATAGGAGTGAATGGAGACGAATGGTATTTGGGACCTGACGATCTGTTGGAGTGTGAGCAGGGTAATATTTAGTGAAGGTATTCAGGGAAACCGGTTATTTTTAGATAGCGGGACTTGAGTCTTGGAAATGGGAAGTACAATGCCTGCACTCTAAAGGAGGGGTTCGGGATATTGGCAGTTAGGAGCGATATGTTTATGTATCTTTATAGGTATATGCTTCTAAACTGTTGTATTCTGGGCACCTCTGCAAAAACAGTGATTATGTGTGAGTGTGGTGAAAGTGTTGAATGATCATGAAAACATTTTCTTTTTGGGTATTTTCTTTCTTTTTTGGGTCACCCTGCCTCGGTGGGAGACGGCCGACTTGTTAATATATATATATATATATATATATATATATATATATATATATATATATATATATATATATATATATATATATATATATATATATATTTTATTTATATATTTATTTATTATCACACTGGCCGATTCCCACCAAGGCAGGGTGGCCCGAAAAAGAAAAACTTTCACCATCATTCACTCCATCACTGCCTTGCCAGAAGGGTGCTTTACACTACAGTTTTTAAACTGCAACATTAACACCCCTCCTTCAGAGTGCAGGCACTGTACTTCCCATCTCCAGGACTCAAGTCCGGCCTGCCGGTTTCCCTGAACCCCTTCATAAATGTTACTTTGCTCACACTCCAACAGCACGTCAAGTATTAAAAACCATTTGTCTCCATTCACTCCTATCAAACACGCTCACGCATATATAAATATATATATATATATATATATATATATATATATATATATATATATATATATATATATATGTCGTGCCGAATATGTAAAACTGGTCAATTAGCAAGAGCTTATTTAAAATTAAGTCCTTTCTGAAATTTTCTTTTATACGTTTTTAGATATATATTTTTTTCAATAATATTAATGTAAAAATTTTTAATTTTGCACCAAAAGTATCTTAGAAAACTTACGTAACCTTATTATAACAAGAACAATATATTTTAGCCTAACCCAACTAAATATTTTAGATTTGTTTACAGTAATTTAATACTAAACAAACACAGTGAAACATATTTTTTCGTTAGGTTCAGAAGGATTTTGGCGAAATTATTGCATACACAAATTTTCACTAGTTCTATATGGCAAGATGAGCGTTGCTATTTAAGCCAAGATCGCAAGTTCTGCCTATTCGGCACGATATATATATATATATATATATATATATATATATATATATATATATATATATATATATATATATATATATATATATATATATATATATCATCGTCTCGGTATCCGCTACATAGTATATCCATCCATAAACCATTCTCACTTGTCCGATTGCTTAAAAACAATTTTGAAAACTTCCCACAGTATTTGCTTGAGCGACGCTACGCGAAGTTTGCTCAACTCATCTGTGACTATTTCTAGTAAAGAGCTTTTTCTTTTCTAATCTGAATTTTTTTTTTTTATTTTTATTATCACACCGGCCGATTCCCACCAAGGCAGGGTGGCCCGAAAAAGAAAAACTTTCACCATCATTCACTCCATCACTGTCTTGCCAGAAGGGTGCTTTACACTACAGTTTTTAAACTGCAACATTAACACCCCTCCTTCAGAGTGCAGGCACTGTACTTCCCATCTCCAGGACTCAAGTCCGGCCTGCCGGTTTCCCTGAATCCCTTCATAAATGTTACTCTGAATTTATCCAACTTAAACCCGACTGTTGGGCTTCCAGCATTTTGCGTTGCATTTTTCACTCGAAGAAGTTTTAATTAATACAGGGACACGCACACATTATGTAGTCAACACAATTCTCTTGTGTACACGGTACATGTTGAAACTCTCTCGGCGATGCTGGAAGGTAGAGTGAGAGAGAGAGAGAGAGAGAGAAAGAGAGAGAGAGAGAGAGAGAGAGAGAGAGAGAGAGAGAGAGAGAAAGAGAGAGAGAGAGACAGAGAGAGAGAGAGAGAGAGAGAGAAAGAGAGAGACCCATCCTGGATAGATCTGTCATTTCAGCAGAGCCTTCAACATAGGAGGGATGTGGGTGCCTTACTGTTATGTACAAGGCCAATATTGTCAAAATACCACACTTGGATCCACTTCGAGGACAGCGTGAAACAAGCTTTTATGCCACAAGACGGGCAGAAAGCAGCAACTTCACTCTGGCTGTACCCTTCTCCAGAACATCACTCCATCTGAGATCATACATACCCAGGATGACTCGAGTATGGAACACATTCGTACAGCATAATGATGTCAACGAGATAAAGTCAGTTGATCAAATGAAAATGCTGGCCCACAGATGGCTCCAACTTCATCCTGTCCCGTACTTGTATGTCTCATAACAATAAAAATGCTTTCAAATGAGCTGATGTAGGTAACAGCTCTTAGCTTGCCAATAAAGTTAGGAATCCTTAACCTGTAATATAGCTGTCAATAAAGCTAGGGATCCTTAACCTTGTCAAACCCTGTGTAAAGAGAGAGAGAGAGAGAGAGAGAGAGAGAAAGAGAGAGAGAGAGAGTTTGGAGTCAAATTTCACCCCAAGGATATCAACTTCTTCTCCAGGTGCCAACACCCTCCCATTCATCCTTACTACTGCACCAGCATAACCATCATGTGCCTAGAGACGATCATCATTTGCGTTTTCTCAGGTGCAAATGTTACTTGCCATCTATTTCCCCAAGCTGATATAGCTCTCAGCTGGTGATTGATGTAGCTTAGAGCAGCTGGCATTTCTTCTCTTGGATAAGTGAATGTCAGTGCACAGTCGTCTGCATATGCATGTGATTCTGGGATGAGATGAAGAAGGTCGTTGAAGTAGACATTCCATAACAATGGACCCAGCACGCTTCCTTGTGGAACACTTGCCCCAATAGGATGTCTTGCTGATTCCGTTCCATTGAGAACTACACTTAGAGATCTACCATGAAGGTAATCAAAGAACCATGTTGTAAATCTTGCAAACAAGGCAGCCAGGAAACTTACATCACTTCGCCGTATCTCGCATCTGCTGGACAGTAGGGGTTGCAAGATCCTGTACGAGGCGCAAGTACGCTCACACCTTGAGTATGCTCCACTTTCTTGGTTTGCCTGCCCCCCCTCTCATCTGCGACTGCTTGACAGAGTAGAGAACAGAGCAAGACGTCTCATCTCTCGCCTGGACCCGTCCTCGATAGATCTGTCATTTCAGCAGAGCCTTCAACATAGGAGGGATGTGGGTGACCTTACTGTTATGTACAAGGCCAATATTGTCAAAATACCACACTTGGATCCACTTCGAGGACAGCGTGAAACAAGCTTTTATGCCACAAGACGGGCAGAAAGCAGCAACTTCACTCTGGCTGTACCCTTCTCCAGAACATCACTCCATCTGAGATCATACATACCCAGGATGACTCGAGTATAGAACACATTCGTACAGCATGCTGTATAGTCCTTGTGGCTTAGCGCTTCTTTTTGATTATAATAATTCGTACAGCATAATGATGTCAACGAGATAAAGTCAGTTGATCAAATGAAAATGCTGGCCCACAGATGGCTCCAACTTCATCCTGTCCCGTACTTGTATGTCTCATAACAATAAAAATGCTTTCAAATGAGCTGATGTAGGTAACACGCTTAGCTTGCAACTAATAAAGTTGAATCCTTAACCTGTAAATAGCTTGTCAATAAAGCTAGGGATCCTTAACCTTGTCAAACCCTGTGTAAAGAGAGAGAGAGAGAGAGAGAGAGAGAGAGAGAGAGAGAGAGAGAGAGAGAGAGAGAGAGAGAGAGAGAGAGAGAGAGAGAGAGGCGGGGAAAAAGAGGGGAATGGAAAGAGTAAAACTCCACTTGCTACACTTTCCTATTTTGATGACTCTTTCTGGGTAATTGCTCTTGGTCTATTTCCCAGTAGATATTCTTTCATCTAGTTTAGTAACTTCTATGTTATTACTGACCTTACTTCAATTTTATGACCAAGTCTCCTGTGAGATATGCGGTCAAATTCCTTCGTGTGTGTGTGTGTGTGTGTGTGTGTGTGTGTGTGTGTGTGTGTGTGTACTCACCTAGTTGAGGTTGCGGGGGTCGAGTCCGAGCTCCTGGCCCCGCCTCTTCACTGATCGCTACTAGGTCACTCTCCCTGAGCCGTGAGCTTTATCATACCTCTGCTTAAAGCTATGTATGGATCCTGCCTCCACTACATCGCTTCCCAAACTATTCCACTTACTGACTACTCTGTGGCTGAAGAAATACTTCCTAACCTCCCTGTGATTCATCTGTGTCTTCAGCTTCCAACTGTGTCCCCTTGTTGCTGTGTCCAATCTCTGGAACATCCTGTCTTTGTTCACCTTGTCAATTCCTCTCAGTATTTTGTATGTCGTTATCATGTCCCCCCTATCTCTCCTGTCCTCCAGTGTCGTCAGGTTGATTTCCCTTAACCTCTCCTCGTAGGACATACCTCTTAGCTCTGGGACTAGTCTTGTTGCAAACCTTTGCACTTTCTCTAGTTTCTTCACGTGTGTGTGTGTGTACGTGTGTGTGTGTGTGTACTCACCTATTTGTACTCACCTATTTGTGGTTGCAGGGGTCGAGTCATAGCTCCTGGCCCCACCTCTTCACTGATTGCTACTAGGTCCTCTCTCTCCCTGCTCCATGAGCTTTATCATACCTCGCCTTAAAACTATGTATGGTTCCCGCCTCCACTACATCACTTTCTAGGCTATTCCATGGCTTGACTACTCTATGACTGAAGAAATACTTCCTAACATCCCTTTGATTCATCTGAGTCTTCAACTTCCAATTGTGACCTCTTGTGTCTGTGTCCCATCTCTGGAACATCCCGTCTTTGTCCACCTCGTCTATTCCGCGCAGTATTTTATATGTCGTTATCATGTCTCCCCTGACCCTCCTGGCCTCCAGTGTCGTCAGGCCGATTTCCCTCAACCTTTCTTCGTAGGACAATCCCCGTAGCTCTGGGACTAGTCTTGTTGCAAACCTTTGCACTTTCTCTAATTTCTTGACGTGCTTGACTAGGTGTGGATTCCAAACTGGTGCTGCATACTCCAGTATGGGCCTGACGTAAATGGTATACAGAGTCTTGAACGACTCCTTACTGAGGTATCGGAACGCTATCCGTAGGTTTGCCAGGCGCCCGTATGCTGCAGCAGTTATCTGACTGATGTGCGCCTCAGGAGATATGCTCGGTGTTATACTCACCCCAGATCTTTTTCCTTGAGTGAGGCTTGCAGACTTTGGCCATCTAAACTATATTGTGTCTGTGGTCTTCTTTGCCTTTCCCCAATCTTCATGACTTTGCATTTGGCGGGTTTTAAACTCAAGGAGCCAGTTGCTGGACCAGGCTTGTAGCCTGTCCAGGTCTCTTTGTAGTCCTGCCTGATCATCATCCGATTTGATTCTTCTCATTAACTTCACATCGTCCGCAAACAAGGACACTTCTGAGTCTATCCCTTCCGTTATGTCATTCACATATACCAAGAACAGCACAGGTCCTAGGACTGACCCCTGTGGAACCCCGCTTGTCACAGGCGCCCACTTTGACACCTCGTCACGTACCATGACTCGTTGTTGCCTCCCTGTAAGGTATTCTCTTATCCATTGCAGTACCTTTCCTGTTATGTGTGCCTGATCCTCTAGCTTTTGCAGTAACCTCTTGTGAGGAACTGTGTCGAAGGCCTTCTTGCAGTCCAAAAAAATGCAGTCGATCCACCCCTCTCTCTCTTGTCTTACTTCTGTCACCTTGTCATAAAACTCTAATAGGTTTGTGACACAGGATTTTCCCTCCCTGAAACCATGCTGGTTGTCAATTATACACTTGTTTCTTTCCAGGTGCTCCACCACTCTCCTCCTGATGATCTTCTCCATGACCTTGCATACTATACACGTTAGTGATACAGGTCTGTAGTTTAGTGCCTCATGTCTGTCTCCCTTTTTAAAAATTGGGACTACATTTGCCATCTTCCATACCTCGGGGAGTTGCCCAGTTTCAAATGATGTGTTGAAGATCTTTGTTAATGGTACACACAATGTCTCTGCTCCCTCTTTAAGGACCCACGGAGAGATGTTGTCTGGTCCCACCACCTTTGAGGTGTCAAGTTCGCATAGCAGCTTCTTCACCTCCTCCTTGGTTATATGTACCTCATCCAGCACTTGCTGGTGCACCCCCCTGCTCTGATTTCCTGGAGTCCTACTGGTTTCCATTGTAAATACTTCTTTAAATCTTGTGTTGAGCTCCTGACATACCTCCCGGTCGTTTCTTCTGAATTCCCCATCACCCTTCCTCAGTCTGATTACCTGGTCCTTGACTGTTGTTTTCCTCCTGATGTCGCTGTACAACAGCTTCGGGTCAGTCTTGACTTTCGATGCTATGTCATTTTCGTATTGCCGCTGAGCCTCCCTTCTTATCTGTGCATATTCGTTTCTGGCTCTTCGGCTAATCTCTTTATTTTCCTGAGTTCTCTGTCTTCTGTACCTTTTCCATTCTCTAGTACACCTAGTTTTTGCCTCCCTACACCTTTGGGTGAACCAAGGACTCGTTCTGTTCTTCCCATTATTTCTGTTTCCCTTGGGAACAAACCTCTCCTCTGCCTCCTTGCATTTTGTTGCCACATAGTCCATCATTTCTTGTACTGGTTTTCCTGTCAGTTCCCTCTCCCACTGAATGTCTTGAAAGAAGTTCCTCAAGCCTGAGTAGTTCCCCCTTTTGTAGTTTGGTTTTTCCCACCCTATTCCTGCTGCTCTCTCCACTTGGAGCTCAACTATGTAGTCGAAGCACAGAACCACATGATCACTAGCTCCCAGGGGCCTTTCATACATGATATCCTCGATGTCAGAACTACTCAAGGTGAATACAAGGTCCAATCTTGCTGGTTCATCCTCTCCTCTCTCTCTGGTAGTGTCTCTAACATGTTGATGCATGAGGTTTTCCAGTGCCACATCCATCATCTTGGCTCTCCATGTTTCGGGACCCCCATGGGGCTCCAGGTTTTCCCAGTTAATCTCCTTGTGATTGAAATCACCCATAACTAGTAACTATGCTTCCCCCACGTGTGCTCTCCTGGCCACCTCGGCTAGTGTGTCGACCATTGCTCTGTTGCTCTCATCGTAGTCTTCTCTTGGCCTCCTGCAGTTATGTGGTGGGTTGTACATTACTGCAATTATCACCTTATGTCCCTCAGACTGGATTGTTCCTACTAAGTAGTCCCTTTCGCCCTTGCCATCCATTCCTTCCATTTTCTCAAACCCCCACTGGTTTTTAATGAGCAGTGCAACTCATCCTCCCCCTCTCCTCCCTCTGTCTTTCCTGAGGATTTGATATCCGGATGGAAAGATTGAATCTGTTATTATTCTGGCGAGTTTTGTTTCTGTGAGTGCTATTATGTCTGGGGATGTATCCTTGATTCTTTCGTGCCACTCCTCATGCTTATTTGTTATTCCATCTGCATTTGTATACCACACCTTCAACTTCTTTTCTAAGATTGTGGTCTGGGAGGTGTATTGGGGTTGGGGAAGTGGGAGACCTGATAAGGAACTATGGGTGGTTGCTGTGGGGGTGGAGTTTGTAATGCAGTGGGTGGGGGCATTGGATGTGGCATGGGTGTTTTGGTTTAGAGTGTTTGGTTGCACTGGGGTTAACCTGTTTGGAAGGCTTCTATAGGAAGTTGTGAGGGAGGCTGTATTTGATCTTCCTGTGTCTGGAATCTCCTGTCTGTCTTCTCCATCCCCTCTCTTTCCTCCTTTCGCCTTTGTACCATCTCTCTCTATTTCTGCCTTTCTGCTTGTGTTCTGTCGCGGTCGAGATACACCTTCCTGTATGCCGTCATGTCCCTTAATCATGCTTTCTCTTGCAGGATCCTGTTCCGAGTCGATTCTGCCTTGAAGGTCACTTTCACTGGCAGGGTTCTTTTTTTTACAAACCCCCCTATTCTCCGAAAATTTTCCAGCTGGGTCATGTCGTCTTCTCCTATTGCTTTCATGATGCTTTCAATTGCTTTCTTTCCCCTTGTTTTCTTGCTTCATATGTTTCCTTTTCAACTTCCTGGAGCCCATACACAAAGACTGACCTCACCCATTCATTCTCCCACTGCATATCCCTGTGTACCCCCTCATTCAATTTGATTTCCTCCATTGCAGCTTTCCTTTCTTCAGTTTCACTAGCTAATGTACTTGGGCTCAGTAGCCTGTCATTTTCCCTTCTCAGCTTTCCCTGGGCTCTGCTGTGGTCTGTTAGGGCCTCCACATATAGCTTAGCTCTTTCATTTACTACAGTCTCCACTGATTGAGCTTCTACATGCAGTTTTGCTCCTTCTTTCCCTACAGTCCCCTTATTTGTGACTGAGGTAGCAGTCTCTGTTGTCAATCCCAAAATGTTCTTTAGTTCTTTAGGCTGTTTCAGATTTTTCAGTTCCTCTTCTAAACTCTGTATCCTGGCCTCTGCTGCTTTGACTTGCACCTCCCACTTCCTGCTTTCCATGTCTATCCTCTCTTCCATTCTCATGCTGAGTTCTTCTAGTTTCTTTGCCCATTCATGTTCCCTTTTTGTGCGCTCTGCTGTCCAATCTTCCTTTGCAGTTTCCTCCTCCTGTCCCTTGGTTTTTTCTTCTTGCTCTCTGGCAACCCATTTTTGTTTTATCCTGATTGCCTCAGAGTGGGAAACCTATGTAATTCTGTATGTTAGGTTAGTATTGTGTATGCCAGAGTGTGGGAGGGGGGAGGTAGATGAGGAACTGTGGCTATGTGGGAGAGTAGTGGGGAGGGGGAGTGGGAAGGAGAGTGAAGCAAGTGGGTGAGTGGGAGAGGGAGAGGGGAAGGAGGGAGAGGTGGGGAGGGGGAGGGCAAAAGAGGGAAGGGAGGGATCAGGTGAAGGAGTGAGATGTCGGTGGGGGAGGGGGGGAGTGTATGTGTGAGTCTGGCAATGTGTGTGTGTGTGTGTGTGTGTGTGTGTGTGTGTGTGTGTGTGTGTGTGTGTACTCACCTAGTTGTACTCACCTAGTTGAGGTTGCGGGGGTCGAGTCCGAGCTCCTGGCCCCGCCTCTTCACTGATCGCTACTAGGTCACTCTCCCCGAGCCGTGAGCTTTATCATACCTCTGCTTAAAGCTATGTATGGATCCTGCCTCCACTACATCGCTTCCCAAACTATTCCACTTACTGACTACTCTGTGGCTGAAGAAATACTTCCTAACATCCCTGTGATTCATCTGTGTCTTTAGCTTCCAACTGTGTCCCCTTGTTACTGTGTCCAATCTCTGGAACATCCTGTCTTTGTCCACCTTGTCAATTCCCCTCAGTATTTTGTATGTCGTTATCATGTCCCCCCTATCTCTCCTGTCCTCCAGTGTCGTCAGGTTGATTTCCCTTAACCTCTCCTCGTAGGACATACCTCTTAGCTCTGGGACTAGTCTTGTTGCAAACCTTTGCACTTTCTCTAGTTTCTTTACGTGCTTGGCTAGGTGTGGGTTCCAAACTGGTGCCGCATACTCCAATATGGGCCTAACGTATACGGTGTACAGGGTCCTGAACGATTCCTTATTAAGATGTCGGAATGCTGTTCTGAGGTTTGCTAGGCGCCCATATGCTGCAGCAGTTATTTGGTTGATGTGCGCTTCAGGAGATGTGCCTGGTGTTATACTCACCCCAAGATCTTTTTCCTTGAGTGAGGTTTGTAGTCTCTGACCCCCTAGACTGTACTCCGTCTGCGGCCTTCTTTGCCCTTCCCCAATCTTCATGACTTTGCACTTGGTGGGATTGAACTCCAGGAGCCAATTGCTGGACCAGGTCTGCAGCCTGTCCAGATCCCTTTGTAGTTCTGCCTGGTCTTCGATCGAGTGTATTCTTCTCATCAACTTCACGTCATCTGCAAACAGGGACACCTCAGAGTCTATTCCTTCCGTCATGTCGTTCACAAATACCAGGAACAGCACTGGTCCTAGGACTGACCCCTGCGGGACCCCGCTGGTCACAGGTGCCCACTCTGACACCTCGCCACGTACCATGACTCGCTGCTGTCTTCCTGACAAGTATTCCCTGATCCATTGTAGTGCCTTCCCTGTTATCCCTGCTTGGTCCTCCAGTTTTTGCACCAATCTCTTGTGTGGAACTGTGTCAAACGCCTTCTTGCAGTCCAAGAAAATGCAATCCACCCACCCCTCTCTCTCTTGTCTTACTGCTGTCACCATGTCATAGAACTCCAGTAGGTTTGTGACACAGGATTTCCCGTCCCTGAAACCATGCTGGCTGCTGTTGATGAGATCATTCCTTTCTAGGTGTTCCACCACTCTTCTCCTGATAATCTTCTCCATGATTTTGCATACTATACATGTCAGTGACACTGGTCTGTAGTTTAGTGCTTCATGTCTGTCTCCTTTTTTAAAGATTGGGACTACATTTGCTGTCTTCCATGCCTCAGGCAATCTCCCTGTTTCGATAGATGTATTGAATATTGTTGTTAGGGGTACACATAGCGCCTCTGCTCCCTCTCTCAATACCCATGGGGAGATGTTATCTGGCCCCATTGCCTTTGAGGTATCTAGCTCACTCAGAAGCCTCTTCACTTCTTCCTCGGTTGTGTGCACTGTGTCCAGCACTTGGTGGTGTGCCCCACCTCTCCGTCTTTCTGGAGTCCCTTCTGTCTCCTCTGTGAACACTTCTTTGAATCTCTTGTTGAGTTCTTCACATACTTCACGGTCATTTCCTGTTGTCTCTCCTCCTTCCTTCCTTAGCCTGATTACCTGGTCCTTGACTGTTGTTTTCCTCCTGATGTGGCTGTACAACAGTTTCGGGTCAGATTTGGCTTTCGCTGCTATGTCATTTTCATATTGTCTTTGGGCCTCCCTTCTTATCTGTGCATATTCGTTTCTGGCTCTACGACTGTTCTCCTTATTCTCCTGGGTCCTTTGCCTTCTATATTTCTTCCATTCCCTAGCACACTTGGTTTTTGCCTCCCTGCACCTTTGGGTAAACCATGGGCTCATCCTGGCTTTTTCATTACTCCTGTTACCCTTGGGTACAAACCTCTCCTCAGCCTCCTTGCATTTTGTTGCTACATATTCCATCATCTCATTAACTGGCTTCCCTGCCAGTTCTCTGTTCCACTGAACCCCGTTCAGGTAGTTCCTCATTCCTGTGTAGTCCCCTTTCTTGTAGTTTGGCTTCATTCGTCCTGGCCTTCCTGCTTCTCCCTCCACTTGTAGCTCTACTGTGTATTCGAAGCTTAAAACCACATGGTCACTGGCCCCAAGGGGTCTTTCATATGCGATGTCCTCGATATCTGCACTACTGAAGGTGAATACTAAGTCCAGCCTTGCTGGTTCATCCTCTCCTCTCTCTCTTGTAGTGTCCCTTACGTGTTGGTACATGAAGTTCTCCAGTACCACCTCCATCATCTTAGCCCTCCATGTATCTTGGCCCCCATGTGGGTCCAAGTTCTCCCAATCGATCTCCTTGTGGTTAAAGTCACCCATGATCAGGAGCTTTGCCCTGCATGCATGAGCTCTTCTGGCCACTCTAGCCAGTGTGTCAACCATCGCTCTATTGCTCTCGTCGTACTCTTGCCTTGGCCTCCTGCTGTTCTGTGGTGGGTTATACATCACTGCTATTACCACCTTGGGACCTCCAGAGTGAAGTGTTCCCACTATGTAATCACTTTCTTCTCCGCTATCTCCTCTCTCCAGCTCATCAAAATTCCAGCGATTTTTGATCAGCAACGCCACTCCTCCACCCCCCCTGTTCCCTCTGTCTTTCCTCAGGATTTGGTATCCCGTTGGAAAGATGGCATCTGTTATCATACCTGTAAGCTTGGTTTCTGTAAGAGCTATGATGTCCGGTGATGCTTCTTTGACCCTTTCGTGCCACTCCTCCCACTTATTTGTTATTCCATCAGCGTTTGTGTACCATACCTTCAGTTTCCTTTCCAACACTGTGGTTTGGGGGGCCTGTGGGGGTGGGAGACCTGGTGGCATACTGTGGGATTCTATAGCTCGATGTTGGGTGGAGGCTGTGGGTATGGATTGTAGTGTGTGTTGGGATGGTGTGATAGGTTGTATGGTTCTGAGAGTAGTTGTGTGTGTGCTTGCCCTTGCTGTTCTGTCCTGCTCTGACTGACCTCTGCTGATTCCCTCCTTGTCTCTTTTCCTAGCTCCTTTCGTTTTTTTGTCCTCTCCCTCAGCTGCTGTCGTTCTGATTTTGTTCTGTCTCT
>NC_091305.1:21637865-21727865 GCF_038502225.1 Cherax quadricarinatus | reverse complement strand
TTCCATTCCTACAACAGCAACCGGAATCAGACTAGTTACCACCCAACCATAATCCGTTACACTGCATACCATCCACCCATGTCATTCGCTAAAACCATTCCCATACACGCCACCACCACTGAAAACCCTTGAAAACCCGACTACCAAAGAAAACCAGTCCCGTACATGGTTATCACTGTACCAATTGCAGGAGACGACTAACTGTAATCTCTCTGTAGTTCTCTGGAAAACAAGCTCCCCACTGACTCCCATAAATAAGTTTGTTCCTACCAGCAGTCCTGTATATACGCGCTGCAATTGCCTTAATTCGAATCCTACCCCCAGCATTTCTCATTCCCCAGGAAATACAGAAAATCCACTACCACATACATAATCGCCCTTTTTACCTCCCGTGATACCCCTTTTACCTCTAATGTTAAAGCTCGCAGGGTCTCTACATTACCTCCACCTAGCAGACAAAAAACCCTCGCCAACCACATCCGTACCTCCCTCAATTCTTCACAAAAATAAACCGCATGAAATGCCATTTCCAGCTCACCACACTGACTGCAGGACGGTTCCCTCACCAAACCCATTAAACTCAAAACTGCTTTTGAAGCTAGGATCCCCATCATGAATCTGTATACCAACTCACGTACCCTAGGCATTAACCTGAGCCTCCTGAAGTCTTCCCATATCGTCCCCCAATCATACAATGGATAGACCGATACGCCCTGCAGGATTTCCTTCCTCCCACTCAATGATACCAAACGCCCCACTTTAAGTCGCTCAACATCTTTAACCAATAACAAAACCCTCAGCATATCCTCACATTCAATTAACTCTTTACCTCCCCACCATCTCCGCACATCCCCCATCACCTTCCCCACTCTTACCCCTCTTTCCCCTCCAGCCCTAACGAATGACTGTTTTACATATATTGCTTTCACCCTCGGCCCCAGTGCTGAAAGACCCACTCCCCCTCTGCACACATTCGACATCACCACTTCCTTGCTCAGCCATGCCCTCCCAAAACCCCAAACATAACGTATAGCCTGTCTCTGTATTTCTTGTACGTCCTGTGTTCTCAAAGGATACACTTCCGCTATACCCCAAACCTTACTGTAAACCAGCGAATTAACTATTACCGCCCTCTGCTGTAATGTGACATCTCCCGCTCATAAACCCCTTAATCTACTCACTACTTTCTCCACTACCCTCTCTGAATTTACCTGCCTAGCCTCCTGCGCATTCGCCATGTATAAAACTCCACAAATCTTCAAATTATCCACCACTGCCCACCCAAACTCCAACCCCAAGCACCCACCTCCAGTAAACACGATTTCGCCCTATTTACTCTCATGCCCGACACCTCCCCAAAAATCCCCAACACCCTCCCCACCGTACGCAATCCCTCCACCCCTTCTATCAGGATAGTGGTATCATCCACATACCCCACAATGCCTGAGCGCCCTTCCCTCTCCCCATTTAATGGTCCCACCCCCTCAACGAGCCCATAGAACGGATGTTGCATGGACGCAAACAGAATTTGTGAAAGAGGGCACCCCTGCTGTAATCCCCTCTCCATTTTAACCAGCCTTCCCAATCTGCCATTAACTTGGACCCGTACCATAGCCGCTGAGTATAGCGTATCAACCCACCTCGGCACTCCCAGTCCAAACCCCAGACGCAACAAACAAGCCTCAAAAATTTTCTATTCACACAGTCATATGCATTCTCCCAATCAATACCCAAAAGTCCTCCCCCCTCGCAACCCTCCAAAAAGTCCCTTATGCGCCCATGCCCAACTCTCATACTTCGTCCCTGTATACCCATCTGACCCCTATGTACAACCCCACCAATTACCTTCTTCATCCTATTACCTAATATCTTTGCAAAAATCTTGTAGTCAGAACATATTAGTGAGATAGCTCTATACGCACTTAAAACACTCCCCACTTGCTTTTTCGAACCAACACAACCACTCCAATACTTTGTGTCTGACTTAGCTTGCCCTCCCGCAGCATACAATTCATGACCTCCACCAGACAAGTCTTAATATGCTCCCAATGAACTCTGTAAAAATCATTTGAAATCCCATCGATACCCGGTGCTTTTCCAGTACTCATGTTAAACACTGCCTCCTCAACTTCCCCCACACTAATCGCTCCTCCCATCTCCATCCCCTCCACTTCTTTCTGCCCTAACCCACACCCCCCCTCCAACACTTCCTCAAAAGCATCGCCCTCCCCCCCCCCCACCTTTCTCCATTTCTCTCGAAACCAGAAATCAGTATAATTACTCATGCCTTATGTAGTAGTAAGCACCTGTCCCTTATGATATCCACCCATATCCTCGCTCACCTCTAATTGCAAAATAGTTCACTCCTTCTGCCTTACCCTAAAACGTCTTAAAACACTTCCCGAAGGTTTATCCCCCCACAATACAGCCTCCAATCCTGCCCTCACACGCATGGCATCAAATCTGTCATTGTGTATCTCCGCCAGTCTACCTCTAAGTTGCTCCACGGTCCCATACTGCTTCCCCACTTTCTCCTCATAACACTCGTTCAGCTGACATTCCAAATAATTCTGTAACCCATACCTCCACCTGGTCTCTTCCCGTCCCATATTTTTAAAGAATCCAGCAATACCCGGCTTAGCTCGCTTCTCCCACCATTCCAAGACACACGACCCCACATCCCTTGATCCCCAAAAAGAGTGCCACCAATCCCCAAAAGCCTCATTCACCCCTTCCCCCTTTACAAGTCTCGCATTTAATTTCCAATAACCAGTGTGTATCCTAACCATACCCTCCCAATCAAGATCTGCAATAACCGCCCTGTGGTCCGAAAACCCCACATCGAAGGTCCTAACTCCCAGAACTCGTATTGCCTCCGTAGCATAGAGCCTATCCAGTCGTGCAGCATAACCCCTTCGTACAAATGTATACTCAATCCTCCAACCACCTCTCCCCACTACATCTAAAACTCCCACATCCCCCAACACATTGCGTAAAAAACCCAACACACACCCCGCCCCCCTCGGTTCCACATCACCCTGTCGTATGACACAATTCCAATCTCCTCCTATCACAGTAACTAAAGGCAATCCCCTCAAATAAAAAAGCAAAACATTCCTCACGAAAGTTACCTTAACTGCTGCATTTCCATCCGCCGGCATGTATACTCCTATAAAACAAACCCTTGTCTCACCCCACTCTCCCTCTACCCACACCACCCTTCCACCCCACCCTCCTCCCACCCCAACACACGCAAGGGACTGGTTTCCTTCACAGCCACAGCAACCCCCCCTTTTAACCTCACCGATCCACTCACATATAACTTATATCCCTTCAAGCGCAACTCACATCCAAACTTGTAATTATGCTCCTGTATGAAACATATATCCACATCAAATCTCCTTAAAAACCATTCCATCCACACTCTCTTAATCTCAGCTCTAAGGCCGTTAACATTAATGGTGACCACCTTGAATTATTACAATAAAGGCGGCTTTCCCCGCCGCTTTTGAAGGTTGCTCGAAAGACGTGGTTGTTGACTATAGCCACGTTTGTCACTTGGTCTATCCAGACCTCCGATCCCCCCCCTTTTCCTTCGACCCTTGCAGCACCACAGAACCGGTGCCACCATTCCCCTGTAGCTCTAGCCCGGTCTCCCAAGGTTTCTTTCCAGATCTCTGCCCTGGCGTTAAGACATCTTCCATATCAGACGTCCCAGCTGCTCGCTTACGTGTGCCACCTCCACACGTTGCCTCAGCATCCATGTCCTCCTGGTGCACCTCAACCACCACCGTGTGCTGCTTACTCTCGTTGCACAAGGTGTTCTCACACTCCTGTGCAGCTGCTACCCCCTCCAATACCCTCCCGTCCTTCTCCCCTTCCTGACTGTCTTCCACCTCCCCCAAGAAGTCTTTCAAGACCTCGTCCAACAGACCATCCTGTTGTAAGTCACTTCTGTCAACAGTCGCATCCGTAGATGGTCGCTCAGATACAGTTCCCACAGGTAACGTGGCGCACGCTCCCAACTCCGACTCCGCTCTGTCTACTTCTTCACTCCAACTTCCAGACGCCTGTCTTGCAGCTTCACCTGTCCCAGGTGCCAAGGAGAGCAGCTGTCGTTCCACAGTTGTTGGCACCTGTTCCCTCCGTCCCTGCCTTTGATGACACTGGGCCGCCATATGGTCATAAGACCCGCACAGCCTACATGTCCGACGCTGTCCTGCATAATATACATAAACCTGTGTTCTGAACTCTTCCATCAGAACGTACGATGGTATAGGTTGTCTCAATGTCATCTTCAATGTGAAAGATCCCTCTGGCAGCCCCATATAAGGCCCATCCTTCCACACTCCCAACTCTGCCGAATGGATCTTGCCATACCTACGGAATACCTCCACAACATCATATTCCAAGGCCTCAAAGGGGACATTTCTCACCTTTACCCACGTTACATAGCTTGATACGTCTTGTAGGCAGACCTCCACTGTAGAATTAACGGTCATCCTCTTTTCTTGAAACACGTCGACTATGCTGGCATAAAACCCAGCACTCTTGAACTTGATGAAGATCCTGGACACTCCATTCACTGCTACACCATACAACTCGTCGTTCGGTATGCCGTACACATCGCGGATGATACTTGGCAGAAGCACCTGCATTGTAGAGCTACTCAGGGCACCACGTACCAGCTCCACACAGACAGTATTCACCCTGCGTCCATGTCTGTCCGCCATTTTGAATCCTCAAAACAGGCAAACTGCGCATAAAAATCAACTGAATCGGGAGCGCCTGTGCAGCACGTCCACTCGGCCTGGAAGCGAAGAGGACAATAATATTGTGTCAACACTGCAGCCAGCAGCCTGATCAGCTGACTGCTACCCTCCCTCACTCACCATTCATTCAAATTTAAATTGTAAAATTCTTGATCTTATCACATTATTCGCACTCTTGAAAGCTATTACACTCTTGTAGGTATGTTCACTGATTCACTCACGTACGATGACTGCTAATAATATCTTAGGACAGCCACTAGAACGCTAAATCCTGGGAGCACTATTCAGCGATACTGCTTCACGTGTGTGTGTGTGTGTGTGTGTGTGTGTGTGTGTGTGTGTGTGTGTGTGTGTGTGTGTGTGTGTGTGTGTGTGTGTGTGTGTGTGTGTTTGTTTGTGTGTGTCTGTGTGTGTGTGTGTGTGTGTGTGTGTGTGTGTGTGTGTGTGTGTGTACGTGTGTGTGTACGTGTGTGTGTGTATGTGTGTGTGTGTGTGTGTGTGTGTACGTGTGTGTGTGTGTGTGTGTATGTGTGTGTGTACTCACCTACTCACCTATTTGTGGTTGCAGGGGTCGAGTCTTAGCTCCTGGCCTTGCCTCTTCACCGGTTGCTACTGGGCCCTCTCTCTCCCCGCTCCATGAGCTTTATCAAACCTCGTCTTAAAACTGCGTATGGTTCTTGCCTCGACTACGTCATTTTCTAGGCTATTCCACTGCCTTACAACTCTATGACTGAAGAAATACTTCCTAATATCTCTCTGACTCATTTGTGTCTTCAACTTCCAACTGTGGCCTCTTGTTTGTGTGTCCCCTCCCTGGAACATCCTGTCTTTGTCCACCTTGTCTATTCCATGCAGTATTTTATATGTCGTTATCATGTCTCCCCTGACTCTCCTGTCCTCCAGTGTCGACAGGCCGATTTCCCTTAATCTTTCTTCATAGGACATTCCCCTTAGCTCTGGAACTAACCTTGTCGCAAACCTTTGTACTTTCTCTAGTTTCTTGACGTGCTTTATCAAGTGCGGGTTCCAAACAGGTGCTGCATACTCCAGTATGGGCCTGACATACACGGTGTACAGTGTCTTGAACGATTCCTTACTAAGGTATCGGAATGCCGTTCTCAGGTTTGCCAGGCGCCCATATGCTGCAGCAGTTATCTGATTGATGTGTGCTTCCGGAGACATGCTCGGTGTTATACTCACCCCAAGATCTTTCTCCTTGAGTGAGGTTTGCAGTCTTTGGCCACCTAGCCTATACTCTGTCTGTGGTCTTCTGTGCCCTTCCCCTATCTTCATGACTTTGCATTTGGCAGGATTAAATTCGAGAAGCCATTTGCTGGACCAGGTGTCCAGTCTGTCCAGGTCTCTTTGAAGTCCTGCCTGGTCCTCATCAGATTTAATTCTCCTCATTAACTTCACATCATCTGCAAACAGGGACACTTCTGAGTCTAACCCTTCCATCATGTCGTTCACATATACCAAAAATAGCACTGGTCCTAGGACCGACCCCTGTGAGACCCCGCTCGTCACAGGTGCCCACTGTGATACATCATTACGTACCATGACTCGTTGTTGCCTCCCTGTCAGGTATTCTCTGATCCACTGCAGTGCCCTTCCTGTTATATACGCCTGATGCTCTAGCTTCTGCACTAATCTCTTGTGAGGAACTGTGTCAAAGGCCTTCTTGCAGTCCAAAAAGATGCAATCAACCCACCCCTCTCTCTCGTGTCTTACTTCTGTTATTTTATCATAAAACTCCAGAGGTGTTTGTGTACGTGTGTGTGTGTGTGTGTGTGTGTGTGTGTGTGTGTGTGTGTGTGTGTGTGCACTGCTGACTTAACAAGTGCAAAAGAGATGGAAGAGAGGTAAGAGGGAGGTGGTAGAACCTTCCATCTCACCATCCTGAACCTCATTACGATGGAACCACATTCAGCCATCAGAGAACTCTAAATAAAATGGTCCTCAATGAGAACTTCTCGAGGAGAAAATTTACGAGGCCGAGTAGCGAGAGTTTTTTTTTTTTTCTGCCTCCCAGACGACCCTGACTTCTTGTACAAAATAAAGACCATGTATGTTCTACCTTAATTATGCATTTTTCACAATTTTTGTTTTTCCTTTGTGCGTGGGGGAAAGTCGTTTCTCCAAGTTAACGTGGGAGGAGAGAGAGATGGCGTGTTTAGAAACAGTTGAGTTCGTTCCTTCACGTCTTGCTGGCTTAACTTTTCAGCATTTTTTGAGTCGATAGTTAGTATGGAAGACCATCCAGAGTAACTAGCTTCCATGGCTGGTCTGGAAGACCATCTGGACACCCTCAGGTCAATGGCTTGTAGTCTGGAAGATCATCTGGTCACCATAGGGTCAATGACTGGTCTGGAAGACCATCCGGATACCCTCAGATCAATGGCTGGTCTGGAAGCCCATCCAGAGTAACTCGCTTCCATGGCTAATCTGTTAAAACATCTGGACATCCTCAGATCAATGGCTGGTAGTCTGGAAAACCATATGGACACCTTCAAGTCAGTGGCTGGTCTGAAAGACCATCCAGACTCTCACGTCTGAGAGCTGCGACTTACGCCTTGACTACCTACCTGGAGTCTACCTGGAGGGCATTCCGAGGATCAACGCCCCCGCGACCCGCTCCACGACCAGGCCTCCCGGTGGATCAGGGCCTGATCAACAAGACTATTGCTGCTGGCCGCACGCAATCCAACTTACGAACCACAGCCCGGCTGATCCGGCACCGTCTTTAAGTACCTGTCTAGCTCCCTCTTGAAGACAACCAGGGGTTTTTCCGTAATGCCCCTTATTGCTGGTGGGAGGCTGTTGAACAGTCTTGGGCCCCGGACACTTGATAATATTTTTTTGTGTTCCACCAAAGATGGTGACCCTGTGTATACATATGGTTACCCGGTATACATACGGAGTGAGTCGGTGTACATACATGGTGATCGGGTGTACTCACATAGTGACCCAGTGTACTCACATAGTGACCCGGTGTACTCACATAGTGACCCGGTGTACTCACATAGTGACCCGGTGTACTCACATAGTGACCCGGTGTACTCACATAGTGACCCGGTGTACTCACATGTACTTGGTGAGTGATACAACTTGCCGATAAATATGGTAATGACGACGCTATACGTAATGGAAATCTTTTACACACGACATTTCGCTCTAAACAGAACCCTTAAAGAGAAACGTCGTGTATAAATGAAGGTTTACTTAACTAAGTACATTTTTGACAATAACTGTTTGTTGAACGGATCCAGCGGCTGCTGTGTATCCAGGAGCTCCGCCCTTGGTCCCAGATAGCCTTACTTGCTCAGCTTCTTACCTCTCCTCCGCTTGGCCTCCACTTGGCCACCACCTGGCCTCCACTTGGCCTCCACTTGGCCTCCACTTGGCCTCCACTTGGCCTCCACTTTGCCCCCACTTGCACTCCATCAATCCTTCCAACTTCCTCGTTTCCTTGAACTCTTTCGCCTCCATTTTGTGGTGGAAAATCACTTTTTTTTTTATCTACAGGGAAACTTGTGTGAGATTTCTTTACATTCCTTTCGGCTACCACCACCAGCCTGGCTGCTCACAGTTCCAGTTCCTGGGCCTGTTGAAGATGTTGAGGTGAAGCTTCTGTACCTCTTAACCTCTTTACAGTGTTGGTCAACAATCCCTGACTCTTCTGAAGGTGCAAATCAAGAGGTGCTAGGATTTTGGGGAGGGAGGGTAGAGTCTCAACTACTCTGCTCTGAACGACCCACGCTGGCTTCGTGCCTCGTGAAATATAGTGCAATAAATTTAATTTATTTTTCGTCCTAAGCTGTAGTTTACTTATCATTACTCAGTCACTGTAAACATGTGGTGTGTTTAGCCTCAGTAAAGCGATCCCTTAAGCCGGCCAGCCGTCGCTCTGGTATCTGTAAAATAAAAATGATTTTACTCGAAGTTGTTTGTGCGTTATGGTGAGTCAGCATCTCGACCATCCAGGCCAGCAACTCCTGGGACTGAACCACCAGACCAGCAACAACCCCCACACACCCGAGACAGAACCAGCAGACCAGCAACCCTCCTCCCCTTAGAAAGAGCCAGCAGACCAGCAACCCTCCTCCCCTGGGAAAGAGCCAGCAGACCAGCAACTCTCCTCCCCTGGGACAGAACCAGAGGACAAGCAACCCCTCCTCTGGGACAGAGCCGACAGATCAGCAACATCCCTATGGGACAGAACTAGAAACCCTCCTGAGGTAGAACCAGCAATGCATCGACCTCCCTCTAATTCCTGGGACATAACCAGCAGTGCAGTGACCCTCTGGGTCAAGAGAGAGAGAGAGAGAGAGAGTGAAATTACCCTATGTACATATCGTAAAAGTCTGGCTTTTTATAATTAATGGTCAGTGAAAGGCGGAAATATATTTTTCCTATCTCCTGCACTTAACGTTAAGTAATTCATGGACCGAGTGCCTGATGGCCTGGCCAGACTCGTAAATGTTTTGAGTGGCGATAAGGAGTCCCAGTGGCCAGTATGCTAAGTGCTGTGGCCAGGAAAAAGACTCACAGCTCTCAAGCCTTCGGTGGCAGCAACGACATTAAAAACTATACAGTTCTGTGTCTGAGCTAGTGATCGGAAAATGATAATCTGGATTCCTCAGCAGCTATCTCTCGCAGCCTCAGGAGGAGATTCTGGTGGGTGGGGGTCCAGCGATGGGAAGGATGGTTACCTACCCTGCTGAAGGTCAGCGACAACGGGAGAAATGGAACCGGTCCAAGCACAACAAGGACTGAACACTTTTCTATTGGGTTACTAGTATCAGTTATCAACCAATGGCATTTTTAATTGTTTTTTAAAGATACGCAAGTAAACACTAGAGCATAAATATAAGAAAACGTGAACAAAAAGTGATCAAAATCCCAGGACCCAAGCATTTTCCAGTCCCACTGTTTCCCCACGTATCTCTTTTTTTCAAGCAATTTGTTCGGTATCGCTTACGAAGGTTATTCAGATACTTTTATCTATTAGCCAATCATCTCTCAACAGTTCTTTCTTGCATCCTCTAGCCTCTTAGTATTTCCATCTCTCTTAAACAGTACCCTAAGAGTCTCCATTTCTGTAAATCAATCACCTTACTCCACTCTCGTCCACCAAGCAATCGGCTCTCAGTGGGTCCAACTTCCAACCAATTGCCTGGCAGCCAATGGCTTGACAGCACCTCCCTTCCCGTAACCATTATGAGGTGACACATCCTCGCCCGATAGCGTCGGTGTGAAAGCAACTTCAGTAATTCGTGCAGCCAATTTTGACTTCAGCGATTCATTTTCAGATTGAAATGAGGGGTCATTAGGAGTCATGGGTCACCATTAGCACGTCGACGGCGATGAATGTGATCCACATTGACCCCAATACCAGTAGTATGGAGGGAGGGAGGAAAGTTGAATAAGCAGATTTGAAAGGAGAGAGAGAGAGAGAGAGAGAGAGAGAGAATGAGGGTAACAAGAAAGGGAGAGAAAGAGAGAAAAGACCAGGGTTGCAAGAAATGAACAGGAGCGAGGTAGGATAAAGAGAGAATGAAGAGAGGGGGAAGGTAGTGAGAAAGCAGAGTGGAAAGTGAGATAAGCAGGGGGGGGAGGTTCACATGAATGTAGGGAGGGAAGGAGGGAGAATGAAGGCGAGATAGATAGGAAGTGAGAGAATGAGGAATCAGACGAGAGCTGCTCTTTTCTTGGGAAAGGAAGTAGATTGTATCTGTAACCTAGTAGTGAGGAACCCAGTGGCTTCCTCAGTGAAGTCCAGATTACCAAGCCATTCCAGGGAACAGCCAGCCCCTGCCGGCTGCTCTTAGAAACTCCCTTTCAGGTAGGAAATAAATTAGACATTTTAAACACGTAAGAGCCAACTTTTATTAGACGACATTTCATCCTAAATAGGGCTGTATCAAGTTATAAACTGAGTGAAACCATGCTTAGAGCGACACATAGTAGTGGGTTGCCAATAGTTAAATGCGGAGGAGCAGGAGTTTTCCAGCCACGAGCGACAAGCTGCTGGTTCCAGGCTACACTGCGGAAATGCCGCGGAACACTGAATAAAGCACCTCGAATTTGCCAGCCAGAAAAATAATAGCTTATGTTACTTCTCCACGTGGACCATTCATGTAAGATTGAATGTCTGGAGGCAAACAATTACAAGATTCCTAAAAAAAAAAACTGGCACGATGCCTTGGGTGACCGGCATCCACGTTGTATTGCGTAGACACTGAGTGACCGACATCCATGCTGTAGTGTCTTGGCAAAAAATAAGTATGACTTGTCTAGGCCTGAGTTTCAGCTTGGGGAAGGACTGCTGATATTTATCATTGACAAGTTCATACGCATATAGTAAGATAGAATTTGGCATAATTTTCATAATCCACGTTTGATTACGTAGCAGTACGTGTTTATGACTTTCCAGTTAAGGCAGCGAGCAGCAGGGCTCTCAAAAGTTTTCCAGGTCACAGCAAAGCTTGTGCCTGATTTTTGAAAACATCAAGGGAAGTGTCAGAATCGTTTTCCACAACCCTCAGCACCAGTGCAGCAGGGAATTCTTCAACGCTGGCCTAACCTACATGTATGACCAAATTTCAATAGTTAAGTTTATCACTAGTGACTCCGCCTCCTGCTGCTTCAACTCCCGTGACTGAAGTGTATAAGCCACTTCGCGCATGTGCTGTACTTTTTTCATGATTGATGGACTGAATACATCGTCTCTGGGCTGAGGGACTGATTACCTCAAACTCCTCGTCTTTCGTCGTTTTTGTCTGTAGTGGACTGAAGAAGCCACTGGCTTCCAAAATAATGATTCCCAAATGTTGCACAAGCGTCTCATTCGTCTACCTGGATGTTACCTGACTGTTATGGGTGGCACCCCAGGAGGTGGCAATATACTCTACACACGAACAGATTTCAATAACAGCTCTTAAACTGTAAATTAAACCGTGTAAAAAAATAAAATTCACTAATATAGTCTGTTTCCAGTCACCCCATGAGTAAAATGTGTCAGAAACAGTGGCCAATACTCAGCGCAAATTAGTGGCAATAATTTATTGGCAGCACTAATAATAACAAATATTGTTTTGAGATCCACTGATACAACATTTCCAAATTCGAATTACGCCATTGTTCGCTGGGATGTTTGTGTTGTTAAACTGTGATGTAATACGAAATAGTTTCACTTTTATTTTTTTTTCAAATATTATTAATAAAAAATATATTAGTTGTATGTCATTTATTTTTGTGTTATGTACTTGCTGTGTTCATCTGTGCTGTTGCCTGGGTAGGTAAGAACATAAGAATGGAGGAGCACCGCGGTAGACCTAACTGAATGTACTTGGCAGCCTAAGTCCTCGAACCAGCCTTTCTCACTCGTATTTTTCAAGCCATTTCTGAAAGCTGTTTAACGTATTAGATTACTTTTGTAGGTTAAACAACCTATTTGGTGCTGGTGGAATAATCAACAGATCTTGAAAACTAACCTACACACACACACACACACACACGCACACACACACACACACACACACACACACACACACACACACACACACACACACACACACACACATACACACACACACACATGGGACCAAAGACTGCATACCTCATTCAAGGAAAAGGATCTTGGGGTGAGTATAATACCGAACACATTTCCTGAGGCGCACATAATCAAATAACTGCTGCAGCATGTGGGCGCCTAGGAAACCTAAGAATAGCGTCTCGACACCTTAGCAAGGAATCGTTCAAGACTCTCTACACTGTGTACAACAGGCCGATATTGGAGTATGGAACACCAGTATGGAATCCAAGCATGGTCAAGCACTTCAAGATAATAGAGAAAGTGCAAATGCTTGCAATAAGGTTAGTCCCGGAAATAAGGGGTATATCCCAGGAGGAGAGTTTAGGGAAAATCGACCTGGAGACATTGGAGAACAGGACAGATAGGAGAGGGCATGATAACGACATATAAAATGCTGACAGGAAATGACACGGTGGATAGGGACAGGATGTTTCCGAGATGGGACACAGCAACTTGCATTTGTGGTCACAGTGGTGCCTGTGCTAACCTTCTTATGGTGTAGAAATATACCTAGTTGGAAGACTCTTATTGTGGCTAGCTGGTCTAGTGGCTAACGCGACGGGCTGGAGTTTTGAGACTCTCTGACCGCGGGTTCAATCCCAGCCGGGGTATGGTTTGTTTGCAATCGTGTCATTACGATTTCGTGAGTCTTGAAGAGTCAGATGAGTCACAGGGATGTTAGGAAATATTTCTTCAACCATAGAGTTGTCAGGAAGTGAAAAAATCTTGAAAGTAATGTAGTAGAGGCAGGATCCATACACAGTTTTAAGAAGAGATACGATAAAGCTCATGGAGTAGGGAGAGAGTGGACCAAGTAGTGACCAGCAAAGTGGCGTGGCCAGGAGCTGTGAGTCGACCTCTGCAACCATAGGTAAATACAAATAGGTAAGCGCGCGCGCGCGCAAACACACACACACACACACACACACACACACACACACACACACACACACACACACACACACACACACACACATATACACACAAAGAGTCAGACAACGCCCAACATTATTCATAACTGGAGGCACAACACAACAGATGGGAAGCCCCATGTCTTCGACACTACAAGACAAGATATAACGATATAACACCTTGAAACTATCGTAGATGACGGCGTCGCTGGGGCAAGAGAACCGTGACCTGAAATATGCAAATGTATTTTTTGTTTACACAAATCAATTTTACAGGCTAAGAGATGTTATCCTACCTCGGATCATTTCAAAGCCCAGCCCTATCTAAGGCATACTGCCACCCTCGAGAATGCGACCTACAACAGTCGACTAACACCCAAGTACCTACTTAATGATAGGTGAACAACGTCAGCAAGTATAAGGAAACACGTCTTACATTTCAACCAGTGCCGGGGATTGAACTATAAACACTCAGTATGTGAGCCTGCGGAGTGGAACCACGTTAGTCTACTCTAAGTTATGACAATGTTTAATCATTAATGATCTGTAAAAGTGTGTCATTTATTCAATCACTGTGTTGCTAGAAGGGCGCCGATATTACAGTTCATGTGGCTGTCTAAACTGCAACATCTCCTTACCTACAGAGTGCAGGTACTGTACTTCCCACCTGTGCAACCGTTGGGTTTATTTAATGTTGAAAAGTTTCGCCTACACAGTAGGCTTCTTCAGTCAAATACAGAGGCAGTAGTGCCACGAAGAAAATGTAATCAGTTCATCAACCTTTAAGAAATAGTAATGAGGTGGTCAGTCCCTCAGGCTGGAGAAGAATTCAGCTCCGTGGAGTTGAACTCCTGTCTAACACGCTCCCACAAGCCTGTTGGATGTCCAACCCCCAAGCGCTCAAAACCTTTACCCCCTCCCTCCAACCTTCCCTAGGACGACTCAGACCCCTCATTTCCTCGGCCATAATTTTATTTGAAATTATTTTTGGATTCCAATAATTTCAATAGCCAGTTACTTCATTTGTACTGCTTTGACGGAGACTATCTGAATGTAAGTCACCTGGGCGTTCAGTTTATAACTCTGTTCCTTCTTGCTGCCCCATCTCATGCTTCCTTTTAAGCAACTCGACCTTGCCTTCCTTTCCTAGAATACAATCTTATTGCTTCTCATTCTTCCAGGCGCTTTATGACCCCTACGAGTTTAGAGACGCTTACCCCTATGCACTGTATATGTAATATGCAGTGTCGGGAGCTCCACTAATGTTGTCTCCTTCCTTAACTTCTGTAACTTCTGTTTGTGGATTCCAATAAGAGGTCTGTTATGAACCTCCATGGAAAGATTGTCTGTGTTTTTTATTAGGTGTGAGCTGCATGCTGGTGATACATACTCCAGGTCTGGTTCATCATGTCTGTGTTTTTTATTAGGTGTGAGCTGCATGCTGGTGATACATACTCCAGGTCTGGTTCATCATGTCTGTGTTTTTTATTAGGTGTGAGCTGCATGCTGGTGATACATACTCCAGGTCTGGTTCATCATGTCTGTGTTTTTTATTAGGTGTGAGCTGCATGCTGGTGATACATACTCCAGGTCTGGTTCATCATGTCTGTGTTTTTTATTAGGTGTGAGCTGCATGCTGGTGACACATACTCCAGGTCTGATTCATCATGTAGGCAAGTTCCAAATATCTCCCCTTAGGTTTCTGAATAAGTATTACCTATTTTATAATGTTGCCAACGATGCTTGATTTATCGGGATTTCTGGTGATGAATATTATTGGTTCGTACATTGCTCTTCGTTTAAACATTTCTCCCAATCTTCTCGTTCTTCTGTTTTCATTACTCTGCATTTTATGCAGATTAATTCCATCAGTCATTTTTTCCGGGAGTAGTGGAAGACATTTCCTATATTCCATGTCATTTTTTATTTTTTTACCAGTTCTTTTTCTTCGTTCAGCTCTTTGCAGTTTATGAGCATTATCATGTACGACTCGTGGCACCGTAATGACACGACCGGCGGGAGGTTCGAACCCCCATGGTACAGTGAACAACGCACTGACCTGCAAGCTTCAGGGCTGGCTTGCCAGCTCAGCGAGTGATAAAGTAAGATTGTAGGCCTCCGGGAGATCCTTTAAGCTGAAGGATGCCTGACAGAGGCTCTCACCGTCTCGCAGCTCCCGGCTTACCTAGATATTGGCTTTAAAAAGCAAGAAAGTAAACGCTAGGACATATTTATTAGAAAACGTTTTCGGCCCTGGGAACGAAACCATTTTCTCATGTCCTGGTGTTTGCTTACGTGGCTTTGTAAACCAATTTGTGGGTAACTGTTACCAAGGCTTATTTATACCTTCTTTATATTAACGGTGTGCTATACCGACAAGCTTATGAATAACACACTTGTGCGTGCGTTGGTATACCTGGGGTATACCTGGAGGGTATACCGCGGGTCAATTCCCCCGCGACCCGATCCATGACCAGGTATCTTTATTTCAGAAATAAAGATACCAAAATGGTTCACGGGTGTTTTATTCATGGTGATGAGGACCCATAGCAACTTATATTATTATATCTGGTTATTGATTAAGCATAATCAAACACTAAGGATGCTGAAAATGAAAAATAAAATAAAATATTGTTTAATATATGAAACTCAAAAAAAAAAAAAAAGAAAAAAAAAATAGAAGCAAAATATTTTTATTACCATAATTGGTATTATTGTTGCACGATTTTTTTTTTTTGCCGTTTCTTTAAACTTCTCAAATGAATGTTAACATTTTCTCAGTTGCTAGTAATTACAGATTAAGTTGGAAAAAATGGAAAAAATAAAACTACACATTGTAGGGGTATCTAGCCTATGGTATATTACAGTAGAACCGTGAGAAGCCTGTCCAGCCTATCTACAATAGAATCGTAAGAGGCCTATCCAGCCTGTTCTACAATAGAATCGTAAGAGGCCTATCCAGCCTGTGATACAACAGAATCGTAAGACTTAGGCCTACGAGAATTAATATAAAAGGAAGTATTCCTGGAGCAAGTAAAGGTAGGTAGTGACTTGGTCGGTCACTGCAGCAGCACCAACATTATCAGCTTAATTTACACTACCTAAATTTGTCCTTCGGTAGACGAACACACTTACGATGCCACTTCTCTCTATCGCTCTCAGCGGACGGAGGATCGAACCTATATAGTATTACTCCTTGCGCTGAATGACCCACAAGTGTTTGGTGCTCCATGTGGAGTATAATTATAATAATAATGTATTTTGGCAGGTGTTTGTCCACGAGGGTGGCTGCCTCATGTGTTTGTCCACGAGGGTGGCTGCCCCAGGTGTTTGTCCACGAGGGTGGCTGCCCCCTGTGTTTGTCCACGAGGGTGGCTGCCCCATGTGTTTGGCCACGAGGGTGGCTGCCCCATGTGTTTGGCCACGAGGGTGGCTGCCTCATGTGTTTGTCCACGAGGGTGGCTGCCCCATGTGTTTGTCCACGAGGGTGGCTGCCCCCTGTGTTTGTCCACGAGGGTGGCTGCCCCATGTGTTTGGCCACGAGGGTGGCTGCCCCATGTGTTTGGCCACGAAGGTGGCTGCCCCATGTGTTTGGCCACGAGGGTGACTGCCCCATGTGTTTGTCCACGAGGGTGGCTGCCCCATGTGTTTGGCCACGAGGGTTGCTGCCCCATGTGTTTGTCCACGAGGGTGGCTGCCCCATGTGTTTGTCCACGAGGGTGGCTGCCCCATGTGTTTGTCCACGAGGGTGGCTGCCCCATGTGTTTGTCCACGAGGGTGGCTGCCCCATGTGTTTGTCCACGAGGGTGGCTGCCCCATGTGTTTGTCCACGAGGGTGGCTGCCCCCATGTGTTTGGCCACGAGGGTTGCTGCCCCATGTGTTTGTCCACGAGGGTGGCTGCCCCCATGTGTTTGGCCACGAGGGTTGCTGCCCCATGTGTTTGTCCACGAGGGTGGCTGCCCCATGTGTTTGTCCACGAGGGTGGCTGCCCCATGTGTTTGTCCACGAGGGTGGCTGCCCCATGTGTTTGTCCACGAGGGTGGCTTCCCCATGTGTTTGTCCACGAGGGTGGCTGTCTCATGTGTTTGTCCACGAGGGTGGCTGCCCCATGTGTTTGTCCACGAGGGTGGCTGCCCCATGTGTTTGTCCACGAGAGTGGCTGCCCCATGTGTTTGTCCACGAGGGTTGCTGCCCCATGTGTTTGTCCACGAGGGTGGCTGCCCCATGTGTTTGTCCACGAGGGTTGCTGCCCCATGTGTTTGTCCACGAGGGTGGCTGCCCCATGTGTTTGTCCACGAGGGTGGCTGCCCCATGTGTTTGTCCACGAGGGTGACTGCCCCATGTGTTTGTCCAAGGGAGTTGCTGCCCCCTGTGTTTGTTAGAGGGGGATTGTTGCTCCCTGTGCTTGTCCAAGGGGAATTGCTGCCCCCTGTGCTTGTCCAAGGGGGTTGTTGCCCCTGCGTTTATTCAAGGGGGGTTGCTACCCCGCTGTCCTTGCCCAAGGGGGTTGCCGCTCCATGTGCTTGCCCACAGGTTTTGCTGCCCCCTGTGTTTGCCCACGGGGTGGCTGCCCCCTTGTGTTTTCCCATGGGGGGCTGCCCCCTGCATTTGTCCACGGGGGGAGTGGCTGTCACTACTATGTCCCAGCCAGTCATTCCTCATCCCTGAGCCTCAACTCTGACCTTCTAACTTGGCCTCTCATGACCCCCCAGCTCTTCCAATTGCCGCTCACCCCAGACACTATCCCCGTGCCGCCCACCCCAGACTCCACCCCATGCGACCCACCCCAGACACCACCTCTCTGTCGCCCTCCCCCGGCACCACCCCACTGTCGCCCCCTCCAGGCACCACCCCTCTTCAGCCTACCCCAGACACCTTCCCTCTGCCGCCCACCCTTGGCACCACCCCTCTGCCACCCACGACAGACTCCACCCCTCTGCCGCCTATCCCAGACACGACCCCTATGCTGCCAACCCCAGGCACCACCCTCCCCTGCCGCCCACCCTAGGCTCTACCCTTCTGCCGCCCACCCAAGGCACCACCCCTCTGCCGCCCACCCCAGGCACCACCAGTCTGCCGCCCCACCCTAGGCACCACCTCGATGCCGCCCACCCCAGACACCACCCATCTGCCGTCCTGCCGAGGGGACACTGCCCCATCCCGCTTCCCCTCTTCCGCCTGCCATCCGGCTCTCACACTCTGCCGCGCTTTCTCGCCACTCTGTGCTTTCTGCCGCTCACTCCAACTCCTGCCGCCCGCCGCCCGCCGCCCACACCTCGCCGCCTAGTCTCCATCTGCTTCCCAACGCCCACCCTCCGCCACCCAGTCTCACTTCTGAGTCGTTCTCAGATTATGATTATTATTATTATTATTATTATTATTATTATTATTATTATTATTATTATTATGATAAACCAGCTAAACTCGATAAGACATTAAGTGTGATAGGAGTCTCCACGACACCACTGTGTAGTGCAGACAGAAGAGTTGTTGTGAATCATCTGCCTCCCTCTTCACCTTAATACTGCATCCCTGAGATGCGACACACATCTCTAGGAATGTGTCTTGAGATCCTCTTAACCTTCTGATACAGAGAAGTCGTAAAATAAGTATATAAAACACAACTGGGTTTCCCTCTTATTATTGGTATTATTATTATTGTTGTTGTTGTTGTTGTTGTTGTTGTTGTTGTTGTTGTTGTTGTTGTTGTTGTTGTTGTTGTTGTTGTTGTTATTATTTTTATTATGTAAACCCTTGACCGTCATTTACAGACAATAATCTTGAGGGTCGTGAGGCGGCGCTCATGCAAATGAGGTCGATAATTTAAATAGTGAAAATGCAGTTTCTGGAAGCCTTTGCAAATCTTGTTGAAATCGATAACGTGAATATATAGACGACAGCTCTCTTGCAATATTTGACATGAAGAAGAGCAAAAGGTCCGGGGATCGATCTCCAGTACGGGTGGAATCATTAGGAAGAGTTTCCTTAAGGCACCTGCTGTCGATGCTAACCTATCAGTCAAATACGTACCTGGGTGTTAGTCGACTGGTGTGGGTCACATCCTGCGATAAAGCTGACGTAATTTGCACGAAAACAAGGGGTTTTCTGTATAGAAGTAAGTCATTGATGTCAGCTCTGTCTGTATACCATATACATGTACTTGTAGAAATAAATATAATTATTATTATCATTATTATTATTATGCCACTTGCAACATGGGAGGTTGCATGCAACACATGTTGGGAGGCTCTTCCACACACCTGCTCTCTCGACCATTTTCGTTGCGCATGTATTCTTGACACGTATTTATTGATTAATCTTTCTGAATTGAAATAATTGTCTATTGCCAAACCTGTTATTAAGTATAATTTACTTAAAGGTTTTGTTATAAAAGCCTTCAAATAAAGGCTCTTAAGGAGCTATAAAGGCTTCTAATTGAATATCCTCAATTTAAAAGTCATCAGTTTAATGTCCTCAGTCATATAATATTAATTAAAGGCTCTCAAAGGTCCTTTTTTGTCATTAACACTTTTCAATCTCAACTCTCCCAGTACATCACAATATTCTCTCCTAAACTGTCTCTTCTTTCACTTGCCCCTCGATTCCATAACCATTAAGTTAACATGTCCCCAAAATCATCATCTCTCTACACTCTCGTCTTCCAAGTGAGTAAACATGTGAGCGCTAGCAACTTCTCGCTTCCCTCTATTCAACCCCACGTTTCTTATTTAAACGCTTCGTGTTTAGGTTTCTTATTTAAGCGTTTTGTCTTTAAACGTGTATAGAAACGGAGAGTTTTCCTCTGCTCAAATTCCATTTCCATCTCTGTTTATGGTTTCTTCCGAGTTTCTGTTAAGGGTATAGCAGGTATAACAAATGAAGACACTTCCAGAGGTATACCTCTCTAGGGATAACTTTAATGAGCTTTTTATTATTATTGTGTGGATGCAGCAGTGAAAATAGTAACCATTTTGTTAGGTATACTCGAGCATTGCTACTGAGGAACCCATAAATGGCGAGCTTTGATACTGCTGAATAGCTCATTATAATACGAAATGGGGCTGATCTTCCATATTGAATTAATCTTAATTACCTCCTGTTCCCTAGGCACTGTTAGATCCTTGTGGGTTCCAACGCTTCCTAAACGTAATAATTACACAAGAAGGATTAATTATTAGTGTTAGCCCACGCTCAGAGAAATTGTTTATGTGTTACTGGACTACAAGGTCGTCTTGTGTTGCTGGACTACAAGGTCGTCTTGTATTGCTGGACTACAAGGTCGTCTTGTATTGCTGGACTACAAGGTCGTCTCGTATTGCTGGACTACAAGGTCGTCTTATGTTGCTGGACTACAAGGTCGTCTTGTGTTGCTGGACTACAAGGTCGTCTTGTGTTGCTGGACTACAAGGTCGTCTTGTGTTGCTGGACTACAAGGTCGTCTTGTGTTGCTGGACTACAAGGTCGTCTTGTATTGCTGGACTACAAGGTCGTCTTGTGTTACTGGACTACAAGGTCGTCTTGATGTCATTATGTTGTACGAACATGTTTCAGACTTGAATCATCCTAGGAATCAATGATCTCAGAGAAAGCTATAGCGAGAATGTAGTTGCTGTTTGCTGCCCATCTTGTAGTGTAGAAGCTAACTTCTCGTTGTCCACGGAGCGGAGCCAAGCGTGGTAGTTTGACAATATTGGCCTTGTACATAAGAGGAAAGCCACCCACATCCCTCCGGTGTTGAAAGCTTTGCTGGAATGACAGATCTACCCAGACTGCGTCCAGGCGAGAGATGAGCCGTCTTGCTTTGTTCTCCATTCTGTCAAGAAGTCACAGATGAGACGGAGGGCAGGCAGTCCAAGTGAAGCATACTCAAGGTGTGAGCGTACTTGTGTCTCATACAAAATTTTGCAGCCTATACTGTCGAGCAGAGCGAGTTATGTCGAAGTACTGTAAATTTCTTGGCTGCTTTGTTTGCAAGATTTACAACATGGTTCTTCACAGTCAGCTTGGAGTCAAATTTCACCGCAAGGATATTAACTTCGTCTCCGGGTACCAACGCTCCCATTCAGTCTCATCACTGATCCAGCAGCATCATGGCGCCTAGAAACCATCATCATTTATGTCTCTCATTCTCTCCCTCTCTTCTCTCTCTTTCTCTCTCTCTCTTTCTCTCTCTCTCTCTCTCTCTCTCTCTCTCTCTCTCTCTCTCTCTCTCTCTCTCTCTCTCTCTCTCTCTCTCTCTCTCTCTCTCTCTGTCTCTCTCAGAGATAGAGAGGGAGGGAAAGAGGAAAACAGAGAATGAGTGATGGGGAGAGTGATGGGGAAGATAGAAAAATAAGAGAAGTAGAGGGTCGGAAAGCAGAGAGAGGGAATAGTCAGGGAGAGTGTGAAAGGCAGAGAGGGAGGGGTAGGGAGAGGGAGTGTGTGCTATGAAGTATTGTACTCCAGATTAGGAAATAAGGGCGAGGGTTCTAGATAAAGTGAGTTGCTTTTAGGATGAAGACGATGATGAGGAGAGAAAACCAGGGGAGAGAAGAAAGGGAAGCAAAAGAAGGGGAGAGGAGAAGGAGGGAATAATAGAAATGGAAGCAGATGGAGGGAGGTAGCGGGAGTGTGAAGAAGAGTGGATGGAAGAGTGGAGGAGGAAGGGTGGCAGAGAAGAAGTGATAAATGAGTGTGTGATAGAGGCTAAGAAATAGAAGGCAAGTAGAAGGAAATATTAAGACGGAATGCAGCTTACAGCAGATGAAATAGAAGGAATAGACAAAAATATGAGCAAAAATGATATTAGAGGGGGGTGGGGAAAGCAGAGAATTAGTGGTATTAGAAAACTGAACTAAGCGAAATTATATGAACGAAGAAGAACGAGTAAGAGAAAGGGGACTGGACAAAGATGTTACAGGAAGGGAAAGTGGTCGAAGCAACTGGAGAGATGACAAGAAGAGAAAATGGCGAAAGGTAAAGGTGGTAGACCCAAGGCAAGAAGTAGAGGCAAGAAGTTGAAGTAGAGAATTAAATCGAAAGAGAATGAGTGAGGGGACTAGAAGGAATGGGAGGAGATATATGGGATGGAGATGAAAAGGTCCTATGATCCCGAGATGGGAGGAGAGATGGTGGGATGGAGAGAGCGTCAGGCCCTCCGGCATCTAGAAGGAAGAAGGGGAAAGGGGTGGTGGGACGATAAGTGGGAGGGAGGGCTGCTGGGAAGGAGGGGTAGAGGAAGAGAGAGAGGGGGCAGATCCCCCCGGCTCCCAGAAGGTAGCAAGGAGGGACGGGTTGTAAGAGGGAGAGGGACTGGAGAGGGATGCCCTCTCCAGCACTCTGAAACATCCGCTTTAGTAACCACATCAGGAACGACTGCTCGTCTCCGTTTCTGACCTCATGTAGAGTACTGGAAACTTTCCAGCTGACTTGCTTCCTGTGACTGACCTCCATAGCTCCAGTACCAGTAGCCAGTAATCTTTTTATTCTGTTTCTGATCGAAAAAATATTATTTCACTTCTAGCAACTCTTGACTTAAGTTCAAACAACCAGTTACCAGTTACCATGATACACATGTGTCTAATTCTTCATTTTCTCGATATTATATACCATACATATACAGACTTTTCAGTTACAGCAGCAAGGATATGTTTTTAAGAGTTTCAGCCATCAGAAAACTTTCTATTCTAGTTCCAGCAGTCTATTTTCGGTTCTAGCCACCAGGAGTCTTATTAAAGTTCAATGAGCTGGCAATCTTTCAATTTCATTCCCCTTAAAGTAGCCTGCATCATTCTAACTGCAGCTGCCAGGAGGTTTCTTTCAGCTCCACGGGTCTTCCCCATTTCATTAGAGCAAGGAGCAATATTTTCTATTTCAGATAAAAAGAGCCATTAGTATTCCTCGTTCCAGTTCGAGCAGCCAACGGATACACGATATTCCAGAAGTCCAAAGAGGACTTCTTGCCTAAGTGGTCTGACCAAACTCGTGTGTCCCAAATCTCTTTTTGTTCCGAACACCTAAATGAGAGTACCGAGGCTCTCAGTGAGTGCTCTCCTCCAGAGTTGTTCTGTTGCTTATTTGTAGTTAAAAGATGTTCCATTACATAGTTATAAGGACAGTGTTACGCACGTGGAATCCCATCTATGTTGTTGTTGGCACTTTTCAGTATTTCAGTGTTTCACCAGGATGCGACCTACAGCAGCCTATTGACACATCGGTACCTATTAACTGTTAGGTGCATAAGGTTAGCAAGTTTAGGGAGATTTTCCCACGTACCTCGATTCTCCAGGGAATCGGACGCTAGACGTTTCTCGTGTTGGTTGCCTAGTCTTAATAGTGTGTTCCTCAACTCATCGTTGTGTATGCTGTGTCCCGCTAGTGAGTGACCCAGGTGACCATTGAGTGTCTTCTCTGAAGGGGCCCCCTAGTGCCGTGGTTCGGGGGTCTTGGACTGAGGGAGGGGCATGGTGCCATGGTTCAGGGTCCTGTGCCTGGAAGACGGGGTCCTAAATGCCATCATTGAGGGGCCTCTGATCTGGTGCCTTTGTTAAATTCAGAGCCTGTATATTAGGAGAGGGAGTATGGTACCATGGTTGAACGGTTCTGGAGCCATGGCTGAGGGTCCTGGAGCCGTGGCTGATGGGCCCGAAGCTATTGTTGAGGGCTCAGAGCTATGGTTGAGGGGCCCAGAGCCATGGCTGAGGGGGCCCAGAGTCATGGTTGAGGGGACCGGGGCCATGGTTGAGGGGCCTGGGGCCATAATTGAGGGGCCCGGGGTCATGGCTGAGGGGCCCGGGGCCATGGTTGAGGGGCCCGGGGCCATCAACTGGAATGATGGAAGCCGCCGCAGGTAACGACGTTTGGGGGTTGTCACTTACGTCAGCGAAAATTGGCGGAAATTGGGATGGTAAGTGGATGCCTTAGCGGATGAGAGGAGGGGAGGAGGGTGAGTGGAGGAGGGTGAAGGGAAGGAGGGTGAGGGGAAGGAGGGTGAAGGGAAGTAGGGTGAAAGGGAACAAGGATGAGGGGAAGGAAGGTGAGGGGGATGGGAAGGAGGGTGAGGGGAAGGTGAGAGGGAGGGGAAGCAGGGTGAGAGGGAAGGAGGGTGAAAGGGAAGGAGGGTGAGAGGGAAGGAGGGTGAGGGGAAGGTGAGGGGAAGAAGGGTGAGGGGAAGGAGGGCGAGAGGAAGGAGGGTGAGAGGAAGAAGGGTGAGGGGAAGGAGGGTGAGGGGAAGGAAGGTGAAGGGAAGGAGGGTGAGTGGAGGGAGGGTGAGGTGAGGAAGGGTGAAGGGATGGAGGGTGAGTGGAGGGGGTGATATGAGGGAGGGTGAAGGGAAGGAGGGTGAGTGGAGGGGGGGTGAGATGAGGGAGGGTGAAGGAAAGGAAGGTGAGTGGAGGGGGGTGAGATGAGGGAGGGTGAAGGGAAGGAGGGTGAACAGTAGGAAGGTAAAGAAAAAGGTAGTGAGAGAGTGAAGGGAAGAGAAGGTAGTGGGAGAGAGTGAAGGGAAGGAGACGAAGACAAAGGAAGTGAAATGATGGAGGGTTAGGCGTGTGAGGGAGAGGGAAGAGAGAGAGAGAGAGAGAGAGAGAGAGAGAGAGAGAGAGAGAGAGAGAGAGAGAGAGAGAGAGAGAGAGAGAGAGAGAGAGAGAGAGAGAGAGAGAGAGAGTAAGGGTCAAACTCACCCTCAAATAGTGTTTGAAAACCAATTTTTAGATGAGTCAACAAACGCGGGGAACATTATTCAGTGTAGAGAAAGTAGACGAGAGGGAGGGAGAAGAATTGGCAATATTGGTGAAAAAAAAATATAAGCCGCAGAAATCGAAATTCAAAACACTAATGGTGGACGTTTTGGCTCTGGAAAATTTTGACATTTGAAAATTTTGAAGAGGAAAATTTTGCCCTTTAAAAATTTTGGCATTGGAAAATTTTGGCGTCAGACATTTTAGTGTCAAAAATTATAAACAAAAACGAGAAACGTATGAAAGAAAATACATGCAAACCAATATTTAGTAACACATGGAGAGAGAAACAAAAAACAAGAGCCAAGAGTACAGCCTAAAGGAACTGACAATTACAAAATCACATAACAGAAGAACCAGGGGAGAGACGATAACAACATACAAAATACTTAGAAGACTCGAGAGGGTGAAGCGGGATAGACCATTCGAGAGGTGTGGAATGGGTACACGAGGGCACATTTGAAAGTTGAAGACAAAGATGAGTCACAGGGATATCAGGAAGCATTTTTTCAGCCTGAGGCTGGACGGTAATAACCCAGACGAAATAATAGTGGAAACTCCGTGCATAGTTTTAAGAAAAGGTATGACACGACCCCAACCATAAGGAGGAGTAAACCCAGCAGGAGGAACCAGGAGTTCAGGATCAATCTTTGCAACCACAAATGGGTGAGCACACCCTGGCACACTTGTACAGGGTGCCTACACGCAGTAACACCCTCGCATGTGTATACATCTGTGTTGTGCCTGGTGCACACACACACACACCTGTGTCCTGTGTCTGGTGCACACACACCTGTGTTTTGTGTCTGATGCATACACACCTGTGTTTTGTGTCTGATGCACACACACCTGTGTCCTGTGTCTGGTGCACACACACCTTTGTTTTGTGTCTGGTGCACACACACCTGTGTCTGGTGCACACACACCTGTGTCTGGTGCACACATACCTGTGTCTGGTGAACAAACCTGTGTCTGGTGCACACACCTGCGTCCTATATCTGGCGTACACACACCTGTGTCCTGTGTCTGGTGTAAACACCTGTGCCTTGTGTCTGCACACACACACACACACACACACACACACACACACACACACCTGTGTCTGGTGCACACCCAGCAACACTGTCTCAAGATGCTCACACTGGCCACTTCCCTCCATCAAAGTCGAGCTTCGCAGATTTCCAGACTTCAATCGACTGAAGTTAAATAGAAACTTTCTCTCCGAAAAGTTTACTGGAGTCATAATAAGTCTCTGAGGACCCACCTCGCTTCCCTTACTATATTTAGCTCGGCTTTACTAACTTCAGCCCCTCGAGGAGGGCGCCTTCGCCCCAGTGTATAAAAAAGGCTCTTGATCCAAGGACTTCGGGCTATCCTTATCTTGCGGGTTTGACATTATCCCAGGAATATAATAATTAGTGTGCAGATGTTGTTAGGTTAACTTTGGATAAACGTTTACAAAAATCCCACCATGGTAATTCGGGAAAAGTTTGTCAAGTTTTCTCCTACAAGTCGTGAGAATCGTAAAAGTTGACTTTAATACAGAGGCAAGAGAATGTAATTTTATATATACATATATATATATATATATATATATATATATATATATATATATATATATATATATATATATATATATATATATACATATATGCCTGTAATTGTTTTACATGATGGTAGGATTGTTGGTGTCCATTTTTTGTCTCGTAAACATGCAAGGTTTCAGGTACGTCTTGCTACGTTTAGGACACACTACACATACATGCACAAACATATATATATATATACACACACCTCTGGGTTTTCTTCTTTTTTCTTACTAGTTCTTGTTCTTGTTTATTTCCTCTTATCTCCATGGGGAAGTGGAACAGAATTCTTCCTCCGTAAGCCATGCGTGTTGTAAGAGGCGACTAAAATGCCAGGAGTAAGGGGCTAGTAACCCCTTCTCCTGTATAAATTACTAATATTAAAAGAGAAACTTTCGTTTTTCTTTTTGGGCCACCCTGCCTTGGTGGGATACGGCCGGTTTGTTGAAATATACATATATATATATATATATATATATATATATATATATATATATATATATATATATATATATATATATATATATATATATATGTATGTCACAGCTGCTCTTTGCTGATGACACTGTGCTCTTGGGAGATTCTGAAGAGAAGTTGCAGAGATTGGTGGATGAATTTGGTAGGGTGTGCAAAAGAAGAAAATTAAAGGTGAATACAGGAAAGAGTAAGGTTATGAGGATAACAAAAAGATTAGGTGATGAAAGATTGAATATCAGATTGGAGGGAGAGAGTATGGAGGAGGTGAACGTATTCAGATATTTGGGAGTGGACGTGTCAGCGGATGGGTCTATGAAAGATGAGGTGAATCATAGAATTGATGAGGGAAAAAGAGTGAGTGGTGCACTTAGGAGTCTGTGGAGACAAAGAACTTTGTCCTTGGAGGCAAAGAGGGGAATGTATGAGAGTATAGTTTTACCAACGCTCTTATATGGGTGTGAAGCGTGGGTGATGAATGTTGCAGCGAGGAGAAGGCTGGAGGCAGTGGAGATGTCATGTCTGAGGGCAATGTGTGGTGTGAATATAATGCAGAGAATTCGTAGTTTGGAAGTTAGGAGGAGGTGCGGGATTACCAAAACTGTTGTCCAGAGGGCTGAGGAAGGGTTGTTGAGGTGGTTCGGACATGTAGAGAGAATGGAGCGAAACAGAATGACTTCAAGAGTGTATCAGTCTGTAGTGGAAGGAAGGCGGGGTAGGGGTCGGCCTAGGAAGGGTTGGAGGGAGGGGGTAAAGGAGGTTTTGTGTGCGAGGGGCTTGGACTTCCAGCAGGCATGCGTGAGCGTGTTTGATAGGAGTGAATGGAGACAAATGGTTTTTAATACTTGACGTGCTGTTGGAGTGTGAGCAAAGTAACATTTATGAAGGGATTCAGGGAAACCGGCAGGCCGGACTTGAGTCCTGGAGATGGGAAGTACAGTGCCTGCACTCTGAAGGAGGGGTGTTAATGTTGCAGTTTAAAAACTGTAGTGTAAAGCACCCTTCTGGCAAGACAGTGATGGAGTGAGTGATGGTGAAAGTTTTTCTTTTTCGGGCCACCCTGCCTTGGTGGGAATCGGCCGGTGTGATAATAAAAAAATAAATATATATACATATATATATATATATATACATACAAATATATATATGTATATATATATATATATATATATCCACATTAGCTGACACCTATATCCATCACAGTGTGGGGCGACAGGGAGGAGCTGCTGACCACAGGGAGGAGTACAAGATCAGCAAGTACAGGGACATAAGCCAACAGTATCAATTTGTCCCAGTGGGATCAGAGACCTTGGGATCATGGGGAAAAAATGCCACACGTTTCCTTAAAGAATTGGGTTCCAGACTCATCGACACCACCAGGGACCCAAGGGCAGCCACTTTCATGTTCCAGCGCCTCAGCGTGGACATCCAAAGGGGAAATGCTTGCTGCATACTTGGCTCGCGTCCAGCCTCGGAGGAGCTGGAGGAAATTCATGATCTTTGATACATTGTGCCATTGTATTCATGTTTATGTTTTTCTGTAAATGTATTCTGTTTATTAATAAATGTTCACATAGAATATTAAATATAGGGGGTGGTAGGAGAAGAAAATATTCAAACAGCTCCGGGGAGAACCTTGAGTTTTTCCCTGAGATACGTTTATTGTCTTCTCTGAGGATGAGGGTCCCCAGTCCAGCCATAGAGGAATATATTGTTAATTTTCGGACGAGATCAGACAGTTCCATTTATTTGGAATTAGTAAATTAAAACGTACATCCACTGACCTTCAAGTAACACCTTGATATTCAAAAAAAAAAAAATAATCTTCGTCAAATATCAATTTTTATTATATACAACGTAACTAAGGCAGTATAGGTGAACTATCTGTGTTTACATCAAGTTGTTGACGCAGTGTCTTAACTAGTATCAGATGTTAGGGAGGAGGATGTAGATGCACAGGTACTAGGCTGGGTGTGTACAGGTACTAGATTGGGCGTGCACAGGTACTAGGCTGGGTGTGCACAGGTACTAGGCTGGGTGTGCACAGGTACTAGGCAGGGTGTGTACAGGTACTAGGTTGGGTGTTCACAGATACTAGGCTGGGTGTGCACAGGTACTAGGCTAGGTGTCCACAGGTACTAGGCTGGGTGTGTACAGGTACTAGGTTGGGTGTGCACAGGTACTAGGCTGGGTGTGCACAGGTATTAGGCTGGGTGTTCACAGGTACTAGGCTGGGTGTGTACAGGTACTAGATTGGGAGTGCACAGGTAATAGGCTGGGTGTGTACAGGTACTAGGTTGGGTGTGCACAGGTACTAGGCTGGGTGTGCACAGGTACTAGGCTGGGTGTCCACAGGTACTAGGCTGGGAGTGCACAGGTATTAGGCTGGGTGTTCACAGGTACTAGGCTGGGTGTGTACAGGTACTAGATTGGGCGTGCACAGGTATTAGGCTGAGTGTGCACAGGTACTAGGCTTGGTGTGCACAGGTACTAGACTGGGTGTGCACAGGTACTAGACTGGGTGAGCACAAGTACTAGGCTGGGTGTGCACAGGTACTTGGCTGGGTGTGCACAGGTACTTGGCTGGGTGTGCACAGGTACTTAGCTTGTTGTGCACATGTGCTAAGCTGGGTGTGCACAGATACTAGGCTCGGTGTGTACAAGTGCTAGACTGGGTGTGCACAAGTACTAGGCTGGGTGTGCACAGGTACTTGGCTGGTTGTGCACAGGTACTAAGCTGGGTGTGCACAAGTACTAGGCAGGGTGCGTACAGGTACTAGGTTGGGTGTGCACAGGTACTAGGCTGGGTGTGCACAGGTACTAGGCTGGGTGTCCACAGGTACTAGGCTGGGTGTGCACGGGTACTTGGCTGGGTGTGCACGGGTACTAGGCTGGGTGTGTACAGGTACTTGGCTGGTTGTGCACAGGTACTAAGCTGGGTGTGCACAGGTACTAGGCTGGGTGTGTACAGGTACTAGACTGGGTGTGCGCAAGTACTAGGCTGGGTGTGCACATGTACTTGGCTGGTTGTGCTCAGGTACTAAGCTGGGTGTGCACAAGTACTAGGCAGGGTGTGCACAAGTACTAGGCTGGTGTGCACAGGTACTAGGCTGGGTGTGTACAGGTAGTAGACTGGGTGTGCACAGGTACTCTTCTGGGTGTGCACAGGTACTAGGCTGGGTGTGCACAGGTATTAGGCTGGGTATGCACAGGTACTAAACAAGGTGTCGATAGGTATTAAGCTTAGTGTGCACAGGTACTAAACAGGGTATCCACAGGTACTAGGATTAGTGTGCACAGGTACTAAACAGGGTACTAAACAGGTACTAAACAGGTGTGGGTAGGTAAGGCAGGGTGTCCACTGGTACTAGGTTTAGTGTGCACAGGTACTAAACAGGGTATCCACAGGTACTAGGCTGGCTGTCCACAGGTACTAGGCTTGGTGTGCACAGGTAATAAACTGAGTGTCCAGCGGTACTAAACTTGTTGTGCACAGGTAATAAACTGGGTGTCCACATGTACTAGGCTGGGTGTACACAGCCACTAAACAGGGTATCCACAGGCACTAGGCTTGGTGTTCACAGGTATTAGGTTGGGTGTCCACAGGTACTAGGATGGGTATCCACAGGTACTAGGCTGGATGTGCACAGGTACTAAACTGGTTGTCCACAGGTACTAGACTGGGTGTGCACAGGTAGTAAACTTGGTGTCCACAGGTACTAGACTAGGTGTCCACAGGTACTAAACTGGGTGTCCACATTTACTAAACTGGGTGTATAGACTCAATGAATAATATTGAAGTAAAATACGTCACAGTGTCTAGACGTAATAAGTAGAGGGTCACAAGGGTCAGTCTCAGGACGGGTTCTAGATGGTCGTAATAAGTGGTGTCCTTTAAGGGTGAGTTTCAGGACAGGTTCTGGCCATACGTAACAATTAGCGTTCCACAGGAGTCAATCTTAGGGCCGGCTTTACTTAGTAGTAACAAGTGGAGTGCAACAAGAGCCAGTCTTAAGGTAGGTTCTAACTAGTTTATTCTTGACTTGTACCAGTGTCATCGACAGTGGGTTAAACCTTTGAAACAAGGTTCAATAACAGAAAATCTGGAGGACCGAGTCATCATCACTTGACCTTTAATGAATATATACCATCAATCCATCCTTACCATATATGTATGGATTAATAAAAACACAAAAACCAGCTAATTCAGCCTGACCTATTATTAGCGCCATAAGGTCAGTTTCGTATAAATTATCTAGATGCTTAGTAAATATGTTGAGCCCAATTGTTGGGAAATTTTCTAACTTTAGAGTTATAAACAATAGAGATTTAGTGGTTAAATTAAGCATTATAACTGATTTAAATAATTACTGTATGATCAGCTTTCATGTTACTTCTTTGGTCACAAAAGTTGCAGTTGATGATTTATTAAGTTGCCTATCTGAAGAACTTGTTAATTACGATTTACCATTGCCGGTATCTACTATCAATGATCTTATTAAAGTTTGTATTGTTGAAACAAAGTTTGTGTTTAATGGCGAGTTACACTCAGAAGTTTGGTATGGCAATGGGAAATCCTCTCTCACCTGTCCTTAGTAATTTGTACATGGAATATTTTGAAACAATATTGCTTAAGAAAATCTTTCCCAAAAGAGCTAAGTGGTACCGACATTTTGATGATGTTTTATGTCTAATGCCTAAAAAATATAGATATAAACCATTTCCTTGTTAAATTAAATAGTCTAGCTTATTCCATAAATTTTATTGTTGAGTTTGAAAAAAATAACTCATTGTCTTTTCTAGTTATTTGAATTATTAAGGGGAACCATGATTTTGAATTTAAAACTTATGGAAAACCAACAAATAACTGTTTTTATTTGCGCTATTTTTCTTAACATCATGAGAGAGTTAAACTTTATGTATGCTTATCAGTGTTTTTGAGAACTTTGTGTATTTGCAGCCCAGAGTTCATAGATGAAGAAATTTTGAAAATTTATGAAACAGCTAATAGTCTAAAATATCCAAACACTTAATCGAGAAATCTTTTAAAATTGCTAGAAATACATTTTACAGTTAAAAGAAGGACAATCTTATTTAACTAAAAATATGTTGGCTCTCCCTTAACGTGAAAACTTTCTTGATATAACTTCTCTACTTAAGGATTTTAATATCAAAGTCTTGATACAGTTAAAAAAAAGAAACTTGATAAAAAAAATCCCCCAAATATTCTGACGGTTGTCTACAAGATTTCTTGTAAAAAATGAGACAAAGTTTATTAGGGTCAAACTGGTAAAAGTTTTGAACTAAGATCACAACAATATATATATATATATATATATATATATATATATATATATATATATATATATATATATATATATATATATATATATATATATATATATATAGCATTAACAGTGGACAAGATTCTAATGCTCTGTTTATTCATGTGAGAGATTTTAACCATTTAATTTTCAAATGGCTGAGAAAATTATAAGAAGCAGGTCAGTGGTCGAGAGAAATGTAATAGAATCAAGTTTCACAAAAAAATAGTTTTGAAAGTAATATGAATATTGATTTAGGATTATCCTAATTAGATTAATTTATAATAAATATAATTTGAGAAGAATTTAAGATACATTAGACAAGTTAAAAATCTTAAAGCTGGGTGGAATATAAGTTGTGTTTGACCGGTCCTTGACTACCTACATACTTACATCATAAGAAGGTCAGGTGTTGTAAGTTGACCACGAGGTGTAATCTCGCCCTTATATGTCATTATGTTGATATTTTATTTTTACAGTTCGTTGATAATGTGAGAAATCACGAAAGCCATTGAAAGTTCACAATTCTTTTCACAGTCGTTGTTCTGCATATCGTGATGCCTGTTTACTGTGATCTTATTGCTAACCAGTTTACATTACTTAGTAGCTTACTTAAACAAGTGAAAAATTAATGTAGAGGTTAATATTTACGCAAAAGGAAAAGTAATTTCGTTAAAAGCTTATGAAATCAAAGGAGAAAAAGAAGGGATTTTTTTTTTTAATAATTATGTTGCAAGGCAGTCAGAAAAAAAAACAAGAATTTTACAGTTCTCTTGAAGATGGTTTGAGTTTGATCCGAGGAACTCGTCTTTGTTGTTCTTTGAGAGTATTATAGACCCACTAAATTAAATCGAGAATAAGCGAAAGTAGAAAAACATATATTTATATCTCCTCTCGTATCCTCCTTCCTTGACTGAATCTCCGAACTTGCTGACGAAAGCCATCAGTGTTGCCTCCCAGTTCGAGCCATCAGTGTTGCCTCTCAGCTTGAGCCAACAGTGTTGCCTCCCAGCTTGAGCCAACAGTGTTGCCTTCCAGCTTGAGCCAACAGTGTTGCCTCTTAGCTTGAACCAACAGTGTTGCCTCCCAGCTTGAACCAACAGTGTTGCCTCCCAGTTCGAGCCATCAGTGTTGCCTCTCAGCTTGAGCCAACAGTGTTGCCTCTTAGCTTGAGCCAACAGTGTTGCCTCTTAGCTTGAGCCAACAGTGTTGCCTCCCAGCTTGAACCAACAGTGTTGCCTCCCAGCTTGAACCAACAGTGTTGCCTCCCAGCTTGAACCAACAGTGTTGCCTCCCAGCTTGGAGCATCACGCTGTGTGTGTCATCATATTCTAATGAAAACCTTCAGGAGTCTTCTGACATTAATAATTTAACGACATTTTTTAAAAGCTGCTGCTTATTATAACTTGGGGTGTATGTGTGTCTGTCGCGTTGCTTTTGTTGGCTAATGTTATCCTTGTTTCAAATGGCTGTCTTTCATATTTTTTGATATACACAGATAACCCGTACATAGGAAAGAGTAGCTTATGACTACGTTTTGAACCGACTTGGACCAGTTACAACTTATGTATTGTTCCATTCACAGTATTGTGCCTTATTGTTCTTTTTTAAATGGCTGTGAGCGATGAGTAACTCGGGGCCAGGAGCTGTGACTCGACCCTTGCAACCACAACTAGGAGACGTACAGGGTCAAAGCGCACCGTAAGCGTCACAGCTATTACTACTGCTGTCATAGTTAAGAAATGGCAAGTTGTTGATGGTAGTAGTAGCAGTATAATCTTCACAGTGGAGCACTGAGCGCCGTAGAGGTCATACAGTGCCTGGAAGCATGGGAAGCAATAAGGTTCGATGTCAAGAAGGGGAGAATCAAGAGCCCCCTCATCAGCATCAAGACACCTCCCTGGAGGGCATTGTATGTTGATATTAAGTTAACTCGTCGAGGGAAACTCTTCGACCACCCACCTTCATTTATATTTTAAAAGCTAATATCAGAAAAGTAACCGAATTCGAGAATTAACTCTAAAAAAAACTGTGACTCTTTTCATAAAAAACACTACTGTAGTAGTGTTTAAACATTACACGAAAATGTTTAAAAAAACATCCAAAAGTTTTACTCCCACGTAACAAAATAACATGAATATATATTATTATTATCGTCACCAAAGAGGTAAGCCTTTTAATTAAAAAAATAGTAATTATATGTAATATATTACCCCTAAGGAATGCAGAGTAGCGCTTGCAAATTCCTGATTTATTTTAATATGCCATAAACGTTGAATTAATATATTCGTTTTGCATCAAAGGTCTTTATTGATTCGATAAACCTAATATTAGTTAGATCACAACAGGCCATGACACCATAGTGTTTGTCAAGGCCATGACACCATAGTGTTTGTCAAGGCCATGACACCATAGTGTTTGTCAAGGCCATGACACCATAGTGTTTATCAAGGCCACACCATACGTCACAGATCACACACAACACCTTCAAAGCAAAACTTCAAAGCACAGCTTCAAAGCAAAACTTCAAAGCACAGCTTCATATTGAAATATCACAGCTCAATGTCAAAAATATTTTGTGTAGGGGAGGTCTCTCAGTGTCCACTTTCTTAATGCTCTGTTGTTGTCATCAGCGTGTTGGGTTACAGGTCCACTCTTACTGCCCTCCGTCCTGCCAGAGTGGGAGTAGAGTGCTGATCCACCCTCCGTCCTGCCAGAGTGGGAGTAGAGTGCTGATCCACCCTCCGTCCTGCCAGAGTGGGAGTAGAGTGCTGATCCACCCTCCGTCCTGCCAGAGTGGGAGTAGAGTGCTGATCCACCCTCCGTCCTGCCAGAGTGGGAGTAGAGTGCTGATCCACCCTCCGTCCTGCCAGAGTGGGAGTAGAGTGCTGATCCACCCTCCGTCCTGCCAGAGTGGGAGTAGAGTGCTGATCCACCCTCCGTCCTGCCAGAGTGGGAGTAGAGTGCTGATCCACCCTCCGTCCTGCCAGAGTGGGAGTAGAGTGCTGATCCACCCTCCGTCCTGCCAGAGTGGGAGTAGAGTGCTGATCCACCCTCCGTCCTGCCAGAGTGGGAGTAGAGTGCTGATCCACCCTCCGTCCTGCCAGAGTGGGAGTAGAGTGCTGATCCACCCTCCGTCCTGCCAGAGTGGGAGTAGAGTGCTGATCCACCCTCCGTCCTGCCAGAGTGGGAGTGGGCTGACCTACCCTCCGTCCTGCCAGAGTGGGTGTGGGTTGACCCACCCTCCATCCTGCCAGAGTGGGAGTGGGCTGACCCACCCTACGTTCTGCCAGAGTAGAAATGGGCTGACCCACCCTCAAGATGACCCACCCTCAAGTTGACCCACCCTCCGTCCATCCCGAGGAGTAGTTGTGGGCAGCCCACAGAGTGATGAGATCGTCACAGTCCACTCGCCTTAATTTCGTCATCCATCACAGTCCGTCTCGGAGCCACCTGTTCGCTTCTCGTTAAGCTCTCGCGTTCGTTCTCCTTACGTGCCTGTCTTTAATTAGACTGATTAATGTCGTTCATTACACATCCGGGGTGTTTATTATGCAGTGTGACGTGTACCGTACGTGTCGGGGAGTGCCTGGCGAATATCCATTAAATTTTCAGCTGTGGTTCGTAAGTTGGACAGTATACAGCCAGGAGCAACATCCTGGTTGCTCAGGCCCTGTTCCACTGGGAGGCCTGGTCAAGGGCTGGGAGGCGGGGGCGTTAACCCCCTGAACACTCTCCAGGTGAACTCCAGGTAGCAGGAAACAATGGTTGTCTGCGAGAGAGACGCTAGGACAGGTCAGAGACGCTATGACTTGTGAGAGAAGCGAGGACAAGTGAGAGGTGCGAGGGTAGGTGAGAGACGCGAGAACAAGTGAGAGACGCGAGGACAAGTGAGAGACGCGGGGACAGGTGAGTACATGAGGGCAGGTGAGTCGACCTTCACCTGCCTTCATTAGGGTGGTGTGAGGCAGTCATTTCTCTCCCTCACTAACATAATCACTCTCAGACTGACAGCTGTCCCTTCAAGAAGTCTTTCCTGATGCTCTTGATCCAAAGAACTTGAGCTAGCCTTCCTTTCGCTGAAGACTTATTACCTCTGACTTTACTTTCTCCAGCACTATATGACTACTACGGGCTTAGCGCTTCCCAATTATAAAATAATAATAATAATAATAATAATAATAATAATAATAATAATAATAATAATAATAATAATAATAAGGTAATAATAATATAATAATAAAAATAATGTAATATTACTACTACTACTACTACTACTAATAATAATAATAATAATAATAATTTGCACTTCCCTGCATCCTTAAAACACTTTATTAAGGGATTTAATTTCATTATAAAAATATAGACTTGAATTTCAAAGTTTGTGGAAATTTGACGTATTTTGCGTAAACTGAAAAAAATGTATATATTAATGAAGAAGCGTTAAACCTACAGGGGTTCATACAGCACCTTGGTAATAAATTGTGTTGGAGGTGGAAAGGGAGGGGGGGGGATATGAAAGATTGATCCGAGGAATGGGAGGGGATAACTTGGATCAAGAGCACTTGAGAATTGTGATGAATGGTTTGAAAAACCGACAAGTTGAAGATTGAGACACTTATGCAGCATATGGGAATCTTTATTCAGGAAACGTTTCGCCACACAGTGGCTTCATCAGTCCAATACAAAGAGGAAGGCGTAAGGAGAGGAGGAGAATGAGGTAATCAGTCCCTCAACCTGGAGTCGATGTGTTCAGTCCATCAATCTTGTAGAAAGTACAGCATAGGGCCATAGACGTGGCTTATATACTGTAGTGAGGTGACGTGAAGCAGATGGAGGCGGGGTCATAGTGGTACCATCCACTAGTCGAAGTAAGTCTTCGTCCAAAGGTTGAACAAGTGTTGAAGAATTCTTTGTAAAAAGATCCCATGATGCTGCAGTGTCTGACAGTTGTGACGAATGGTTTGAAAAACCGACAAGTTGAAGATTGAGACACTTATGCAGCATATGGGAATCTTTATTCAGGAAACGTTTCGCCACACAGTGGCTTCATCAGTCCAATACAGTCCCGTCTTCCCCGCTCATCCCATTGAGATCTTACCTAAACTTGTTTGCTTTGCTTTCCTATGCTGTACATTCTACAAGATTGATGGACTGAACACATCGACTCCAGGTTGAGGGACTGATTACCTCATTCTCCTCCTCTCCTTACGCCTTCCTCTTTGTATTGGACTGATGAAGCCACTGTGTGGCGAAACGTTTCCTGAATAAAGATTCCCATATGCTGCATAAGTGTCTCAATCTTCAACTTGTCGGTTTTTCAAAACATTCATCACAACTGTCAGACACTGCAGCATCATGGGATCTTGTTACAAAGAATTCTTCAACACTTGTTCAACCTTTGGACGAAGACCTACTTCGACTAGTGGATGGTACCACTATGACCCCGCCTCCACCTGCTTCACGTCACCTCACTACAGTATATAAGCCACGTCTACGGCCCTATGCTGTACATTCTACAAGATTGATGGACTGAACACATCGACTCCAGGTTGAGGGACTGATTACCTCATTCTCCTCCTCTCCTTACGCCTTCCTCTTTGTATTGGACTGATGAAGCCACTGTGTGGCGAAACGTTTCCTGAATAAAGATTCCCATATGCTGCATAAGTGTCTCAATCTTCAGCACTTGAGAAGTAACCTGAAAATAAAAAGCTTGACACAACGATACAAACCGAGCTGAAGCGTAGGTATTATTGCGTATACATGTACAGTAATATATCTACAGATACATAATATATCTACAGAACAATATATGAAATACATTCCTGCTTACAGCTTTTATACGCCCCAGTACATATTATCGCAGTACACGAGATATACGCAGGAGTACATGTATACGCAATAATACCTACGCATCAGCTTAGTTTGTATCGTTGTGTCAAGCTTTTTATTTTCAGGTTACTTCTCAAGTGCTCTTGATCCAAGTTATCCCCTCCCATTCCTCGGATCAATCTTTCATATCCCCCCCCCTCCCTTTCCACCTCCAACACAATTTATTACCAAGGTGCTGTATGAACCCCTGTAGGTTTAACGCTTCTTCATTAATATATACATTTTTTTCAGTTTACGCAAAATATGTCAAATTTCCACAAACTTTGAAATTCAAGTCTATATTTTTATAATGAAAATTAAATCTCTTAATAAAGTGCTTTAAGGACGCAGGGAAGTGCAAATTATTATTATTATTATTATTATTATTATTATTATTATTATTATTATTATTATTACATTATTATTATTGTTACATTATCATTATTATTATTACATTATTATTATTATTATTTTATAATTGGGAAGCGCTAAACCCGTAGTAGTCATAGAGTGCTGGGGAAAGTAAAGTCAGAGGTAACAAGGTTTTAGCGAAGGGAAGGCTATCTCAAGTTCTGTGGATCAAGAGCATCAAGTAAGACTTCTTGAAGGGACACCTGTCAGTCTGACAGTGACTATGTTAGTGAGGGAGACAGATGACTGAGTGGGCTGACTGACCACATAGATACCAGGCTGAGGGACTGATTACATCAAACTCCTCCTCTCCTTACCCTTTCTGCCTTGTATTGGACTGATGAAGCCACTGTCTGGCGAAACGTTTCCTTAATAAAGATTCCCATGTGTGTGTGTGTGTGTGTGTGTGTGTGTGTGTGTGTGTGTGTGTGTGTGTGTGTGTGCGTGTGTGTGTGTGTGTGTGTGTGTGTGTGTGTGTGTGTGTGTATGTATACATTGATTTTTAACACGCTTCCATTTCCCACCAAAATACATTAAAAAAAAAATAGAGGAAATCCGTTCGCCATCACATATTCAATCAGTGACTTGCCAGAAGCGCCGACATCACAGTTCAGGTTGCCCTCAGAATTGCGTATTTACCGACAAAAAAAAAATGGGGTCAGCAAGTAAATTGAGAGGAAACTGGAGGACAACAGAGACTAATGGGTATTCCCACAACAATGAAGGCAAAGAAATAACTAAGTCAAGCGTACTCAAAGTAAACCATGAAGCCTGACAATGTATCACCATTAATACTAAAGATAATATCCATGGGGGCCATGTAATCTACCGCTACATGTGACGAACATAGGTTAAGATCAACTGTAAGCTTGGTAGTTACCAGGAAGCAGCTACCAGGAAACAACTACCAGGAAGCAGCTACCAGGAAACAGGAAGCAGCTACCAGGAAACAGGAAGCAGCTACCAGGAAACAGCTATCAGGAAGCAACTACTAGGAAGCAGCTACACGTTGAACATCATTATCTCCAAGCTGGAAAGACAGGCAGTAGGCTCTTAGGAAGTGGAACATAAACAGGTCAAGACTTTGAACACACAGTTTATCTCAGAGAGAAATTTATCAAGATTATAACGCTCTTATTGGGTGAAACGTCACTGTTAATATAAGTTGATTTACTAATCTTCATGCAGAGAGACAGGCATGGAGACAGGTGGGGAAGACAGACAGGGAGACAAATAGGGAGATAGTGTATAGATAACACTAATCTACAGCTCGTATCCTTGACCTACATTCGTAGTACATAGCTAGAGATGATGATAAAGTTAATCTACTGCCTCAGTAACGACTTCAGCAACCTCACACACTACCTCACACTCGCACACTACCTCACACTCACACACTACCTCACACTCACACTCTACCTCACACTCACTACCTCACACTCGCCCACTACCTCACACTCACTATCTCACATTCACACACTACCTAACACTCACACACTACCTCACACTCACACACTACCTCACACTCACACACTACCTCACACTCACACACTACCTCACACTCGCCCACTACCTCACACTCACACACTACCTCACCCTCGCACACTACCTCACACTCACACACTACCTCACACTCGCACACTACCTCACACTCACACACTACCTCACACTCGCCCACTACCTCACACTTACACACTACCTCACACTCACACACTACCTCACACTCGCCCACTACCTCACACTCACACACTACCTCACCCTCGCACACTACCTCACACTCACACACTACCTCACACTCACACACTACCTCACACTCGCCCACTACCTCACACACACTACCTCACACTCACACACTACCTCACACTCGCCCACTACCTGGAGGTTACCTGGAGGTTATTCCGGGGATCAACGCCCCCGCGGCCCGGTCCACGACCAGGCCTCCCGATGGATCAGGGCCTGATCAACTAGGCTGTTACTGCTGGCCGCACGCAGTCCGACGTACGAGCCACAGCCCGGCTGATCCGGCACCGACTTTAGGTATCTGTCCAGCTCTCTCTTGAAGGCAGCCAGGGGTTTATTGGCAATTCCCCTAATGCTTGATGGGAGGCTGTTGAACAGTTTTGGGCCCCGGACACTTATGGTGTTTTCTCTTAGTGTACCAATGGCGCCCCTACTTTTTATTGGCGGCATTTTGCATCGCCTGCCCAGTCTTTTACTTTCGTAGGGAGTGATTTCTGTGTGCAGATTTGGGACCATTCCTTCCAAGATTTTCCAAGTGTAGATTATGATATATCTCTTCCTCCTGCGTTCCAACGAGTACAAGTCAAGTGCTTCCAAGCGTTCCCAGTAGTTAAGGTGCTACCTCACACTCACACACTACCTCACACTCACGCACTACCTCACACTCACACACTACCTCACACTCACACACTACCTCACACTCGCCCACTACCTCACACTCACACACTACCTCACACTCACACACTACCTCACACTCACACACTACCTCACACTCACACACTACCTCACACTCGCCCACTACCTCACACTCACACACTACCTCACCCTCGCACACTACCTCACACTCACACACTACCTCACACTCGCCCACTACCTCACACTCACACACTACCTCACACTCACACACTACCTCACACTCACACACTACCTCACACTCGCCCACTACCTCACACTCACACACTACCTCACACTCACACACTACCTCACACTCACACACTACCTCACACTCGCCCACTACCTCACACTCACACACTACCTCACCCTCGCACACTACCTCACACTCACTACCTCACACTCGCACACTACCTCACACTCACACACTACCTCACACTCACACACTACCTCACACTCGCCCACTACCTCACACTCACACATTACATCACCCTCGCACACTACCTCACACTCACACACTACCTCACACTCGCACACTACCTCACACTCGCCCACTACCTCACACTCGCCTACCTCACACTCGCGCACTACCTAGCACTCACACACTACCTCACACTCGCACACTACCTCACACTCGCGCACAACCTCACACTCGCACACTACATCACACTCACACACTACCTCACACTGGCACACTACCTCACACTCGCACACTACCTCACACTCACACACTACCTCACACTCGCACACTACTTCACACTCGCGCACTACCTCACACTCGCACACTACCTCACACTCGCACACTTCCTCACACTCGCTCACTACCTCACACTCGCGCACTACCTCACACTCGCGCACTACCTCACACTCGCACACTACCTCACACTCGCACACTACCTCACCCTCGCACACTACCTCACACTCGCCCACTACCTCACACTCACACACTACCTCACACTCACACACTACCTCACATTCGCGCACTACCTCACACTCGCACACTACCTCACACTCGCGCACTACCTCACACTTGCACACTACCTCACACTCGCACACTACCTCACATTCGCGCACTACCTCACACTCGCACACTACCTCACACTCGCACACTACCTCACACTCGCACACTACCTCACACTCGCACACTACCTCACACTCGCACACTACCTCACACTCGCACACTACCTCACACTCGCACTCTACCTCACACTCGCGCACTACCTCTCATTTGCAAACTGCCTCAACAACCTTACTTATTACCTCACAACACTACCTCCACAACTTTACACACACCTCAACAACCTCACACACACCTCAACAACCTCACACAAACCTCAACAACCTCACACACACACCTCAACCTCACACACACACATCAACAACCTCACACACACCTCAACAACCTCACACACACATCTCATCAACCTCATACACACCTCAACAACCTCACACACACCTCAACAACCTCACACACACCTCAACAGCCTCACACACACACACCTCACCGATCTCACGCACACCTCAACAACCTCACACACACCTCAACAACCTTACACACACCTCAACAACCTCACACACACACCTCATCAACCTCATACACACCTCAACAACCTCACACACACCTCAACAACCTCACACACACCTCAACAAACTCACACACTCACCAACAACCTCACACACACCTAATCAACCTCACAAACACCTCGTCAACCTCACACACACCTTAACCTCACACACACATCAACAACCTCACACACACACCTCATCAACCTTATACATACCTCAACAACCTCACACACACCTTAACAACCTCACACATACCTCAACAACCTCACACACACCTCAACAACCTCACACACACCTCAACAGCCTCACACACACCTCATCAATCTCACACACACCTCAACAACCTCAAACATACCTCAAAAACCTCACACACACCTCAACAACCTCAGACCACACACCTCAGCAACCTCACACACCTCAACAACCTCACACACACCTCAACAGCCTCACACACACCTCACCAATCTCACACACACCTCAACAACCTCACACACACCTCAACAACCTAACACACACGTCAACAACTTCACACATACCTCAAAAACCTCACACACACACACTAACAATCTCACACACATATCAACAACCTCACACACACCTCAACAATTTCACACACACCTCAACAGCCTCACACATACCTCAACAACCTCACAAACACCTCAACAACCATACACACACCTCAACAACATCACACACACCTCACCAACCTCACACACACCTCACCAACCTCACACACACCTCAACAACGTCACACACACTTCCACAACCTCACACACACCTCAACAACCTCACACACACACAAACAACCTCGCACACACCTCAACCTCACAAACACCTCGTCAACCTCACAAACTCGTGATCCTCACACACACCTCAGAAACCTCACACACCTCAACAACCTCACACACACCTCAAAAACTTACACACACCTCAACAAACTCACACACATTTCGTCAACCTCACACACACCTCAACCTCACACACACCTCAGCAAACTCACACACACATCAACAACCTCACACACACACAAATAACCTCACAAACACCTCAACAACCTCACACACACCTCGTCAACCTCACACACACCTCGTCAACCTCACACACACCTCAACAACCACACACACACCTCAACACCCTCAAACACACCTCAACAACCTCACAAACACCTCTACAACCTCACACACACACTAACAACCCCACACACACATCAACAGCCTCACACATATCTCAACAACTTTACAAACACCTCAAGAACATCACGCGCACACCTCAGCAACCTCACACACACCTCAACAACCTCGCACACACCTCAAAAGCTTACACACACCTCAACAAACTCACACACACTTCGTCAACCTCATACACGCCTCAACAATCTCACACACATCAACAAACTCACACACACCTCAACAACCTCACACACACACACCTCAGCAACCTCACACACCTCAACAACCTCACACACACCTCAAAAACTTACACACACCTCAACAAACTCACACACACTTCGTCAACCTCACATACACCTCAACAACCTCACACACACCTCAACAAACTCACACACACAACAACAACCTCACACACACCTCAACAACCTCACAGACACCTCGCCAACCTCACACACACCTCAACAATCTCACACACACCTCAACCTCACACACACTTCAACAACCTCACACACACCCCTCAACACCCTCACAAACACCCCAACAATCTCACACGCACCTCAATAACCTCACACACACCTCAACACCCTCAAACACACCTCAACAACCTCACAAACACCTCTACAACCTCACACACACTAACAACCTCACATACACCTCAACAACCTCACACACACCTCCACAACTTCACACACACCTTAACAACCTCACACACACACCAACAACCTCACACACACCTCAACCTCACACACCTCCTCACCCTCACAAACTCGTGAACCTCACACACACCTCAACCTCACACACCTCAACAACCTCACACACACCTCAACCTCACACACACACACCTCAGCAACCTCACACACACCTCAACAACCTCGCATACACCTCAAAAACTTACACATACCTCAACAAACTCACACACACTTCGTCAACCTCACACACACCTCAACAACCTCACACACACATTAACAAACTCACAAACACCTCAAAAACCTAACACACACACCTCAGCAACCTCACACATCTCAACAACCTCACACACACATTAACAAACTCACAAACACCTCAAAAACTTACACACACACCTCAACAACCTCACACACACCTCAACAACCTCACACACACACCTCAGCAACCTCACACACACCTCAACAACCTCGCACACACCTCAAAAACTTACACATACCTCAACAAACTCACACACACTTCGTCAACCTCACACACACCTCAACAACCTCACACACATCTCAACAACCTCACAGACACCTCGTCAACCTCACACACACCTCAACAACCTCAGACACACCTCAACCTCACACACACTTCAACAACCTCACACACCCCTCAATAATCTCACACACACCTCAACAACCTCACACACACCTCAAAAACTTTTCACACACCTCAAAAACCTCACATGCACACGTCAACAACCTCATACATGCCTCAAGAGCCTCAAACACACCACAACAACTTCACACACACGTTAATAACCTTACACACCCCTCAACAACCTCACACACACCTCACACATACATCAACAACCTCACTCACACATCAACAACCTCACACACACCTCAACAACCTCACACACACCTCACACATACATCAACAACCTCACTCACACATCAACAACCTCACACACACCTCAACAACCTCACACACACATCAACAACCTCACTCACACAACAACCTCACACACAGCACAACAACTTCACACACACGTCAATAACCCTACACACACCTCAACAACCTCAAACACACCTCGTCAACCTTACACACACCTCAACAACCTCACACACACATCAACAACCTCACACACACATCAACAACCTCACACCACCTCAACAACCTCACTCACACCTCGTCAACCTCACACACACCTCGCCAACCTTAAACACACCTCAACATCCTCGCACACTCCTCAACAACCTCACACACACCTCATCAATCTCACACACACCTCAACACCCTCACCCTCATCTGAACAACCTCACACATGCTTCAACAGCCTCACACACAAGTCAAGAACCTCACACACACACCTCAACCTCACAGACACCTCAACAACCTCACACACACACAAACAACCTCACACACACCTCAGCAACCTCACACATACACCTCGTCAACCTCACACACACCTCGTCAACCTCAAACACACCTCAACATTCTCACACACTCCTCAACAACCTCACACACACCTCATCAACCTCACACACACCTCAACAACCTCACACACATCTCAACAACCTCACACACACCTCAACAACCATGCACACGCATCAACAACCTCACACACCTCAACAACCTCACACACACCTCAACCTCACAGACACCTCAACAACCATACACACGCCTCAACAGCCTCACACACACCGCAAGAGCCTCACACATACCTCAACAACCTCACAGACACTTCAACAACCTCACACACACCTCAACAACCTCACACATACCTCAACAACCTCACAGACACCTCAACACCCTCACACACATCTGAACAACCTCACACACTCCTCAACAACCTCACACACACCTCAACACCCTCACACACATCTGAACAACCTTACACATGCCTCAACAGCCTCACACACACCTCAAGAACCTCACACACACACCTCAACCTCACAGACACCTCAACAACCTCACACACACAAACATCCTCACACACACCTCAGCAACCTCACACATACACCTTGTCAACCTCACACACACCTCGTCAACCTCAAACACACCTCAACATTCTCACACACTTAACAACCTCACACACACCTCATCAACCTCACACACACCTCAACACCCTCACACACATCTCAACAACCTCACACACCTCAACAACCTCACACACACCTCAACCTCACAGACACCTCAACAACCATACACACGCCTCAACAACCTCACACACACCGCAAGAACCTCACACATACCTCAACAACCTCACACACACATCAGCAACCTCACACATACCTCAACAACCTCACAAACACCTCAACAACCATACACACGCCTCAACAACCCTCACAGACACACCTCTACAACCTCACACACACCTCAACAACCTCACACTCATCTCAACAACCATACACACGCCTTAACAACCTCACACACCTCAACAACCATACACACGCCTCAACAACCTCACACACACCTCAACAACCTCACACGTACCTCAACAACGTCACACACACCTCAACAACCTCAAACACACCTCAACAACCTCACACACACCTCAACAACCTCACACACACCTCAACAACCTCACACACACCTCAACAACCTCACACACACCTCAACAACCTCACACACACCTCAACAACCTCACACACACCTCAACAACCTCACACATACCTCAACAACCTCACACACACCTCAACAACCTCACACACACCTCAACAACCTCAAACACACCTCAACAACCTCACACACACCTCAACAACCTCACACATACCTCAACAACCTCACACACTCCTCAACAACCTCACACACACCTCAACAACCTCACACACACCTCAACAACCTCACACACACCTCAACAACCTCACACACACCTCAACAACCTCACACACACCTCAACAACCTCAAACACACCTCAACAACCTCACACACACCTCAACAACCTCACACACACCTCAACAACCTCACACATACCTCAACAACCTCACACACTCCTCAACAACCTCACACACACCTCAACAACCTCACACACACCTCAACAACCTCAAACACACCTCAACAACCTCAAACACACCTCAACAACCTCACACACACCTCAACAACCTCACACACACCTCAACAACCTCACACACACCTCAACAACCTCAAATACACCTCAACAACCTCAAACACACCTCAACAACCTCAAACACACCTCAACAACCTCACACACACCTCAACAACCTCACACACACCTCAACAACCTCACACACACCTCAACAACCTCACACACACCTCAACAACCTCACACACACCTCAACAACCTCAAACACACCTCAACAACCTCAAACACACCTCAACAACCTCACACACACCTCAACAACCTCAAACACACCTCAACAACCTCAAACACACCTCAACAACCTCAAACACACCTCAACAACCTCAAACACACCTCAACAACCTCACACACACCTCAACAACCTCACACACACCTCAACAACCTCAAACACACCTCAACAACCTCAAACACACCTCAACAACCTCACACACACCTCAACAACCTCAAACACACCTCAACAACCTCAAACACACCTCAACAACCTCAAACACACCTCAACAACCTCAAACACACCTCAACAACCTCACACACACCTCAACAACCTCACACACACCTCAACAACCTCACACACACCTCAACAACCTCACTCACACCTCAACAACCTCAAACACACCTCAACAACCTCACACACACCTCAAAAACCTCACACACACCTCAACAACCTCAAACACACCTCAACAACCTCAAACACACCTCAACAACCTCACACACACCTCAACAACCTCAAACACACCTCAACAACCTCAAACACACCTCAACAACCTCAAACACACCTCAACAACCTCACACACACCTCAACAACCTCAAACACACCTCAACAACCTCACACACACCTCAACAACCTCAAACACACCTCAACAACCTCAAACACACCTCAACAACCTCAAACACACCTCAACAACCTCACACACACCTCAACAACCTCAAACACACCTCAACAACCTCACACACACCTCAACAACCTCAAACACACCTCAACAACCTCACACACACCTCAACAACCTCAAACACACCTCAACAACCTCAAACACACCTCAACAACCTCAAACACACCTCAACAACCTCAAACACACCTCAACAACCTCACACACACCTCAACAACCTCAAACACACCTCAACAACCTCAAACACACCTCAACAACCTCAAACACACCTCAACAACCTCAAACACACCTCAACAACCTCACACACACCTCAACAACCTCACACACACCTCAACAACCTCAAACACACCTCAACAACCTCAAACACACCGCAACAACCTCAAACACACCTCAACAACCTCAAACACACCTCAACAACCTCACACACACCTCAACAACCTCACACACACCTCAACAACCTCAAACACACCTCAACAACCTCAAACACACCTCAACAACCTCAAACACACCTCAACAACCTCAAACACACCTCAACAACCTCAAACACACCTCAACAACCTCACACACACCTCAACAACCTCACACACACCTCAACAACCTCAAACACACCTCAACAACCTCAAACACACCTCAACAACCTCAAACACACCTCAACAACCTCAAACACACCTCAACAACCTCACACACACCTCAACAACCTCACACACACCTCAACACACCTCAACAAACACACACCTCAACAACCTCAAACACACCTCAACAACCTCAAACACACCTCAACAACCTCAAACACACCTCAACAACCTCAAACACACCTCAACAACCTCAAACACACCTCAACAACCTCACACACCTCAACAACCTCAACAACCTCAAACACACACACCTCAACAACCTCACACACACCTCAACAACCTCACACACACCTCAACAACCTCAAACACACCTCAACAACCTCAAACACACCTCAACAACCTCAAACACACCTCAACAACCTCACACACACCTCAACAACCTCACACACACCTCAACAACCTCACACACACCTCAACAACCTCAAACACACCTCAACAACCTCAAACACACCTCAACAACCTCAAACACACCTCAACAACCTCAAACACACCTCAACAACCTCACACACACCTCAACAACCTCAAACACACCTCAACAACCTCAAACACACCTCAACAACCTCAAACACACCTCAACAACCTCACACACACCTCAACAACCTCACACACACCTCAACAACCTCACACACATCTCAACAACCTCACACACACCTCAACAACCTCAAACACACCTCAACAACCTCACACACACCTCAACAACCTCAAACACACCTCAACAACCTCAAACACACCTCAACAACCTCAAACACACCTCAACAACCTCACACACACCTCAACAACCTCACACACACCTCAACAACCTCACACACATCTCAACAACCTCACACACACCTCAACAACCTCACACACACCTCAACTTTAGCACATAACAAGAAGAATGGAACAACATGGCACAAAGTGGAACAACCATATGATTGCATAAACCTTTTTTTTTTGCACTTTAGAGCACTGCAAAGAATAGGAGCCATTTTTCTGTTCCTTGTAATGATAATACTACTTCTACCGCTACTAATTATAATAATAATAATAATAATAATAATGCCGGGAGCAAGGGGCTAGTAACACCTTCTAGTGTATAAATTACTAAATTTAAAAGGAGAAACTTTTTTTTTGGGGTCACCCTGCCTCGGTGGGATACGGCCGGTTGGATGAAAAAAAATAATAACAGTAATAATAATAATAATAATAATAATAATAATAATAATAATAATAATAATAATAATAATAATAATAATAATAGATAATAATAATAATAATAATAATAATAATAATAATAATAATTAGTATTATTATTATAATCCATGGGTAAGTGGAGAAGAATTCTTCGTGTGTAAGCCATGCATGTCCTCAGAGGCGACTAAAATGCCGGGATCGAGGGGCTAGTAACGTTACCTTCTCTTGTATAAATTACTGAAGTTAAGGAGAAGAAAAACTTTTTGATATTGTTTCTTCTCTGTCTTGGTGGTCACCCTGGCTTGGTGGTCACCCTGGCTTGGTGGTCACCCTGGCTTGGTGGTCACCCTGGCTTGGTGGTCACCCTGGCTTGGTGGTCACCCTGGCTTGGTGGTCACCCTGGCTTGGTGGTCACCCTGGCTTGGTGGTCACCCTGGCTTGGTGGTCACTCTGGCTTGGTGGTCACCCTGGCTTGGTGGTCACCCTGCCTTGGTGGTCACTCTGGTTTGGTGGTCACCCTGGCTTGGTGGTCACCCTGGCTTGGTGGTCACCCTGCCTCGGTGGTCACCCTGGCTTGGTGGTCACCCTGGCTTGGTGGTCACCCTGGCTTGGTGGTCACCCTGGCTTGGTGGTCACCCTGGCTTGGTGGTCACACTGGCTTGGTAGTCCCCCTGGCTTGGTGGTCACCCTGGCTTGGTGGTCACCCTGGCTTGGTGGTCACCCTGGCTTGGTGGTCACCCTGGCTTGGTGGTCACTCTGGCTTGGTGGTCACCTTGGCTGGTGGTCACCCTGGCTTGGTGGTCACCCTGTCTTGGTGGTCACCATGCCTCTGTGGTCACCCTGCCTCGGTGGTCACCCTGGCTTGGTGGTCACCCTGCCTCGGTGGTCACCCTGCCTCGGTGGTCACCCTGCCTTGGTGGTCACGCTGCCTCGGTGGTCACCCTGCCTCGGTGGCCACCCTGCCTCGGTGGTCACCCTGCCTCGGTGGTCACCCTGCCTTGGTGGTCACCCTGCCTCGGTGGTCACCCTGCCTCGGTGGTCACCCTGCCTCGGTGGTTACCCTGCCTCGGTGGTCACCCTGCCTTGGTGGTCACCCTGCCTCGGTGGTCACCCTGCCTCTGTGGTCACCCTGCCTTGGTGGTCACCCTGCCTCGGTGGTCACTCTGCCTCGGTGGTCACCCTGCCTTGGTGGTCACCCTGCCTTGGTGGTCACCCTGCCACGGTGGTCACCCTCCCTCGGTGGTCACCCTGGCTTGGTGGTCACCCTGGCTTGGTCACCCTAGCTTGGTCACCTTGCCTCGGTGGTCACCCTGGCTTGGTGGTCACCCTGGCTTAGTCACCCTGCCTCGGTGGTCACTCTGCCTCGGTGGTCACTCTGCCTCGGTGGTCACTCTACCTCGGTGGTCACTCTGCCTCGGTGGTCACCCTTCCTCGGTGGTCACCCTGCCTCGGTGGTCACTCTGCCTCGGCGGTCACCCTGGCTTGGTGGTCACCCTGGCTTGGTCACCCTGCCTCGGTGGTCACTCTGCCTCGGTGGTCACTCTGCCTCGGTTGTCACTCTGCCTCGGTGGTCACTCTGCCTCGGTGGTCACTCTGCCTCGGTGGTCACCCTGCCTCGGTGGTCACTCTGCCTCGGTGGTCACTCTGCCTCGGTTGTCACTCTGCCTCGGTGGTCACTCTGCCTCGGTGGTCACTCTGCCTCGGTGGTCACCCTGCCTCGGTGGTCACTCTGCCTCGGTGGTCACTCTGCCTCGGTTGTCACTCTGCCTCGGTGGTCACTCTGCCTCGGTTGTCACTCTGCCTCGGTGGTCACTCTGCCTCGGTGGTCACTCTGCCTCGGTGGTCACCCTGCCTCGGTGGTCACCCTGCCTCGGTGGTCACTCTGCCTCGGCGGTCACCCTGGCTTGGTGGTCACCCTGGCTTGGTCACCCTGCCTCGGTGGTCACTCTGCCTCGGTGGTCACTCTGCCTCGGTTGTCACTCTGCCTCGGTGGTCACTCTGCCTCGGTGGTCACTCTGCCTCGGTGGTCACCCTGCCTCGGTGGTCACTCTGCCTCGGTGGTCACTCTGCCTCGGTTGTCACTCTGCCTCGGTGGTCACTCTGCCTCGGTTGTCACTCTGCCTCGGTGGCCACTCTGCCTCGGTGGTCACTCTGCCTCGGTGGTCACCCTGCCTCGGTGGTCACCCTGCCTCGGTGGTAACTCTGCCTCGGCGGTCACCCTGGCTTGGTGGTCACCCTGGCTTGGTCACCCTGCCTCGGTGGTCACTCTGCCTCGGTGGTCACTCTGCCTCGGTGGTCACTCTGCCTCGGTGGTCACTCTGCCTCGGTGGTCACTCTGCCTCGGTGGTCACCCTGCCTCGGTGGTCACTCTGCCTCGGTGGTCACTGCCTCGGTTGTCACTCTGCCTCGGTGGTCACTCTGCCTCGGTGGTCACTCTGCCTCGGTGGTCACTCTGCCTCGGAGATTTTGGGAAATGTTGAGTGAATGCGTGGGGAGTTTTGAACCAAGTGTGACAGTACTTGTGGTTGGGGATTTCAATGCTAAAGTGGGTAAAAATGTTGTGGAGGGAGTAGTAGGTAAATTTGGGGTGCCAGGGATAAATGAAAATGGGGAGCCTTTAATTGAGCTATGTGTAAAAAGAGGTTTGGTAATAAGTAATACATATTTTATGAAAAAGAGGATAAATGAATATACAAGGTATGATATAGCACATAATGAAAGTAGTTTGTTAGATTATGTATTGGTGGATAAAAGGTTGATGGGTAGACTCCAGGATGTACACGTTTATAGAGGGGCAACTGATATATCAGATCATTATTTAATTGTAGCTACAGTTAGAGTAAGAGGTAGATGGGACAAGAGGAAAATGGCAACAAGTAAGAGGGAGGTGAAAGTGTATAAACTAAGAGAGGAGGAAGTTCAGGTGAAATATAAGCAACTATTGGCAGAAAGGTGGGCTGGTGCAGGTATGAGTAGTGGGGGGTTGAAGAGGGATGGAGTAGTATTAAAAATGCAGTATTAGAATGTGGGGCAGAAGTTTGTGGTTATAGGAGGGTGGGGGCAGGAGGAAAGAGGAGTGATTGGTGGAATGATGAAGTAAAGGGTGTGATAAAAGAGAAAAAGATAGCTTATGAGAGGATTTTACAAAGCAGAAGTGTTATAAGAAGAGTAGAGTATATGAAGAGTAAAAGAAAGGTGAAGAGAGTGGTGAGAGAGTGCAAAAGAAGAGCAGATGATAGAGTGGGAGAGGCACTGTCAAGAAATTTTAATGAAAATAAGAAAAAAATTGGAGTTAAACAAGTTAAGAAATCCTAGGGAACGAATGGATTTGTCAATTAAAAGAAGAGTAGGGGAGTTAGTAGATGGGGAGATGGAGTATTGGGTAGATGGCGAGAATATTTTGAGGAACTTTTAAATGTTGATGAAGAAAGGGAGGCGGTAATTTCATGCACTGGCCAGGGAGGTATACCATCTTTTAGGAGTGAAGAAGAGCAGGATGTGAGTGTGGAGGAGGTGCGTGAGGCATTACGTAGAATGAAAGGGGGTAAAGCAGCTGGAACTGACGGGATCATGACAGAATGCTAAAAGCATGTGGGGATATAGTATTGGAGTGGTCGATATTTTTGTTTAATAAATGTATGAAAGATGGGAAGGTACCTAGGGATTGGCGGAGGGCATATAAAGGGAAGAGAGACAAAAGAGACTGTAAATATTATAAAGGAATAAGTTTACTGAGTATACCAGGAAAAGTGTACAGTAGGGTTATTATTGAGAGAATTAGACGTAAGACAGAATGTAGGATTACGGATGAGCAAGGAGGTTTTAGAGTGGGTAGGGGATGTGTAGATCAAGTGTTTACATGGAAGCATATATGTGAACAGTATTTAGATAAAGGTAGGGAAGTTTTTATTGCATTTATGGATTTAGAAAAGGCATATGACAGAGTGGATACGTTTGGTTTTGGGTCGTAGTGAGAGTAGAAGTGGAGAAGAGCAATGTGAACGTTGAAGCAGATGTATTGCAAGTATATGGTGTAATTATAGGCTTCTTCCTGCGTGCACTCAGAATCTGCAGCAACGAGTTCCTTGAGGAAGAATGCACTATAATTGAACAAATATTTTCTAAACTCCACTATCCTCGTCACTTCATCAGAGACTGCAGACGGCGAGCATTAAACATCTTCAACACACCCAGAGAAGACACTGCCGAGAAGAGATACATAGTCCTTCCCACCAACTCCATTGCCAAACATGTTTCCAACATCTTTGCCAAAACATCATTCCAAGTATCTACCTCCACAACCACGACCATCCTCTGCAGGGGTATACATAATCCCTTGTAATGACTGCAACAAGTTATACGTGGGCGAAACATCAAGGGACCTCCAAACACGTATTTCAGAACACCAATACGCAAGCAGGTCTGACGACACAAGGAATGCCTGCGTACAACACCGTAATTCACACAACCACTTGATAAACTACAGAAACTCAAGACTTATCGCCAGAGAAGACAACACTCAATACCGAAGAATCCTGGAATCATCACTCATTTCTATATCCGACAACTTCAACCAGAATAGTGGCTTCTATAACATAGCTGAACCACTTGCCAAGAAACTTCTTCATCGCTATCCCACATTGTGACTTGAAAAAGCCCACTGTGTGGGCGAAACGTAGTCAATAAAGGATCACATTATACTGCATTTGTGTTTATATTACTAAATGACGTAAAGAGTTTTTATGAAGATAGTGAGGCTCAGGTTAGGGTGTGTAGAAGAGAGGGAGACTACTTCCCGGTAAAAGTAGGTCTTAGACAGGGATGTGTAATGTCACCATGATTGTTTAATATATTTATAGATGGAGTTGTAAAAGAAGTAAATGCTAGGGTATTTGGGAGAGGGGTGGGATTAAATTATGGGCAATCAAATACAAAATGGGAATCGACACAATTACTTTTTGCTGATAATATTGTGCTTATGGGAGATTCTAAAGAAAAATTGCGAAGGTTAGTAGACGAGTTTGGGAGTGTGTGTAAAAGTAGAAACTTGAAAGTGAACATAGAAAAGAGTAAGGTGATGAGGGTATCAAATGATTTAGATAAAGAAAAATTGGAAATTGGGGAGGAGGAGTATGGAAGAAGTGAATGTTTTCAGATATCTGGGATTTGACGTGTCAGCGGATGGATTTATAAAGGATTAATTTAATCACAGAAATGATGAAGGAAAAAAGGCGAGTGGCGCACTGAGGTATATGTAGAGACAAAAAAGTTATCTATGGAGGCAAAGAAGGGAATGTATGAAAGTACAGTAGTACCAACACTCTTATATGGATGTGAAGCTTGGGTTGTAAATGCTGCAGCAAGGAAGCGGTTGGAGGCAGTGAAGATGTCCTGTCTAAGGGCAATGTGTGGTGAAAATATTATGCAGAAAATTCGGAGTGTGGAAATTAGGAGAAGGTGTGGAGTTAATAAAGTATTAGTCAGAGGGCTGAAGAGGGGTTGTTGAGGTTGAATGGTCGTTTAGAGAGAATGGATCAAAGAATGACATGTAGAGCGTATAAATATGTAGGAGAAGGAAGGTGGGGTAGGGGTCGTCCTCGAAAAGGTTGGAGGGAAGGGGTAAAGGAGGTTTTGTGGGCGAGGGGCTTGGACTTCCAGCAAGCGTGCGTGAGCGTGTTAGATAGGAGTGAATGGAGACGAATGGTATTTGGGACCTGACGATCTGTTGGAGTGTGAGCAGGGTAATATTTAGTGAAGGGATTCAGGGAAATCGGTTATTTTTAGATAGCGGGACTTGAGTCTTGGAAATGGGAAGTACAATACCTGCACTTTAAAGGACGGGTTCGGGATATTAGCAGTTTGGAGAGATATGTTGTATTCTGAGCACCTCTGCAAAAACAGTGATTATGTGTGAGTGAGGTGAAAGTTTTGAATGATGGTGAAAGTATTTTCTTTTTGGGGATTTTCTTTCTTTTTGGGTCACCCTGCCTCGGTGGGAGACGGCCGACTTGTTAAAATAATAATAATAATAATAATAATAATAATAATAATAATAATAATAATAATAATAATAATAATAATAAATTATCACAATTACTATTAATAAATTATAATAAATAATTGTTAAGTACTCTGAATTTTCCCTTTAAAATGCTTTTCAGTGAAGTTAGGTTAGGTTAGGTAAGGTTCGTCAGGAAACAGGACAAATGTTTCCTGACGCGGGTCTTAGTCAGATGATGACCCGCCTTTGGAGCTTTTGGTCATCTGACCGAGGCCTTCCGCTGGCTTACCGGTCCACCCCTTTAAAAATTATGGTTTTCAGTGAAGTCTTCTCATAAATTTTATTCTCACGTTTCGCTCCAGGATTTGTTTGATGGGAAACCTTTAAAAAAAGGAAGTCTTTTTTTTTGTTTTGTTTTTTTGAGGGAAGACTGAGATACAACAGTGACTGGTAAGAGCATGTCTGGGCGTCTTTAAGAATGTTTCCCCGGAGGTAACTCACGTCACTCTGACCTTTAACGCCAGCAGCCTTATGTTCGTTTTATCTGTGCTCCGCCACCTTCCTCAATGCCATTTTTTTTTTATGGAGATATATATGTAATGTATTTTTTTTTTCACTTGCTGGTACTTCGGCTGAATATCTGGGAAGACTATAGTACTACTTTGTTAGATTTGCCATGTTTGATTTAGCATTTGTTAGATTCACGGTTGTGTTAGGTTAGATTTGCCAGTAAACAGGACAAGTCTTTCCTGACGCGGGTCTTAGTCGTGCGATGACCCGCCGCTAGACTTTCCCGTCCACCCCTTTAAAAATTATGCGTGTGTTTGTGCTTGTACATTTGTGTTTTAAGTCAAGATATTTTATTCCAGGCTAAAATGATCCACAAAAAAAATATTAAATTAGAAAAGTCTTTCTCCACAAGTGTGAAACATTTGGTGGAGAGCGCGTGACCAGTTTACATCAGACACGTACAAACTGGTGGAGAGCGCGTGACCAGTTTACATCAGACACGTACAAACTGGTAGAGAGCGCGTCACCAGTTTATATCAGACACGTACAAACTTTGGTTACATAACCTGGGCTTTTATATGCAATTAGAGCCAGATGTTCACTCTAATATTTTTTTTTTTCCGCCCAACAGAATTGGATCTTGCTATTCCCGCTCTTTAGAAACCTTCCTCGATTCTTCCTTTCACGGAGTCCCTACCTGGCACATTCACTCTAAATTCTGAAGCCAGGAGCAGGCACAATGCGTAGCAATCAAACTCAACATCTACGCTATTGAGAGGGCGAGCTGAGCCTGACAAGAGAATGTCAAGTCGCCTCGCTCTCGGGGGCAGGAAATACTCTCATCGGGAATCTTAAAAGAAACGCCCTCTGTTATTCCTTGGTTATAGAAACTCTAAAATATTTCCAACGTTTTTCTCAGATTTACATTTATAAGCAGTGTATTCACTCCACATAAAATTATAAAAAAAAATCTTTGGAGATTAGTTATTATTTTTTATTATTTTTGTTATTATAATCACTGAGAAGCTCTCAACCCGTTGACATAAATTTTGACGTCCTATAACGCCATTAGCGTTCTTCAACAGATGAAGGAGTTACGGTAACTTTTTCTATTTATGAGAAACTCTAAACACCGTAGAAACGTACAGAACATGAGAAATGGGAGGTTATCAGGTTATCAGGAAGAGGTGGATAGTTCCATTTCTTTGAATCCAGAATATTTTCATCGCCATCAAAGCATCCAATAACCAAGAGATTAAACATACAATTGTCAACTATGCCGATGACGCCAACATCCACACAACATGGCATCATAATGAGTACCATTCTTGAAGAAGTTCAAGTAAGACATAATCACCTAGGTCTCGTCATCTCTACGTCATTTAACACTAAATTATTAACAAATAAACTACGTGCCTCACCCATATGTTTGTAGGATAAACTTATCAGCTAATTTAAATCCTAGATATCTTTGTGTAAATCCACCATAACACAAATAAATAAGTGTAAAGATAAGCTGAATGCTCTCCGAACTGTTGGTAGTTAAGAGTCCAGCAAGTATTTTAATATAAGAACAGAATGATGCACATAACCTATAATATATCCTTAACTGATTACGCTTCATCTATGTCAATATTAACTTAAGAAAAAATAACTTCGGCTCTTGGAGATAATGCAAAACTACTCCCTCAGAATTATTTTTATCACTTCTAAAAACAACTTGGTCTTTAATATGAGGAAGGAGCTTGGTATTCGGAGACGCAGGGACAACAGGATCGACCTCAACATAGTGACTAACGTTAAATTGTTCAGAATGAACGAGATTCTGTCACCATTAATCTTAATAAATATCTAGAAAACAACACTCATCTAAATGAACCGGGAAAGTATGCAGTCACATAAACTGCTATTATATATAGAGATATTTATAACCTGTAGAAACTGTCATTATAGACAAAGAAAGCATTTCGCCAATCCATGGAAAGTTATATTCATTTACTGTCACATATCTTTAAGCCTTTTTCATGGAGCTCATTACTACTAAAGGAATTGCTCAAAAAACTTCTGGAGTAACTGTTAGTAAGACGATGTCATAAATTGAATACAATGTTAACGAAAGTTGTGTTACAAGGCCGCACCTGCTCTAGCCACCATCACCTCCCGAGATAGTAACCATGTTGAGTTAAATATATGAATTAAGTGGGGCTAAACATAAACTTAATTATTTGCCATCCTAAAAGCAATAGAGTTAACTTATGATAATAAACTTGACTCCTTGATGATTCTATGTCATCACTGAAAGCACTCGACAAATATCCTAAATTTGCTTGCAACAGGAGAAATATAGTGAAAATATGTACCCAGATGGGCCTAGTTTCTAGGCCTTTTGTGTATTCATAAGCTCTTGCGTTGCCGTCCACACTATGAATATAACTGTACATGATTAGTTAGACACTTCAGCGCCAAAATTTAATCATTCGCTGGTGACGTCAAAAGAATATAACCAAAAATGAAATACCTTTGTCGTTTGTGTATAAATGTTAAGTTCACACCTGTAAAAAAAAATCTCTGCAAATAAGCAGTCGTGATTGCCAGTGATCTGACGTTACTACAAAAGCCAGATCCTGATAAGTTTGGTGTGGTGATCACTAAGTCAGATTCACAAGCTTGTTGCTTTCATTACTTTAAACCTTCATAAGTTTTGTTTTGCGTTCTCTACGTCAGGACTTAACACATTTTATGTTGCGTTCATTACTAGAGACCTACAGAAGCTTTGCTGCATCCATTATAACAGAACAACATAAGTTTATCATTGAATTTATAATGGTAGACCCTCACCCGGAAACACACAAATACACACACACAAATGTTAATAAAGCCGGGAGCGACGTGCAGGGGTTTAGCAGCGTGAGAATGTGAATGTCCGCTCATGAATCATCATTACCAGAGGCTCATACGGGTTAGTATGAAAAACAAAATTTAAGAATTTAGATGCGTCATCAAACACATTTAAAAAAATAGAAACTTACATTTAGCTGAAAACAAATTTTGTCATAAAAAAAATCATAGAATTAACAGTTTTTATCTTTTAAACACACACATATTAATTTGATTATGGCTGATATGTATCAGTACAAACTCACCAGCACAGCCACAGTACATCAACAATTAAAATGTTAACTATATTTGTCTCACAGGCGATTAGATTTTACCGCTGGAGAATCTAGTTTATTATGCAGCTGGTATCGTGGTGTGGACGCTAGCGCGACGGGATGCTGATCCTCGAGAGTATCGTGGTGTGGACGCTAGCGCGACGGGATGCTGATCCTCGAGAGTAACGTGGTGTGGACGCTAGCGCGACGGGATGCTGATCCTCGAGAGTAAGAGTAAGTAGCTCTTAAGAGGATTTTCTTGAATAAATTTGGGTATTTATATATTAATATTTGCATTGGTTACACGTAAGTTTAATATAATTGCTAAAACTTTCTGACAATATAAACAAAATAGAATGACTTCGAGAGTGTATAAATCTGTAGAGGAGGGGAGGCGGGGTAGGGGTCGGCCTAGGAGAGGTTGGAGGGAGGGAGTAAAGGAGGTTTTGTGTGCGAGGGGCTTGGACTTCCAGCAAGCGTGCGTGAGCGTATTTGATAGGAGAGAATGGAGACGAATGGTTTTTAATACTTGACGTGCTGTTGGAGTGTGAGCAAAGTAACATTTATGAAGGGGTTCAGAGAAACCGGACTTGAGTCCTGGAGATGGGAAGTACAGTGTCTGCACTCTGAAGGAGGGGTGTTAAGGTTGCAGTTTCATAACTGTAGTGTAAGCGCGCCTCTGGCAAGACATTGATGGAGTGAATGATGAAAGTTTTTCCTTTTCGGGCCGCCCTGCCTTGGTGGGAATCGGCCGATGTGTTAATAAAAAAAATAAAATTTTGTATATATATATATATATATATATATATATATATATATATATATATATATATATATATCATCATCAAACCGGCCGTATCCCACCGAGGCAGGGAGACCATTAAAGAAAAAGTTGTTCTTTTTAAATTTAGTAATTTACACAGGAGAAGGGGTTACTAGCCACTTGCTCCCGTCATTTTGGTTGCATCTTACGATACGCATTGCTTACGGAGGAAGGATTCTAACTCACTTACCCATGAGAAGTAGAAAAGATATTTATACATACATGTTAGCTGAGATGGATTATGGAAGGATGAAAAGATAAAATGGGATGTCAATAGGAATAAGATGGTGAGGGGAATTTGAATTGAAGGGAAGGTGAAATGTTAATGAGAATGAGGAGGAATATGGAGGTGGAGAGAGTGGAAAGGATGGCAGACTGGTAAACTGAGGGGAGGAGGAATAATAACTGAGGGGACGAAACTTAAGATATCCCGAGATATTCTGTATTTAAATTGCAGAATTTTTCTTCACACGAGTTTACCCTCTCGCGTGCTCACGCGCACACGCACAAACACACACACACACACACACACACACACACACACACACACACACACACACACACACACACACACACACACCTTTCTAACCAATCGAACACAAAGAGTAGTAGTCAACAGAGTAAATCGGAAGCTGTCATAGTGGAAAGCTCTGTTCCACAAGGCACAATACTCGCCCCCATCCTGTTCCTCATCTTCATGTCAGACATAGACAGAGATGAAATCCACAGCACCGTGTCATCCTTCGCAGAAGATACTAGGATCTGCATGAGACTCATCTACTGAGGACACGGTTGACCTCCAAGAAGATGTAAACCAAGTTTTCCAATGGGCAACGGAAAACAATATGATGTTCAATGAAGACAAATTCCAGTTTCTCTGTTATGAAAAACTGGAAGAGATAATAATTAGAACTGAGGGATCTGGGAGTAGTAATGTCTTAGTATCTCACTTTCAAGGATCAAAACAGTGCCACGATCACAACTGCAAAAAAAAAAAAAAAAAAGATAAGATGGATAATGAAAACGTTCAAAACAAGAGATGCCAAGCCAGTGATGATACTTTTCAAATCATTTGTTCTCTCTAGGATGGAATATTATTGTACATTAACATCCCTGTTAAAAATCAGGTGAAATTGGAGATCTAGAGAGTGTACAGAGAACCTTTACTGCACATGTAAGCTCTATGAAACTCCTCAACTACTGAGAATGCTTGGAAGCACTTGACTTGTACTCGCTGGAACGCAGGCGAGATATATCATAATCTACACTTGGAAAATCCTAGAAGGAATGGTCCCGAATCTGCACACAGATATCACTCCTTACGAGACTCAAAGACTGGGCAGGTGATGCAAAATACCCCAAATAAAAAGTAGGAGCGCCATTAGTACACTAAGAAAAAACACCGTAAGTGTCCAGGGCCCAAAACTGTTCAACAGCATCCCACCATACATAAGAGGAATTACCACTAGACCCCTGGCTGCCTTCAAGGGAGGCCTGGTCGTGGACCGGGCCGCGGGGGCGTTGATCCCCAGAATTCCCTCCAGGTAGATTCCTGGTAGACACACATTCACACAGCTATGAATCGACCCGTGTAACCACAATTAGGTGAGTACATACATACATACACACACACACACACACACAGGAGAGATAGGGGGGACATGATAACGGAATTGACAAGGTGGACAAAGACAGGATGTTCCAGAGATGGGACACAGCAACAAGGGGACACAGTTGGAAGCTGAAGACACAGATGAATCACAGGAATGTTAGGAAGTATTTCTTCAGCCACAGAGTAGTCAGGAAGTGGAATGGTTTGGGAAGCGATGTAGTGGAGGCAGGATCCATACATAGCTTTAAGCAGAGGTATGATAAAGCTCACGGTTCGGGGAGAGTGACCTAGTAGCGACCAGTGAAGAGGCGGGTCCAGGAGCTAGGACTCGACCCCCTGCAACCTCAACTAGGTGAGAACACACACACACACACACACACACACACACACACACACACACACACACACACACACACACACACACAAATCCCTATTATCACTGGCTATGATCCTACTCACCATACACTTCCTTCTCCTCTCCCTCCCCTTCCCCTTCCTCCTCTCCCTCCCCTTCCCCTTCCTCCTCCTTTACCTCTTTATATGTCTTTTCCTTTGTTCTCTCAGTCTCTTCACATCTTCCTTTCTCTGTTTCTCCCGTTAAACTTTTTCCCCGTTTGTATATAACATTTCTTCTACTTTCCTCTCCGCTCCCCTGGAGTGCTAATTCTCTCACGATTCTCTACTTCCCCTCACGATTCATCTTTATGCCCCTCTCAGTCTTCCCTTTTACGCCATCCATTTCGTATTTCTCTCCCATTCCCTCATTTCAGTCGTCTCCCCGACTTCTTCTCACGTTCCTTCACCTCTCCCTCCCTTACGTTCCTTCACCTCTCCCTCCCTCACGTTCCTTCACCTCTCCTTCCCTCACGTTCCTTCACCTCTCCTTCCCTCGCGTTCCCTCACCTCTCCCTCACGTTCCCTCACCTCTCTCTCATGTTCCCTCACCTCTCTCCCCCTCACGTTTCCTCCCCTCCCCCTCCCTCATGTTCCCTCACTTCTCCCTCCCTCATGTTCCCTCACTTCTCCCGCCCTCACGTTCCCTTACCTCTCCCTCCCTCATGTTTCCTTACCTCCGCCTCCCTCATGTTCTCTCACCTCTCCCTCCCTCACGTTCCCTCACTTCTCTCTCCCTCATGTTCCCTCGCATCTCCCTCCCTCATGTTCACTCACCTCTCCCTCCCTCACGTTCCCTCACCTCTCCCTCCCTCATGTTCCCTCACCTCTCCCTTCATCATGTTCCCTCGCCTCTCCCCCCCTCACGTTCCCTCACCTCTCCCTCCCTAATGTTCCCTTACCTCTCCCTCTCTCACGTTCCCTCACCTCTCCCTCCCTCACGTTCCCTCACCTCTCCTTCCCTCACATTCCCTCACCCTCCCTCACGTTCCCTCACCTCTCCTTCCCTTACGTTCCCTCAAGTCTCCCTCCCTCATTTTCTCTCACCTCTCCCTCACGTTCCCTCACCACTCCCTCCCTCACGTTCCCTCACCTCTCCTTCCCTCACGTTCCCTCACCTCTCCCTCCCTCATGTTCTCTCACCTCTCCTTCCCTCACGCTTCCTCACCTCTCCCTCCCTCACGTTCTCTCACCTCTCTTTCCCTCACGTTTCCTCAGCTCTCGGTCCCTCACGTTCTCTCACCTCTCCTTAACTCACGTATCATCACCTCTCCCTCCCTCACGTTCTCTCACCTCTCCTTCTCTCACGTTCTCTCACCTCTCCTTCCCTCACGTTTCCTCACCTCTCCCTCACGTTCTCTCACCTATCCTTCCCTCACGTTCCCTCACTTCTGCTTCCCTCACGTTTCCTCACCGCTCCCTCCCTTACGTTCCCTCACCTCTCCTTCCCTCACGTTCTGTCACCTCTCCTTCCCTCACGTTTCCTCACCTCTCCCTCACGTTCTCTCACCTGTCCTTCCCTCACGTTCCCTCACCTCTCCTTCCCTCACGTTCTCTCACCTCTCCCTCCCTCACGTTCCCTCACCTCTCCTTCCCTCACGTTTCCTCACCTCTCCCTCCCTCACGTTCTCTCACCTCTCCTTCCCTCACGTTTCCTCACCTCTCCCTCCCTCACGTTCTCTCACCTCTCCTTCCCTCACGTTCCCTCATCTCTCCTTCCCTCACGTTCCCTCACCTCTCCCTCCCTCACGTTCTCTCACCTCTCCTTCCCTCACGTTCTCTCACCTGTCCTTCCCTCACGTTCCCTTACCTCTCCTTCCCTCACGTTTCCTCACCTCTCCCTCCCTCACGTTCCCTCACCTCTCCTTCCCTCACGTTCTCTCACCTCTCCCTCCCTCACGTTTTCTCACCTCTCCTTCCCTCACATTTCCTCACCTCTCCCTCCCTCACGTTCCCTCACCTCTCCCTCCCTCATGTTCTCTCACCTCTCCTTCCCTCAGGTTCCCTCACCTCTCCTTCCCACACGTTTCCTAACCTCTCCCTCCCTCACGTTTCCTCACTTCTCCCTTCCTCACGTTCCCTCACCTCTCCCTCTCTCACGTTCCCTCACCTCTCCCTCCCTCACGTTCCCTCACCTCTCCTTCCCTCACGTTCCCTCACCTCTCCTTCCCTCACGTTCCCTCACCTCTCTCTCCCTCGCGTTCCTTCACCTCTCCTTCCCTCACGTTCCCTCACCTCTCCTTCCCTCACGTTCCCTCACCTCTCCTTCCCTCACGTTCCGTCACCTCTCCTTCCCTCACGTTCCTTCACCTCTCCTTCCCTCACATTCCCTCACCTCTCCCTCCCTCACCTCTCCCTCCCTCACGTTCCTTCACCTCTCCTTCCCTCACGTTCCTTCACCTCTCCTTCCCTCACGTTCCCTCACCTCTCCCTCCCTCACGTTCCCTCACCTCTCCTTCCCTCACGTTCCCTCACCTCTCCCTCCCTCACGTTCCTTCACCTCTCCTTCCCTCACGTTCCTTCACCTCTCCTTCCCTCACGTTCCCTCACCTCTCCTTCCCTCACGTTCCCTCACCTCTCCCTCCCTCACGTTCCCTCACCTCTCCCTCCCTCACGTTCCTTCACCTCTCCTTCCCTCACGTTCCTTCACCTCTCCTTCCCTCACGTTCCCTCACCTCTCCTTCCCTCACGTTCCCTCACCTCTCCCTCCCTCACGTTCCCTCACCTCTCCCTCCCTCACGTTCCCTCACCTCTCCCTCCCTCACGTTCCCTCACCTCTCCCTCCCTCACGTTCCCTCACCTCTCCCTCCCTCACGTTCCCTCACCTCTCCCTTGACTTCTTATTCAGGAAAAAATATTCTATCCTTCTCTTCTTTGGATCAAACCTGTTTACCTTCCATGTCCCCTAGAGCGCTGCCCGATCCTTACGGGTTTAGCGCTTTCCATTCAAAATACATACACTCCCCTCACTTCCTTTCCAAGGTACAGCTCCAGCATCCCTCCCCTCGTGGGATGCTGGAGCTGTATCTCTCTCTGTTTCTCTCCTTGTGTTATCTTTGTGCACTCTCCCCTCGAGTTATCTTTGTACTCTCTCTCTCCCCTCGTATTTTCCCGGTTTGTGTTATCTTCCCTAGTGTTATCTCCCTTAATGTCACCTCCTCCCCTCGTCTCATTTCCCCTCGTGCACAACATTACCTGGGTGTAATTACCCATATTGCGACAGTGTTGCTGGGTCACCCTTCAATAACGGATCATGAAGATAACCGCGTTGGAAGGAAGGAGGGAATGAGGGAGGGAGGGAGGGATTCATAGAGGGAGAGAGGGAGGGAGGGAGGGAGGGAAGGAGGGAGGAAGGGATAGAGGGAGGGATAGAGGGAGGGATAGAGGGAGGGATAGAGGGAGGGATAGAGGGAGGGATAGAGGGAGGGATAGAGGGAGGGATAGAGGGAGGGATAGAGGGAGGGATAGAGGGAGGATGCATGAAAAGATGTATGGATGATAGAGGTACTGAGGGAGGAGGTATAGATATAGAGGGGAGGGAGGTGTGTGTAGGGAGAGGTGATGGAAGGGTTAAGCAGGGAGAGGAGAGTGAAGTGGAACGGAGGGAGTATAAAGGAAGGCGGTATGGAAGAAGAGAGGTGGACAGAGATGGGTAAATAAAGAAGGGGTAAAGAAGAAAGGGGAAGATAATAAGAATGTAGGAAGACGTGACTGAATGAAGCAGAGAAAAAGAAAGAGGATAAAACATATTGAAATGAGAGAATATAAATGATCAAGGAGTGAACAGTGCGCTGTTAAGCAATAACTTTACTTTTCATGACAAATTTCTGGTAACAAAAACTGTCCTTATCTAAACTGTCTTTGTAAAGTATTATTTTGTATGTCGTAATCATATTCCCTGTTAGTTCTTTGTTCTGATCATGAGAAAATGTTCAGAGACGTCTCACTTCCTAAAGCTTTCACTCCTGTTCTGACACTTGGCTAGTTGTACTCTTTTTGTAATCTCAGGAAGTTCACTTTGCCTTACTAGCTGAGGTTTTTCACTTCCTTCTGTCACTGACAACCTGCTTTGGCAACGTACAGGGAATCAATGTACCAGTCGCCTGAGACTCTCATTCTGCATCACCAGTGACAACTGTGTGATTTCTGGGCTGCCTTTGATCTCCTTGCTGCTGCCGTCCTATAGGGAATAGTTATAGTCATAGCCATAATTTTTAAAGGGGTGGACCGGTAAGCCGACGAAAGGCCTCGGTCAGATGACCAAAAGCTCCAGCTGCGGGTCATATGATGACCCGCATCAGGAAACCACTCTTTCCAGGCAAACCTTACCTAACCTGCCTCCCTGCTGGTTTACACCGTGCACTAATTCCTTGAATCTGGACACTGGTGTAAGTTTCAATACATATTATATCACATTGTGTCCGTCACGTTATCTTCTCTTACGTTTCTCTACTTCATTATGCATCCCTTTCCAGCAATGCGTTTTTACTTCTTTCTTGTGTTCGGTTGAGAATTACATTAGTCTAACGTGAACATTCACTGTCTCACAAATTACATTAACTAATATTTTCACTCACCACCCCTAGTTAATTAACTCAGCCACAGAGCGATTGTCAGAACACCCCTCGTGTGTGTGTGTGTGTGTGTGTGTGTGTGTGTGTGTGTGTGTGTGTGTGTGTGTGTGTGTGTGTGTGTGTGTATGTGTGTGTGTGTGTGTGTGTGTGTATGTGTGTGTGTGTGTGTGTGTGTGTGTGTGTGTGTGTGTGTGTGTGTGTATGTGTGTGTGTGTGTGTGTGTGTGTGTGTGTGTGTGTGTGTATGTACTCGCCTGGTTGTACTCACCTAGATGTGGTTGCAGGGGTCGATTCACAGCTCCTGGCCCCGCCTCTTCACTGGCCGCTACTAGGTCACTCTTTCTACTCCATGAGCCTTATCATACCTCTTCTTAAAGCTATGCATGGATTCTGCCTCCACTACATCATTTTCCAGACTATCCCACTCTGTGACTGAGGAAATACTTCCTAACATCCCTGTGATTTATCTGAGTCTTCAACTTCCAACTGTGATCCCTGTCTCTGTCCACATTGTCAATTCCTCTCAGTATTTTATATGTCGTTATCATATTTCCCCATCTCTCCTGTCCTCCAGTGTCGTCAGGTCGATTTCCCTTAAACTCTCCTCGCAGGACTTGCCCCTTAGCTCTGGGACTAGTCTTGCTGCAAACCTTTGCACTTTCTCTAATTTCCTTACGTACTTGGCTAGGTGTGGGTTCCAAATTGGTGCTGCATACTCCAATATAGGCCTGACATACACGGTGTACAGGGTCCTGAATGATTCCTTATTAAGATGTCGGAATGCTATTCTTAGGTTTGCTAGGCGCCCATATGCTGCAGCAGTTATTTGGTTGATGTGCGCCTCAGGAGATGTGCCTGGTGTTATACTCACCCCAAGATCCTTTTCCTTGAGTGAGGTTTGTAGTATCTGGCCCCCCTAGACTGTACTCCGTCTGAGGTCTTCTTTGCCCTTCCCTAATCTTCATGACTTTGCACTTGGTGGGGTTGAACTCCAGTAGCTAGTTTCCTAACCAGGCCTCCAGCCTATGCAAATCCCTTTGTAGTTCCGCCTGGTCCTCGTCCGATTGAATTCTTCTCATCAACTTTACATAATCTGTTAACAGGGACACTTCTGAGTCTATTCCTTCCGTCATGTCGTTCACATACATCAGAAACAGCACCGGTCCTAGGACTGACCCCTGTGGAACCCCGACACTCACTCTGACACCTCGTCACGTACCATGACTCGCTTATGTCTTTCCGACAGGTATTCCCTGATCCATCGCAGTGTTTTCCCTATTATACCCTGGTCTTCAAGCTTATACACTAATCTCTTGTGTGAAACTGTGCCAAAAGCCTTCTTACAGTCCAAGAAAATGCTGTCTACTCAGCCCTCTCTCTCTTGTCTTACTGCTGTCATCCCGTCATAGAACTCCAGTAGGTTTGTAACAGAGGATTTCCCGTCCCTGAAACCGTACTTGTTGTCGTTGATAAGCTCATTCCTTTCTAGGTGCTCCACCACTCTTTCCTGATAATCTTCTTTTGCATACTATGCATGTTATTGACACTGGTTTGTAGTTCAGTGCTTCGTGTCTGTCTCCTATTTTTAAAAACTGGGACTACATTTGCTGTCTTCCAAATCTCAGGTAGTCGCCCTGTTTCGATAGATGTGTTGAAGATTGTTGTTAGTGGTACACATAGCACCTCTGCTCCCTCTACCAGGACCCATGGAGAGATGTTATCTGGCCCCATCGCCTTTGAGGTATCTAGCTCGCTTAGCAGCCTCTTCACTTCTTCCTCAGTTGTATGTATTATGTCCAACACTTGATGGTGTACCCCACCTCTCCATCTTTCCGGAGTCCCTTCTGACTCCTCTGTGAACACTTCTTTTAATCTTATGTTGAGCATCTCACATACTTCTCGGTCGTTTCTTGTGATCTCCCCTCCTTCCTTCCTCAGACTGATTACCTTGTTCTTGACTGTCGTTTTCCTCCTGATGTGGGTGTACAACAGCTTCGGGTCAGATCTGGCTTTCGCTGCTATGTCATTTTCCTATTGTCGTTGAGCCTCTCATCTTACCTGTGCAGATTCATTTCTGGCTCTACTACTGCTCTCCTTATTCTCCTTGGTCCTTTGCCTTCTATACTTTTTCCATGCCTCTCTACACCTTTGAGTGAACCAAGGGTTCATCCTGGCCTTCTTATTTCTGTTACCCATGGGCACATACCTCGCCTCAGCTTCCTTGCATATTGCTGTCACATATTCCATTATCTCATTTACTGACTTCCCTGCTAGTGTCTGTCCCACTGAACCTCGTGCAGGGAATTCTTCTTGCCTGTGTAGTTCCCTCTCTTGTAGTTTGGCTTCGTTAGTCCTGCCCTTCCTGCTTCCCTCTACACTTCTAACGCTACTATGTATTCGAAGCTCAGAACCACGTGGTCACTGGCCCTGAGGGGTCTTTCATGTGTGATATTCTCAATATCTGCACTACTCAAGGTGAATAATAGGTCCAGTCTCGCTGGTTCATCCTCTCGTCTGTCTCTGGTAGTGTCCCTTACGTGTTGGTACATGAGATTTTCCAGTACCACCTCCATCATCTTAGCCCTTCACGTTGCTGGGCCCCCATGTGGCTCCAAGTTCTCCCAGTCAATTTCTTTGTGACTGAAGTCACCCTCAATCAGTAGCTTTGCCCTGCTCGCATGAGCCCTTCTGGCAACTTCAGCCACTGTGTCAACCATCACCACTCTGTGGTGGGTTATGCATCACTGCAATTACCACCTTGGAACCTCCAGACTGAAGTGTTCCTATTATGTATTCTTTTGCTTCTCCTCTGTCTCCTCTCTCCAGCTCGTCAAAATCCCATTGTTTTTTGATGAGCAGTGCGACTCCTCCACCCCCTCTGTTCCCACTGTCTTTCCTCAGGATCTGATATCCCGTTGGAAAGATGGCATCTGTTATCATTCCTGTGCGCTTGGTTTCGGTGAGAGGTATGTTGTCCAGTGATGCCACTTTGATTCTTTCATACCATTCCTCCCACTTAAATGTTATTCCATCAGCGTTGGTGTACCATACCTTCAGTTTCCTCTCCAACACTGTGTTCTGGGGGGAGGGTCTGTGGTAGTGTGCTGTGGGATTCTACACCATATTGTGGGGTGGGGGCTGTAAGTGTGGATTGTGGATTTGTGTTGGGATAGCGTGTTTGGCTGTAATGTACTGATGGTGATGATGTGTGTGCTTGCGCTTGTTGTTCTGCTTGGCTCTGGTTTTCTTCTGCTGACTCTGTCCCTGTCTCTTCCTAGCCCTTTCGTTTCTGTGACTTCTCCCTCAGCTGCTGTCATTCTGTTCTTGTTCTGTCACGGTCTAAGAACACCCTCTTGTATGTTGATGATTCCTTCAGCCGTGGTTTCTCTTTCAGGATCCTGTTCCGCACTATTTTCGTCCTGAAAATCAGTTTGACCTGCAGATTTCTCCCCTTCAAGTGTGTATGTGTGTGTGCGTGTGTGTGTGTGTGTGTGTGTGTGTGTATGTGTGTGTGTGTGTGTGTGTGTGTGTGTGTGTGTGTGTGTGTGTGTGTGTGTGTATTAGTCATTATTTCACAACTAGTATATGCAAGTATATCCAGACCGGCTCTTATATGTACCATTTGCACAATCTATGACAATTATCAGGAGAAAATAAGCCAGACTTAGGAGTACCCTATGATCAAGCATTAAGCAAGCAAGACGAGTACCATCAAATGTTGCAAATGCTGCATTCGACTTTAACGGAGCAGAAGGAACTGCAAGACTCGAAATATATACAATTTCAGACTCACGTTGGTAGAGTTCATTGTTGTGGAAACTGTGTGTGTGTGTGTGTGTGTGTGTGTGTGTGTGTGTGTGTGTGTGTGTGTGTGTGTGTGTCTGTGCCAGATTTACCTATAGGCTTGGCAGGCTGAAGCCTAGGGCCTCAAAATCTAGGAAGCCTCTGACCAAGGTGTATAATATTTTGGGACAGTGTCATAAGTCTTTCTTACACATGCTGTCATAACGCACTGTAGTCTTGAACATCCCTTCAGCAATGTTCCTTGAACTTCACTTCAGAATAATACTGTCTTACGCCAATAACTCGACACTAGCAATAATTTCTGTATTGATTTAGTTCTTCCAGGAAACAGTGAGATAAATAAGTTAACAGAAGCTCTCAGTCATGTGTACTCTGATGTTAATGAGAAGTGTGGCACCAGGCTTCAAGCTAGCAATCTTTTGCAGAAAATGGAAGAACTGGAATTTGTGTTTATGCTTCATTTTTGGATCTACGTGGAAGGTCATTTTCATAAGGTCAGCAAAACTATTCAGAAATGAGAACTGTTACTGAGTACTTGTGCATGTTTGTACTTCAGGATTTTAAAAAAAAATTAAGAGAGCAAGTAAAAGAGCAGCAAGTAAAAGTCACCTTGCCAAATGTTAACTACAGAACTGTCACAAGGAGACAGAGAATCAGGAAACAACAAGGAAATGACGGAAGTGTTCCTGGTCCTAATGCCTTTGATCAACTCTCTTCAAAAGCTCAGTGTAAGATAAAATCTTTTATTCCTATACTAGATGCACTTGAAGCCAATTTAAGAAGAGCTACTGTGTACACACACGTGCTATCATTTCTAACTAATGTGACAATATCTAAGCAAGAAATTCAGCAAGATGTTGAGTTGTTGATGGCAGCATAACCAGATGTAAAGTAAAAAGACACAAGTGTAACTAATGTGACATTTATTGTGGCAACGTTTCGCTCTCCAGGAGCTTTATCAAGCTCCTGGAGAGCGAAACGTTGCCACAATAAATGTCACATTAGTTGCACTTGTGTCCTTTTACTTTACATATTGTCGGTAATTCTACCAACTTTATTACAGCATAACCAGATGTTGCCCTGAAACTCGCTGATGAACTTTTGCACTTTCACTTGTACGTGAGACAAAGCCATAGGCCTACAGAAGAGCAGTTACTGTCTCGTACACACCTTTATCAAATTGTATACAAGGAAAAAATTCAGAGGGCCTTCCCTAATGTGGAAGCAATCTTGCGGTTATTTCTTAGCCGCAAGGGCTCTAAGAGGTCTTTTTCAAGCCTCAAAAGAATTAAAAATGAATTGAAGGTCACAAATGTCTCAAGAGAGAGTGTCCACACTCAACATTCTGTGCAATGAAAGTGACAAACTTAGACAAACAAATTTTGATGAATTTTTAAATGATTTTGCTATGAGGAAGGATAGTAAAATGCTTTATTATTATTAATGTATTTGATGATTGTTGTTTCTTTATTTTTAATATGTATTTTAAAAGAATATATGTATTTTAATTTTCCTAAAAATTCCTGCTAATTCCACAAAATGTTTATAAAGTTCGGTTATTGAAAAAGTTTTTCAGTGTTAATTTTAACATTTATGTTTTTTTCAATCACTACGGTATTTAACAATAACATTTTATGTCCTTCAAAGGAGGATTGTGAACTGCGGAATTTTAAACACCCGTCACCATCCTTGGCTTCACTGAATTTTGTTTAAAATACTCTGCCATCTTCCTCTAGTTGTTAAAGTGGTGGACTGAGAGGGGCCTCACAAGTAGAATAGCCTAGGACTTCTCTTGATGTAAATCCGGTACTGGAACTTTGTATTTGTGTGTTAGTGAGAGAGAGAGAGAGAGAGAGAGAGAGAGAGAGAGAGAGAGAGAGAGAGAGAGAGAGAGAGAGAGAGAGAGAGAGAGAGCCCGAGAAGTATTTAGCGTAATGAACGCTTATAAAAAATCAACGTGTTTTTCTTTTGAGACTGGAACACCCATCTGTCAGTCTGCAGTCCGACGCGCGGTCCACCACACCCTAAAACATTCCTTACAAACTAGCTATCTACTGTAGCAGTTAACTTTGTAGTAAATTCCCTGATTTTTTTTTTTTTGCGATACGATTTTCTTGTACAACATTTACTCAGGTAAGGTGCAGGTGTCTCGCTCTGCCTAGGCTTCACGTGGAGAGATCCAGTTTTTCTATTAGGGAAATCCTATACGTATCTCTTGCTTTTCCTGCCAGATTTTGGCAATATTTCTTCCTCTGATACAGGAGATAGAGCTCAATACTGCATCACCCGCGTTGGCCATTAAAAAAATGGAAAAAAGCAGCCACATTACGCTTACAGCTGCATAGGGGCCAGAGTAAGGAAATATTTCCCCTGTTTCCTGGAGAGCGAACCGCCATCAACTGTACCTCCAATAATTCAATTCCAGTTTCCATAATTCTAAAAAGCAAGACAGGTCTTGACTCTCCCAGCAACACTACCCAAAAGTAATACTCAGTAAAGGTTCTCTGATGTGTTATTAACTTTTTTTATCTTCCATTTAGACCAAGAAGCAGCTTCATGTAAGGGCGTGGCTTGCCGCCCATTCATAGCTTTAATTACCACAGGTGCAGCTGTGGGGCAAGCTATTGTTCGCGCTCCACTCTCTGCTGGATCGGGATTTGGGCAATCACCTGACCTCAATTTTAGGAAAGCAAGGTATAGTCTTAGGGCATTTCCATTTTCAAATGTTCCTGTGATTATAGTTATTTACTTGCTTTAACCCCCTCCGCACTTTCTCTCACTTGTCTCTTGTCTATTGTCTCTTGTTTCTTGTCTCTCTCTCTCTCATACACACACACACACACACACACACACACACACACACACACACACATATACACACACACCTACACACACACACACACACACACACACACACACACACACACACACTCACCAAATAGGTGAGTACAGAATGTACCTACACATAAACCTGGTATTTACAGTGGTCCCGGAGAGACAGGTCGGTTAGGAGAGGAGGAGGGGGAGGGAAGTGGAGGGAGGGGGAATGGGAGGGAGGGGGAAGTGGAGGGAGGGGTAGAGGAGGGGGGGTAGCTGAGTTGAGAGAGTTAAGGATCACAAAACACTGCTTCTAACATTTCTCTGTTCAAACTCCACCCAGAGTATTAGTATTATTGCGGAATAACTGATCACCCCTTTCTCTACCTCCTCCATCACCGAGTGTCCCAGACACTGTTCTGTCTCTACTCTATGCAATTTTAACAGTCTCACCTTTCCTCAGGTTTAAACCTGATTCCCCTCCATTCCCAAGGCATGGTATGACCCTTAAGGGTTCAGCGCTGTTCCATGAATATGATTGTTTCATGTTCCCATTGCTTTCATCTCCACAAAACTCTCATTGTAAACAAACCAGTGAAGACGGTTGCTGATCTCTCGTGTTTGTGTTCACCGTGTGTCTCTGCACTACTGTACACTTAATTAAGTTCAGCTCCACGGAGCTGAACTCTTCTCCAGACTGAAGGACTGACCATCTCAGACTATTTCTCCAAGGTTGATGGACTGATTACATCATCTTTCCCTCGCCATTTCTGTCCTCTTCCATTCTTTGTATTTGACTGACGAAGCCTACCCCGTCAGCGAAGCGTTTCAACAATAAAGATACTCGACTGTTGCACATGTATCTTGACAACAACAACAACAGTGCACTACCATGACAGTCAGTAAGCATGTTAATTTCTGGTAAAAATGTCTTCCAACCCTGAGACTAACAATCTCTAGTAGTATTTTAAAGGCATACTGTTGACAGGCATGAAGACAAAGACACTTATGTCAGGACAAGCTTTCCTTATTGCGGAGCGTTATTTAAGTAAAGCTTACTAGTGCTTGACGGTCTCCCAGTAAAAACTTACTTTGTTTAAATAACCTTGTCTTCATCTCAAGTTTTACTGTCAAATTTCCCGCCACTCCTCGAGGTTATTTTCTGTGGCATTCGCTCTCTAATTATGTTCTTTGAGGTCAAAGAACACCAGAAACTCTCTCTAGAGATCATGACATCCCATAAAAATGTACTGTATGTATATATAATTACTCTTATTTATTCATATATGTTTTCCACTTTCTCATTGCACAAACTTGTCCTCCGGCAAAATAATATGTACTCAACCTTGTCTTTTCCCGGAATATTGAATATTCAATCTCGTCCTCAAGCGGAATACTGTGTACGTTAGGAGACAGAGAATACATCATAATTTACTTAAAAACAATATGTCATATGCAAGCAACATTTTAACCGAATAAACTATAATACTGTATATGAAAAAGAGGCTGGATATTTTGAAAAAGCGTTTCATTGGAGTGTCTCAGGCACGCAATATTAGCGTCTAACGTTAGTCTTGCCTCAATTTCCAGCTTAAGGACTTCATAAAGGAGATACAGTGAAACAAGTGAAGGGGGGAAATTGAGCCGTAAAAATAAATAAATGTTCAGGAAGACGAGGAAGATGTGTAGTATATGAATGGGTGAGAGACGCACTCACATTCGGGAGGCGATCGGCATCAGCCGGAGACAATATGAAAATCAATGCACCCAGAGAGAGGGAGAATGGGAAGATTCGAAAATTAAAAACAAGGACAGGAGGAAATAACACCGTGGCAAGCATGAGAATGGTATTGCGTTGGTCATATATCCAGATCCTGCAAAGCCTCAGATTTAATACGTCGTGCCATAACGGCGAGCTCAGTACGTGACTCCCCTTCCACAGGATGATGATGGTGAAGCTGCTGCTAGCTTGACCTCAGTCGCGATGGTGCGGTAGTGTGCAGGTTCATACCTCCGAACGGACTTCTGCTCTCGACTCAAATTAAGCTGATAGTGTCTGCCTTATAGATGTGAACAGCCATTGAAAACTAAATTATATCACTCGATTACACAAAGACCACTAGTCTATTTATCTTGTCCAAAAGCGGTTTGATCATCTCATTCACTTATTTACATATATATATATATATATATATATATATATATATATATATATATATATATATATATATATATATATATATATATATATATATATAAGTCCTTTCTAAAAAAAATTCTTACACATTTAAAGATATATATGTTTTTCATTTATGTTAATGAGGATCTCACCTTCAAAGACCACAACAATGTATCTACCTCATCTGCTAGAAAAATAATAGAATGGAAAATGAGAACCTTCAAAACTAGGGACGCCAAGCCCATGATGATTCTCTTCAAATCGCTTGTTCTCTCTAGGCTGGAATACTGCAGTACACTAACTGACTCCTTCAAGGCAGGCGAAATTGTTGACCTGGAGAGTGTACAGAGAACTTTTACGGCATACATAAGTACGATAAAGCGCCTAAATTACTGGAAACGATTGAAATTCCTTGATTTGTATTCACTGGAGCGCAGGCGAGAGAGATACATGATAATATACACTTGGAAAATCCTAGAGGGATTAGTATCAAACTTGCACACGAAAATCACTCCCTATGAAAGCAAAAGACTCGGTAGGAGATGCAACATATCCCCAGTGAAAAGCGGGGGGCGCCACAAGTACACTGAGAGACACCACAGTAAGTGTCAGGGGTCCAAGACTGTTCAACTGCCTCCCAACATACATACGGGGGGTTACGAATAGACCCCTGGCTGTCTTCAAGAAGGCACTGGACACACACCTAAAGTCAGTACCTGTCAAGTCTGGCTGTAGTTCGTATGTCAGTTTGCGTGCGGCCAGCAGTAACAGCCTGGTTGATCTGACCCTGATCCCCCACAAGACTTGGTCTCAGACCGGGCCACGGGGCGTTGGCTCCCGAAACCCTCTCCAGGTATACTCCAGGTACGTAAAAATTAATAATTTTGTTCCAAAAGAACCAGAGAAAACTTACCTAACTTTATTATAACAAGCGCTATTTATTTTAGCCTAATCCAACTAAATATATTTTAAATAAGTTTACAATAATTTAATAATAAACAAACACAATGAAATACATTTTTTTCGTTAGGTTCAGAACGTTTTTTGCGAAATTATTGCATACACAAATTTTCACTTGCGTTGTTCGGCAAGAAGAGTGTTGCTATTTAAGCCAAAATAGCAAGTTTTACCTATTCGGCACGACATATATAAATATATATGACTCACGAAATCGTAATAACACGATTGCAAACAAACCAGGGTACGGGTAAGGTTAGAACCCATAGCGAGTGAGTCGTAAAGCTCCAGGCCAGTGCGTAAACCACTGGGCCAGATTCCTACAATAAGATTCATCCAACTAGGTATATCGATACACGATAAGAAGATTAGTATGGGCTATCACTGTGACGAATGTAATTACGATTTCATGAGTCATGATGATGGCTTTGAGGAAACATGAGCTAGAGTTCGTCACGGCCACGATGGTGGGAAATTCATCATTAAAAACTTGCATTTGTGGTCACAGTGGTGCCCATGCTAACCTCCCTATGGTGTATAAATATACCTAGATGGACGAATCAAGCCTACCGGTACCGTGGTTTATAATATATATATATATATATATATATACATATATATATATACATATATATATATATATACATATATATATATACATATATATATATATACATATATATATATACATATATATATACATATATATATATATATATACATATATATATATATATATACATATATATATATACATATATATATACATATATATATATACATATATATATATATATATATATATATACTTTTTTTTTTTTTTCAACAAGTCGGCCGTCTCCCACCGAGGCAGGGTGACCTCAAAAAAAAAAGAAAGAAAATCCCCAAAAAGAAAATACTTTCATCATCATTCAACACTTTCACCACACTCACACATTATCACTGCTTTTGCAGAGGTGCTCAGAATACAACAGTTTAGAAAGCATATACGTATAGAGATACACAACATATCCCTCCAAACTGCCAATATCCCAAATCCCTCCTTTAAATTGCAGGCATTGTACTTCCCATTTCCAGGACTCAAGTCCGACTATATGAAAATAACCGGTTTCCCTGAATCCCTTCACTAAATATTACCCTGCTCACACTCCAACAGATCGTCAGGTCCCAAGTATCATTCGTCTCCATTCACTCCTATCTAACACGCTCATGCACGCTTGCTGGAAGTCCAAGCCCCTCACCCACAAAACCTCCTTTACCCCCTCTTTCCAACCCTTTCGAGGACGACCCCTACCCCTCTTTCCTTCCCCTATAGATTTATATGCTTTCCATGTCATTCTACTTTGATCCATTCTCTCTAAATGACCAAACCACCTCAACAACCCCTCTTCTGCCCTCTGACTAATGCTTTTATTAACTCCACACCTTCTCCTAATTTCCACACTCCGAATTTTCTGCATAATATTTACACCACACATTGCCCTTAGACAGGACATCTCCATATATATATACATATATATATATATATATATATATATATATATATATATATATATATATATATATATATATATATATATATATATATATATGTTTACCAGAGCAGTCGGTGACTTTTGTTTTCTCGGAGCTGTCAAAGACCTTCCTTAATGTAATAAAGTTGGTAGAATTACCGACAATATGTAAAGTAAAAGGACACAAATGCAACTAATGTGACATTTTATTGTGGCAACGTTTCGCTCTCCAGGAGCTTCATCAAACCATGGCTTGATGAAGCTCCTGGAGAGCGAAACGTTGCCACAATAAAATGTCACATTAGTTGCATGTGTGTCCTTTTACTTTACATACCTTCCTTAATCCCCAAACAATATCTTCGCCTTCAGTTTACATCAGGACCAGAGCTTCAAGCCACTGACAGCTCCCGGTAACTGGCAGGAACCAGTAAATCGCTGTTCACATTACTGATCCTATTACACCGGGGCGCCAATCATGAGTGCAATCACATCGGCGGAGGATGAGACATCCGCCCTGGGGGGCCATTAGCGTCCTCTCCTGCGCAGGAACTAACTCAGAGAGTATTTCATTTCCCTGTTTCCGAACTCGTTACCGAGACACGATGGAGACGACGAGGACGATCAAGACGTTGAAATTATCTGTTATAAGTCTTTTTCAGACACTGTGATGAGTCTAAAAATTTCTGAACAATTTGACTAAAATTCTCAATATTTGTTGACTTAACACGGCATTCATCTTCTTTGATATGAAACGTTGATGCCCTGCGAGACATCAGTAAACCTTAGTGCTGGAAGGTAAGAAATTTCTAGAGATGCAAGAGCTTTGTCTAGATATTAAAAGAGTTACATTTATCTTTTTTTTCTGCATATTTTTGCCTTTTAATAAAGATAGGACGTTAATGGACATCTTTGCCTAAAGTGAACTGGTTGAAAAGGCCAGTGGTTGTAATTATGGTAACCAGTTTTCTCACGGGTACAGATTGGAGACTTGTTGCCATTATCCCTCCGAAGGCAGAACAGTGCTGTAGGAAGTGTCTTAAGAACGTAAGAAAGGAGAAACACTGCAGCAGACCTGTTGGCCCATACTAAGCAGGTCCTTCACAATCCATCCCATTAACAGAATATTTGCCAACCTGAGACATGGTAAATTTCATCAGAGTCTGATACCAGTGATTCTAAGGTCATGGAAGTAGACTATGAACTACCAACAAATGACGATCCCAAACCCTTCAACCAAGTTGAGCTCAATGACTTGGTGAGAGACCTTAAAACCTTCCAAAAGAAGGTGCACAGTTACTTGGCTCTAGACTGAAGGAAAACAGGCTTCTAGCTCCTGGAACAACATTCGCTTGGTACCATCATCGTGAAGCGGAATTCACTCAGTTCTTTGACAAAGACGAAACTTTAATTTTTTGTTCAAATGTTTCTGGCCTTATTGAACACCTGGGGATGTTATACGGACCAGATGAATGGAGACTCTTCATTGAGTCTTCTAAAATAAATTTAAAGGTTATACTTCTCTACAATGGCAACACAGCTGCATCTGTGCCAATTGGCCATAGTGTCCAAATGTCAGAAACTTACGCGAATATGAAGACACTAATATCTACAATCAAGTACCGGAATCACAATTTTCTCATTTGTGGTGATTTAAAAGTTATTGCTCTCCTACTAGGTCTTCAAGGCGGATACACCAAGTATCCCTGTTTTCTGTTTCATTGGGATAGTAGGGCAGACAGTCAGCAAAAAGACTGGCCATCAAGAACAAGCTTCTTACCCGGAAATCACAACGTGAAAACTGTGCCTCTATTTGACCCCAAGAAAATTCTGCTTTCAAGCACCTGGAGTCAAAGTTCCCTCGTATAAGTGAAGGCAGGCTAAAGGCAGGAATCTTTGTTGGCCCTCAGATTCGGGAACTGATGAAGGGCAAGCATTTTGACGAAGTATTAGCAGGTGTCGAGGTGAATGTCTGGTTTTCATTCAAGCAGATTGTCCATAGCTACGGTGAAAAGCTCTGTTCCACAAGGCACAGTACTCACTCCCATCTTGTTTCTCATCCTCATATCTGACATAGACAAGGATGTCAGCCACAGCACCGTGTCTTCCTTTGCAGATGACACCCGAATCTGCATGAGAATGTCTTCCATTGCAGACACTGCAAGGCTCCAGGCGGACATCAACCAAATCTTTCAGTGGGCTGCAGAAAACAATATGAAGTTCAACGATGAGAAATTTCAATTACTCAGATATGGTAAACACGAGGAAATTAAATCTTCATCAGAGTACAAAACAAATTCTGGCCACAAAATAGAGCGAAACACCAACGTCAAAGACCTGGGAGTGATCATGTCGGAGGATCTCACCTTCAAAGACCATAACATTGCATCAATCGCAGCTGCTAGAAAAATGACAGGATGGATAATGAGAACCTTCAAAACTAGGGATGCCAAGCCCATGATGACACTCTTCAGGTCACTTGTTCTATCTAGGCTGAAATATCGCTGCACACTAACAGCATCTTTCAAGGCAGATGAAATTGCTGACCTAGAAAATGTACAGAGAACCTTCACGGCGCGCATAACGGAGACAAAACACCTCAATTACTGGGAGCGCTTGAAGTTCCTGAACCTGTATTCCCTGGAGCGCAGGCGGGAGAGATACATGATTATATACACCTGGAAAATCCTAGAGGGACTAGTACCGAACTTGCACACGAAAATCACTCACAACGAAAGCAAAAGACTTGGCAGACGATGCAACATCCCCCCAATGAAAAGCAGGGGTGTCACTAGCACGTTAAGAGACCATACAATAAGTGTCAGGGGTCCGAGACTGTTCAACTGCCTCCCAGCATACATAAGGGGGATTACCAATAGACCCCTGGCAGTCTTCAAGCTGGCACTGGACAAGCACCTGAAGTCGGTGCCTGACCAGCCGGGCTGTGGCTCGTACGTTGGTTTGCGTGCAGCCAGCAGTAACAGCCTGGTTGATTAGGCTCTGATCCACCAGGAGGCCTGGTCACAGACCGGGCCGAGGGGGCGTTGACCCCCGGAACTCTCTCCAGGTAAACTCTCTCCAGGTAAACAACTTCCTGAGAAACAGGCGCTCCCCCGAATATAAAAAAAATTATCCAAGACCTGATTTCAAGTTTCTAACAACTTGGGTCTAGAATGAGTGTGAAGATGCACATTTTTGCACACAAATCTTGACTATTTTCCTAACAACTGTGGGGACTACAGTGAGGAACAAGGAGAGCGGTTCCATCAGGATATTTGCACCATGGAATCTCGATACCAGGGCAAATGGAATGTCAGCATGATGGCGGATTACTGCTGGTCATTGAAACGTAATGGTCTCGATGCACAGCACAAGCGAAAATCAAAGCAGTCCTCCTTCCTTTGATTCACTATGTAGGCTTACCGTTAGGAGCACATTTTTTAATTAAATCATTTGATTTGATTCATGTTGATTTGGAATTCATATGTTCTTAAAACTAAGAGAATGTGCTTTCCATGATTACTTGCCTAATTTTAATAAATTAACAATTTATTAAAAATTCACATTATCATTAATTTGTATTTTATTCAAAATCCTTACGTGATAGAGCAAAATGGATTAGATATTTACAATCAGCAGCCCAAGAATATGTAAAATCGCAACCATGTATAAAAATAAAAATTAAAAACATTCCAAATGCAGACCAGTGTAGTAGGCAAATTATTAGAATCAATTATAGCTGATGAGCATAATTCAATTAATGAATCTCAGCATGGGTTCACGAGAGGTCGTTCCTGCCTGACAAATTTACTGACGTTCTTCATTAAAACATTTGAGGCAGTAGACAGTGATAAAGAATATGATAGTGTTTATTTGGATTTCTGTAAAACCTTCGATAGAGTACCTCACTAAAGACTTTTAAGAAAAGTGGCAGCTCATGGTATAGGAGGTAAAGTTATAGCATGGATAGAGGCATGGTTTCCCAGTAGAAAGCAGAGAGTTTCCATTAATGGGGTCAAATCAGAATGGGGATTAGTCAATAGTGGCGCTCCACAAGGATCAGTATTAGGATCATTGTTGTTCATAATTTACATTAATGACTTTGATGAAGGAATTACAAGTGAGATGAATAATTTTGCTGATGATACAAAAATAGGCCGTATGAATCATTCTGAGGAGGATACCAGTGAACTCCAGAAGAATTTGGACAAATTTAATGTCTTGGTCTGAAAAGTGGCAGATGAAGTTCAATGTGGACAAGTGTAAAGTCCTAGTCCTTGGTAATGAAAATAACCCTCGAAGTTATAAACTAGGTCAAGTAGAGCTTGAGCACACAGAATGTGAAAAAGACTTGGTAGTCATAGTATGCAGAAGTCTAAAGCCAAGACAGCAGTACTTAAGTGTGCGCAATAAGGCTAACAGATTAATAGGATTTATTTCAAGAAGAATAAGTAACAGAAGTCCAAAAGTTATTTTACAGTTCTATACATCACTAGTGAGGCCTTATTTGGATTATGCTGCTCAGTTTTGGTCTCCTTACTACAGGATGGATATAGATTCACTGGAGAACATACAGAGAAGAATGACTAAAATTATTTACTGTATAATCTCCAGTATGAATCTTCACTCTCTGGAGAGACGTAGAATGAGGGGAGATATCATCGAAGTGGATGACGGGCATAAACAAAGGTGATATTAGTAAAGTACAGAGGGTGTCGAACCAGGTGAGAACCAGAAATAACGGATTTAAGTTGGATAAATTTAGATTTAGAAAGGACATAGGAAAGTACTGGTTTTCGAACAGAGTTGCGGATGCGTGGAACAATCTTCGGAGTAAGGTGATAGACGCTAGAACCTTGGGTGGTTTTAAAAAGAGATTGGACAAGTACATGAGTGGGAGGGGCTGGGTTTGATCGGTGTCGTGGGTATGGAATTAAATTCTTGGGTAGCTTTGGGTAGTGGTGGTTTTGATAAGGACCTGCCTTGTATGGGCCAATAGGTCTTCTGCAGTGTTCCTCCATTCTTATGTTCTTAAAGACACCCAGATGCTGCACGTGTCTAACTGTTCATCTTGTCGGTATTATATATCATTCATATACGACTAAAACAATTGGTCGGTATCTGATACCATGCACATTATATACCCGGGAGGGCGGTAACCTGGGCTCACTGATTTCCTTGGTAACAACACGCTCGTTGCGTACGACGGCAGCGTCGTACGAGTTTATTTTTTCCCTTAAATTACGATAAAAGGTTTCATTTTTTTCCCTCTATAATACGACATGAAACTTTTCTCCTTGGCCAAAATACGGTATGAAGCATCTTTTTTTTTCCTCTGAAATACGGTACCTGGAGTCTACCTGGAGGGTATTTTGGGAATCAACGCCCCCATGGCCCGGTCCACGACCAGGCCTCCCGGTGGATCAGGGCCTGATCAACCAGGCTGTTACTGCTGGCCTCACGTAACCCAACGTACGTACTGCAGCCCGCCTGATCCGGCTCCCTCTTGAAGGAAGCCAGGGGTCTATTGGCGATTCCCCTTATGCATGGTGGGAGGCTGGAAATATAAACACATATGCAGTATAATGTGATCCTTTATTGACTACGTTTCGCCCACACAGTGGGCTTTTTCAAGCCACAAACAGAACTGAGTGACTTGTTTGTGACTTGAAAAAGCCCACTGTGTGGGCGAAACGTAGTCAATAAAGGATCACATTATACTGCATATGTGTTTATATTTCCATTGTGTCGGTATTTTATACCATTTATTTCCATGGTGGGAGGCTGTTGAACAGTCTCAGGCTCCAGACACTTTTGGTGTTTTCTCTTAGTGTACCAGCGGCGTCCCTACTTTTCATTAGGGATATTTTGCATCGCCTGCCCAGTCTTTTACTTTCGTAGGGAGTGATTTCTGTGTGTAAATTCGGTACCATCCCTTCTAGGATTTTCCAAGTGTAGATTTTAATATATCTCTCTCACTTTCATTCTAACAAGTACAAATCAAGTGCTTCCAAGTGTTCCCTTTTTTCCCTCTTAAATACGGTATGAAGGACCGTTAGCATCTAAAATAGCGTATGAGGGACGCTTTCTCAGCTTCAATACGGTATGAGGGATGAAAAATAGACACATGTGCAACATCTAGATCTCTTTACTGTAGGCACTTCTCCATCTAGTGATTTTATCATACAAATTCAAGGACATAAAAGACACTAGAAATGTACACAAAAGATGAGGTAATCAGTCCCTCAGCCTTGTACATATTACCAGGGCCGGATAACCGCATAGGCAAACTAGGCATTTGCCTAGGGCCCCGCGCATTTGGAGGCCCCGCGCATTTGGGGGCCCCACGGTCCAAGGGGTTCAGGGGCTCATCCAAGACTGCACACAAGGTGCAAGTGCAAAGGGGTCCCTACCTAAAAAGTTCAAGTGTTTGGAGAGTAAAATTTATTTTTAAAAATTAATCAAAACAAAAATAAATAATGAAATAAAATAAAATAAAAATAAATAAACCTAACCACACCGACCCACCACCCACCCCCAAGCTGGAAGGGGTCGCTTCGCTTACCCGTAACTCAAAGGGGCCCCGCCAATCTGAATAGCCTAGGGCCCGGATACTTCTTAATCTGGCCCTGGATATTACTACTGTCTTCCAATTATGTTCTTGAATTTGTATTGATGAAGCCACTGGATGGCGGAACGTCTAATTCATCATCTGTTGGTATTCTTTACCATCCTTTGCTAAATGAGGTGACCTACTTTTCCTTCGCTATAAAACGATGTGAGGTGACCTACTTTTCCTTCGCTATAAAACGATGTGAGGTGACCTACTTTTCCTTCGCTATAAAACGATGTGAGGTGACCTACTTTTCCTTCGCTATAAAACGATGTGAGGTGACCTACTTTTCCTTCGCTATAAAACGATGTGAGGTGACCTACTTTTCTTTCGCTATTAAACGATGAGGTGACCTACTTTTCCTTCACTATAAAACGATATGAGGTGCCCTACTTACACTCCGCTACAATAAGTATGAGGTGACCTACTTACACTCCGCTACAATAAGTATGAGGTGCCCTACTTACCCTCCGCTACAATAAGTATGAGGTGCCCTACTTACCCTCCGCTACAATAAGTATGAGGTGCCCTACTTACCCTCCGCTACAATAAGTATGAGGTGCCCTACTTACCCTCCGCTACAATAAGTATGAGGTACCCTACTTTTCCTCCACTACAATAAGTATAAGGTGCCCTACTTACCCTCCGCTACAATAAGTATGAGGTGCCCTACTTTTCCTCCGCTACAATAAGTATGAGGTGCCCTACTTTTCCTCCGCTACAATAAGTATGAGGTGCCCTACTTACACTCCGCTACAATAAGTATGAGGTGACCTACTTACCCTCCGATACAATAAGTATGAGGTGCCCTACTTACACTCCGCTACAATAAGTATGAGGAGCCCTACTTACCCTCCGCTACAATAAGTATGAGGTGCCCTACTTACACTCCGCTACAATAAGTATGAGGTGCCCTACTTACACTCCGCTACAATAAGTATGAGGTGCCCTACTTACCCTCCGCTACAATAAGTATGAGGTGCCCTACTTACACTCCGCTACAATAAGTATGAGGTGCCCTACTTACCCTCCGCTACAATAAGTATGAGGTGCCCTACTTACCCTCCGCTACAATAAGTATGAGGTGCCCTACTTACCCTCCGCTACAATAAGTATGAGGTGCCCTACTTACCCTCCGCTACAATAAGTATGAGGTGCCCTACTTACCCTCCGCTACAATAAGTATGAGGTGCCCTACTTACACGCCGCTACAATAAGTATGAGGTGCCCTACTTACACTCCGCTACAATAAGTATGAGGTGCCCTACTTACACTCCGCTACAATAAGTATGAGGTGCCCTACTTACCCTCCGCTACAATAAGTATGAGGTGCCCTACTTACACTCCGCTACAATAAGTATGAGGTGACCTACTTACACTCCGCTACAATAAGTATGAGGTGACCTACTTACACTCCGCTACAATAAGTATGAGGTGACCTACTTACACTCCGCTACAATAAGTATGTGGTGCCCTACTTACCCTCCGCTACAATAAGTATGAGGTGCCCTACTTACCCTCCGCTACAATAAGTATGAGGTGCCCTACTTACACTCCGCTACAATAAGTATGAGGTGCCCTACTTACCCTCCGCTACAATAAGTATGAGGTGCCCTACTTACCCTCCGCTACAATAAGTATGAGGTGCCCTACTTACCCTCCGCTACAATAAGTATGAGGTGACCTACTTACACTCCGCTACAATAAGTATGAGGTGCCCTACTTACACTCCGCTACAATAAGTATGAGGTGCCCTACTTACACTCCGCTACAATAAGTATGAGGTGCTCTACTTACCCTCCGCTACACAACGCTACTAGTCTGAGTACACCAAACAAACTGGTCGTCATGGATACCTCCAAGATGCCACCGACTCACACACACTCGTCAGAGTATTCATTCCTGCAGTCATACCAGACCTTTATTGACCTTTGTACCTTTATTTGGCCTTAGTCTGTACTCCTAGAGATGGAGGGAGAGTGTTTTGATGCTTGTGATGTGATCTTGATCCAAAGCATTGGAGTTACCCTTCCTTCTGATCTATCCTGATTCTTGGTTCCAAGGAGCTGTATGATCTCTGCGGGTTTAGCGCTCCTCTGTGATTATTTCATGATTGAACATAGACGCCAGCTGATGGAACTAGATTTGTACACCAGCTGTATTCACACTCAAGCACCAGCTGGTACTCGACCTCATAATCAAGTACAAGCTGGTACTCGACCTCACACTCAAGCACCACTTGGTACTCGACGTCACACCAAAACGCCAGCTGGTACTCGATCTCACACTCAAGCATCAGCTGGTACTCGACCTCACACTCAAGAACCAGCTGGTACTCGACCTCACGCTCAAGCACCAGCTGGTACTAGACCTCACACCAAAGCACCAGCTAGTAGTCGACCTCACACTCAAGCATCAGCTGGTACTCGACCTCACACTCAAGCACCAGCTGGTACTCGACCTCACACCAAAGCACCAGCTGGTACTCGACCTCACACAAAAGCACCAGCTGGTAGTCGACCTCACACTTAAGCACAAGCTGGTACTCGACTTCACACTTAAGCACCAGCTGGTACTCGACTTCACACCAAAGCACCAGCTGGTACTCGACCCCACACTCAAGCACCAGCTGGTACCTGACCCCACACTCAAGCACCAGCTGGTACTCGACCCCACACTCAAGCACCAGCAGGTACTCGACCCCACACTCAAGCACCAGCTGGTACTTGACCCCACACTCAAGCAGCAGCTGGTACTCGACCCCAGACTCAAGCACCAGCTGGTACTCGACCTCACACCAAAGTACCAGCTGGTACTCGACCCCAGACTCAAGCACCAGCTGGTACTCGACCCCACACTCAAGCACCAGCTGGTACTCGACCCCACACTCAAGCACCAGCTGGTACTTGATCCCACACTCAAGCACCAGCTGGTACTCGACCCCACACTCAAGCACCAGCTGGTACTCGACCCCACACTCAAGCACCAGCTGGTACTCGACCCCACACTCAAGCACCAGCTGGTACTCGACCCCACACTCAAGCACCAGCTGGTACTCGACCTCACACCAAAGCACCAGCTGGTACTCGACCCCACACTCAAGCACCAGCTGGTACTCGACACCACACTCAAGCAGCAGCTGGCACTCGACCTCACACCAAAGCACCAGCTGGTACTCGACCCCACACTCAAGCACCAGCTGGTACTCGACCCCACACTCAAGCACCAGCTGGTACTCGACCCCACACTCAAGCACCAGCTGGTACTCGAACCCACACTCAAGCACCAGCTGGTACTCGACACCACACTCAAGCACCAGCTGGTACTCGACCTCACACCAAAGCAGCAGCTGGTACTCGACCCCACACTCAAGCACCAGCTGGTACTCGACCCCACACTCAGGCACCAGCAGGTACTCGACCCCACACTCAAGCACCAGCTGGTACTCGACCCCACACTCAAGCACCAGCTGGTACTCGACCTCACACCAAAGCAGCAGCTGGTACTCGACCCCACACTCAAGAAGCAGCTGGTACTCGACCCCACACTCAAGCACCAGCTGGTACTCGACCTCACACCAAAGCAGCAGCTGGTACTCGACCCCACACTCAAGAAGCAGCTGGTACTCGACCCCACACTCAAGCACCAGCTGGTACTCGACCCCACACTCAAGCACCAGCTGGCACTCGACCCCACACTCAAGCACCAGCTGGTACTCGACCCCACACTCAAGCACCAGCTGGTACTCAACCCCACACTCAAGCACCAGCTGGTACTCGACCCCACACTCAAGCACCAGCTGGTACTCGACCCCACACTCAAGCACCAGCTGGTACTCGACCCCACACTCAAGCACCAGCTGGTACTCGACCCCACACTCAAGCACCAGCTGGTACTCGACCCCACACTCAAGCACCAGCTGGTACTTGACCCCACACTCAAGCACCAGCTGGTACTCGACCCCCACACTCAAGCACCAGCTGGTACTCGGACCCCACACTCAAGCACCAGCTGGTACTCGACCCCACACTCAAGCACCAGCTGGTACTCGACCTCACAACAAAGCAGCAGCTGGTACTCGACCCCACACTCAAGCACCAGCTGGTACTCGACCCCACACTCAAGCACCAGCTGGTACTCGACCCCACACTCAAGCACCAGCTGGTACTCGACCCCACACTCAAGCACCAGCTGGTACTTGACCCCACACTCAAGCACCAGCTGGTACTTGACCCCACACTCAAGCACCAGCTGGTACTCGACCCCCACACTCAAGCACCAGCTGGTACTTGACCCCACACTCAAGCACCAGCTGGTACTCGACCCCACACTCAAGCACCAGCTGGTACTCGACCTCACACCAAAGCAGCAGCTGGTACTCGACCCCACACTCAAGCACCAGCTGGTACTCGACCCCACACTCAAGCACCAGCTGGTACTCGACCCCACACTCAAGCACCAGCTGGTACTCGACCCCACACTCAAGCACCAGCTGGTACTCGACCCCACACTCAAGCACCAGCTGGTACTCGACCTCACACCAAAGCACCAGCTGGTACTCGAGCCCACACTCAAGCACCAGCTGGTACTCGACCCCACACTCAAGCACCAGCTGGTACTCGACCCCACACTCAAGCACCAGCTGGTACTCGACCCCACACTCAAGCACCAGCTGGTACTCGACCCCACACTCAAGCACCAGCTGGTACTCGACCTCACACCAAAGCACCAGCTGGTACTCGACCCCACACTCAAGCACCAGCTGGTACTCGAC
>NC_091305.1:21592865-21632865 GCF_038502225.1 Cherax quadricarinatus | reverse complement strand
CCCATATGCTGCAGCAGTTATCTGGTTGATGTTTGCTTCCTGGGACATGCTCGGTGTTATACTCACGCCAAGATCTTTCTCATTGAGTGAGGTTTGCAGTCTTTGGCCACCTACTCTATACTCTGTCTGAGGTCTTCTTTGCCCTTCCCCGACCTTCATGACTTTGCATTTGGCGGGGTTAAATTCGAGAAGCCAGTTGCTGGACCAGGTGTCCAGCCTGTCCAGGTCTCTTTGAAGTCCTGCTTGATTCTCATCTGATTTAATTTTCATCATTAACTTCACATCATCTGCGAACAGGTGTGTGTGTGTGTGTGTGTGTGTGTGTGTGTGTGTCAGACTACTGTGGCAACGTTTCGCTCAGTATACAGATAAATCAAGCCATGACATGATAAAACACTACACAGCGGCGATGGATGTGGATGGCAGCGAGTCTTAAAGTCGCAATACAACAAAAATGGTTATAATCATAACCATAAGTTTTAAAGGGGTGGAGCGGTAAGCCAGCGGAAGTCCTCGGTCAGATGACCAAAAGCTCCAGTGGCGGGTTATCATATGACTAAGCCCCGACACAGGAAACACTTGTCCCGTTTCCTGTCGAGTCTCACCTAACCTAACCTAACCTAACCTCAACTAACCTAACCTAACCTCAACTAACCTAACCTAACCTAACCTAATGTAACGTAACGTAACCTAACCTAACCTAACCTAATGTAACGTAACGTAACCTAACCTAACCTAACCTAACCTAAACTAACCTAACCTAAACTAACCTAACCTAAACTAACCTAAACTAACGTAACGTAACCTAACCTAACCTAACCTAGAGCCGCAAATAATGGACTCAGGACCGAACTTCCACCATTTCCTTCGCTAGATAACCCTTTTCCCCCACCCACCCACATGGGTTTAGCGCTTCGACGCAAATTGTAGCCTTCATGACTATACATGCCATCAGTCGCAACCACATTAACCTGTATTTTATCTCTAACTTGCATTTCTCTGAGCGGTTACTCTCTCTCTCTCTCTCTCTCTCTCTCTCTCTCTCTCTCTCTCTCTCTCTCTCTCTCTCTCTCTCTCTCTCTCTCTCTCTCTTAGGATATTAACAAGTGATCCCACAATACCGTGGTTGGAACAATTCACAACTGACAATACTGTGACTGAAACAATTCACAACCCACGATACCGAAGCTGTAATAATTAGCTCATAATACTGTGGCTGGAACAATTCACAACTCAAAATACCGAGGCTGGAACAATTTGCAAGTAACCCACAAAAACGTGGCTGGAACAATTCATATGTAATCCACAATATTGAGGATTGAACAGCTAGCAACTAACCCACAATACTGAGGATGGAACAATTCACAACTAGCCCGCAATACTAGGGGGGGGGGAAAATTCACAAATAACCCACAATACCGAGGCTGGAACAATTCATAATTAACCCACAGTACCGTGGCTGGGACACATTACAAATAACCTACAATATCGTGGTTAGGACATTTAAAAAATAACTAAAATGCCGTGTCTGGAACAATTCACAACTAAGACAATAACGTGGTTGGATTAATTTACAAATAACCCAAAAATCAGAATTCAAGCTTACACGATGTTTCGGTCAGTCTTGGATCATTACTGACCGAAATGTCGTCAAAAAATTAAATCTCCGAATTACGGGTTGAGAATTGTTCCATCTACGGTATTGTGAGCTATTTGTGAATTGTTCCAACACTGCTATTTTAGACCAGGTAAGACAGGAGAGAGACAGGAGGGGTAACAGATAGTAGACGGGAGACAGAAAGACGAGAAGGCGGGAGGAAGAGGGAAGGTTAGAGGGAGAGGGGAGACAGAAGACTGAGAACGCTAGCGGAAGACACAACCACCTTGATAAGGTCAGGACCCTTAACCAGGTGAAGGGAAGGTTCAGACTGAAGGTGAAGGTAGAGGCTAGCCATCGAGAGAGAGAGAGAGAGAGAGAGAGAGAGAGAGAGAGAGAGAGAGAGAGAGAGAGAGAGAGAGAGAGAGAGAGAGAGAGAGAGAGAAGAGAAAGGGAGGGAGGGTAAGAAAGTGGTGCTTAATTGACTTAATCCATAATATATTGATCGTACTCGTCGAAATGCTTACTAGCTGCTTCAATTAACTGCGCGCCAGCAGGAGCCGCCAAGGTAATTATCCTCGTCTATTTTAAGCTTTACTGGAGACACGTCTATAAATGTGAGAAAACACAGACGCAGACACACAGACACAGACACAGGCACACACAGACACACACAGACACACGCAGACACACGCAGACACGCACGCACGCAAACACACACACACACACACACACACACACACACACACACACAAACACACACACACACACACACACACACACACACACACACACACACAAATGTTTTCCTGCAGAGAAAAAGAGCAAATTTCACTGGTGTAATGTGATCACGACTGGTGCGTGGTCACCCTGAGCCACCTGTGACGTGAATTCAAAAAAGGACAAAAAAGAGGAGGGGAGGGAATTTTTAAAAATTGGATTGTGATTTAAATGATTTAGAAAACCACAGATCTCATAGACTGATGGACAGAACAACATCGGCTCCAGGCTGAGAACTGATGACCTTCAAACTCCTCCTCATCTTCCACCTTTCTTCTCTGTACTGGACTGAAGAAGGCACTGGCTGGCGAAATATTCCCACAATAAAAATTACCAAATGTCGCACATGTGTCTCATCCTAAAGTTGGATTATTTAAATGTACGTGGATGTAGTATAGGTAGATGGTGAGAAATGAAAAGCGAAATGTGAGAAATGCGTTATATTAAGTATTTACGCACCTGAAGTCAAGAGAAGTGTAGAGAGAGACTGATACTGAGATTTTCCGAAGTGTTAAATGAAGGATTAATGAGTTGTGCACCAAGTGAGAGAATATTTGTTGCAGGGAACATAAATGTTCAAGTGGGAGAGACTTGTAAACGGCAGAGTAAGTTTGGAGTTCCAAGGGTAAATAATAGTGGGAACCTGAGGAGGTTGCCTGAAGCTGCCTTAATTGCCAACAACCGACACAATCCCGCAAAAAGTCTGGGACCTTCAGTGCTTCCAAGCATTTAGCTGAAAGGCTGTTATCCAAGGTAAGTTCTGTCGTATTAACCAATTAACCAATACTAGGCAAGTTCTGCTTAAACCTCACCCATCTCCATTACGTATATTAGTCCAACCTCTTTTTCTTCAACCTGACGCACCTCTTTCCTCGCCTCACCCGTAAACAGTTCATGTACTCACCTGTATGTGGTTGCAGGGGTCGAGTTACGGCTCCTTTTCCCGTGTGTGAGCTTCTGGGTGTGCATGTTTTTAGAAGAAGAATTTTCATGTTAGTTTATTGTTAGGTGGCAGCTACAGCAAGAGACAGAGTACAAGGAGACGGTACAGGAAGAAGAGACAGTGGAAGATCTAAGTATGGCCGACTTTAGAGTTCTAGCAACCTGAGACAATTATTGGTCAGGCCCCCACATCCCATCCAAATTTTTTTTTTATTTGAACGTTTAGTTAGCAGGAAAATAATATATTTTTGTTTTACTCAGGGCATTTTATAACAATCTTATAAAGAAAAGATGTTTTATGAATTTAAATTCATTTGGTTTGGTTAGGTTCGTCAGGAAACACAAGTGTCTCCTGACGCGGGTCTTAGATGATGACCCGCCGTTGGAGCTTTTGGTCTTCTGACCGAGGCCTTTCCCTGGTTTACCGGTAAACCCCTTCAAAAATTATGGTCAGTTATAACCTTTAATATACTTATTAAAATTTCGATGTCAAAAATTGAGTTTTGGTTCCTTAGCATTTGGAAATATTCTGATTATTTCGTCCAGATCTAAATCCTTGACATAGGCTTCTTCAATTAATAAGGTTTCCGAACCATCCACCTGATTTTATTTTATCGTGGAAGAAATATAGATTTTGATTAATTCCATCTTTGAAAAGGTCCAGTCTACGCTGGCCACTAACAATGGAATGTCACAGTAATTCCCAGCACTGTCAGACACAGCAGCATCATGGGATCTTGTTACAAAGAATTCTTCAACACTTGTTCAACCCTTGGACGAAGACCTACTTCGACTAGTGGATGGTACCACTATGACCCCGCCTCCAACTGCTTCACGTCACCTCACTACAGTATATAAGCCACGTCTACGGCCCTATGCTGTACATTCTACAAGATTGATGGACTGAACACATCGACTCCAGGTTGAGGGACTGATTACCTCATTCTCCTCCTCTCCTTACGCCTTCCTCTTTGTATTGGACTGATGAAGCCACTGCGTGGCGAAACGTTTCCTGAATAAAGATTCCCATATGCTGCATAAGTGTCTCAATCTTCAACATGTCGGTTTTTCAAACCATTCATCACAACTGTCAGACACAGCAGCATCATGGGATCTTGTTACAAAGAATTCTTCAACACTTGTTCAACCTTTGGACGAAGACCTACTTCGACTAGTGGATGGTACCACTATGACCCCGCCTCCAACTGCTTCACGTCACCTCACTACAGTATATAAGCCACGTCTACGGCCCTATGCTGTACATTCTACAAGATTGATGGACTGAACACATCGACTCCAGGTTGAGGGACTGATTACCTCATTCTCCTCCTCTCCTTACGCCTTCCTCTTTGTATTGGACTGATGAAGCCACTGCGTGGCGAAACGTTTCCTGAATAAAGATTCCCATATGCTGCATAAGTGTCTCAATCTTCAACATGTCGGTTTTTCAAACCATTCATCACAACTGTCAGACACAGCAGCATCATGGGATCTTGTTACAAAGAATTCTTCAACACTTGTTCAACCTTTGGACGAAGACCTACTTCGACTAGTGGATGGTACCACTATGACCCCGCCTCCAACTGCTTCACGTCACCTCACTACAGTATATAAGCCACGTCTACGGCCCTATGCTGTACATTCTACAAGATTGATGGACTGAACACATCGACTCCAGGTTGAGGGACTGATTACCTCATTCTCCTCCTCTCCTTACGCCTTCCTCTTTGTATTGGACTGATGAAGCCACTGCGTGGCGAAACGTTTCCTGAATAAAGATTCCCATATGCTGCATAAGTGTCTCAATCTTCAACATGTCGGTTTTTCAAACCATTCATCACAACTGTCAGACACAGCAGCATCATGGGATCTTGTTACAAAGAATTCTTCAACACTTGTTCAACCTTTGGACGAAGACCTACTTCGACTAGTGGATGGTACCACTATGACCCCGCCTCCAACTGCTTCACGTCACCTCACTACAGTATATAAGCCACGTCTACGGCCCTATGCTGTACATTCTACAAGATTGATGGACTGAACACATCGACTCCAGGTTGAGGGACTGATTACCTCATTCTCCTCCTCTCCTTACGCCTTCCTCTTTGTATTGGACTGATGAAGCCACTGCGTGGCGAAACGTTTCCTGAATAAAGATTCCCATATGCTGCATAAGTGTCTCAATCTTCAACATGTCGGTTTTTCAAACCATTCATCACAACTGTCAGACACAGCAGCATCATGGGATCTTGTTACAAAGAATTCTTCAACACTTGTTCAACCTTTGGACGAAGACCTACTTCGACTAGTGGATGGTACCACTATGACCCCGCCTCCAACTGCTTCACGTCACCTCACTACAGTATATAAGCCACGTCTACGGCCCTATGCTGTACATTCTACAAGATTGATGGACTGAACACATCGACTCCAGGTTGAGGGACTGATTACCTCATTCTCCTCCTCTCCTTACGCCTTCCTCTTTGTATTGGACTGATGAAGCCACTGCGTGGCGAAACGTTTCCTGAATAAAGATTCCCATATGCTGCATAAGTGTCTCAATCTTCAACATGTCGGTTTTTCAAACCATTCATCACAACTGTCAGACACAGCAGCATCATGGGATCTTGTTACAAAGAATTCTTCAACACTTGTTCAACCTTTGGACGAAGACCTACTTCGACTAGTGGATGGTACCACTATGACCCCGCCTCCAACTGCTTCACGTCACCTCACTACAGTATATAAGCCACGTCTACGGCCCTATGCTGTACATTCTACAAGATTGATGGACTGAACACATCGACTCCAGGTTGAGGGACTGATTACCTCATTCTCCTCCTCTCCTTACGCCTTCCTCTTTGTATTGGACTGATGAAGCCACTGCGTGGCGAAACGTTTCCTGAATAAAGATTCCCATATGCTGCATAAGTGTCTCAATCTTCAACATGTCGGTTTTTCAAACCATTCATCACAACTGTCAGACACAGCAGCATCATGGGATCTTGTTACAAAGAATTCTTCAACACTTGTTCAACCTTTGGACGAAGACCTACTTCGACTAGTGGATGGTACCACTATGACCCCGCCTCCAACTGCTTCACGTCACCTCACTACAGTATATAAGCCACGTCTACGGCCCTATGCTGTACATTCTACAAGATTGATGGACTGAACACATCGACTCCAGGTTGAGGGACTGATTACCTCATTCTCCTCCTCTCCTTACGCCTTCCTCTTTGTATTGGACTGATGAAGCCACTGCGTGGCGAAACGTTTCCTGAATAGAGATTCCCATATGCTGCATAAGTGTCTCAATCTTCAACATGTCGGTTTTTCAAACCATTCATCACAAACCATTCATCACAATTCCCAGCACTACAAAAAGATCCGTCAGTAATATCGTCAGATGGTTTAAGTCCTTCAACTGTAAACTTTTCGTTAGAGAAGAACAGAAATTAAAATGGTTTCTTGCTGACAGCGGATATTTTGTTTGTTTTGCTTTGTTGATCTTTCTATTTTTGGGGTCCACTGAACTTCGGCACCGTGAGTAAGTGCAAAGTTGGCTCGCCCTTTAAACCAGACTGGGAGAAAGATGGACTAGAGAGAGGCAATGAAGGGGAGGTGGAAGAGCTATGGGGTAGATTTTATAATACAGTGTTAGAGTGCGGAGGATGTGTGTAGGTGGAAAGAGGAATGATGGAATGAAGAGGTAAAGAGGATGATATGGAGGAAAAGGTTAGCACGTTGGAGATTTTTGTAATGTAAAAAATGATACACAGAAGGAAGAGAATATGGAGAGAAAAGTAGTAGTGAGGGATTGCAAAAGGAGAGTGGTGGGTCTTTATCAAGCAAATTGTGCTGACAGTGAGAAACAGTTTTGAAGAGATTAATAAGTTAAGAAAGCATGAGGAACAAATAACTTGGAAGGTGAGAACGAAAGGGAGAAGACGGTACATGGGGAGGTAGAGATATTGGAATGATGGCGAGAACAGTCATTAAATATGGACGTAAGTCGTGGGGATTTCACACATTTGGCAGGGAGGAATAACATCTCGTAGGCGTAAGGAATAGTCAGAGGAGTGAGCACGTGAGGCAGTGAATCGAATGAAAGGGCTGCAGCAGATGAAATAGATGAGTTAAAGACGGAAATATTACAAACAGGTAGGGAGGTTTTGGAATGGTCGATATATTAATTCAACATGAGAATGAAAGAGTGGAAGATACTTAAGACTGACACAGACCATGCACTGTTACTCTGTATTAGAAAAAAATGCTGAGAGAATAATAATTATAGGGAATAAACCTGTCGAATATACAGGGTAAAGTATAAGATAGAATTATTATTGAAAAAGTTACAAGGACGTGTCAGATAAGAAGAATAAGCAAATGATCAGTCAATACACATGCAGACAATAAGAAGATGCGTTTATTTCAAGCAGCTCAAGAAGGCAAGAATCTGACGATATCTGCATCAAAGGTGACCAGCGGGAATCGAATTAGTGCTAAGAAAAGCTTGTGATTGAGCATTACTCAGTGTGGTTGAGTCGAGAGATCGTCAAATTTGGCCTTATAAGAGAGGTTAGCGAAAACAGGAAATTACTTTAGAGATCCATGTCTTAGGGTACCGTCTGTGTCTTCGTGCGAGCTTCAAATAGCTAGATTTTTTTTTAATCTGTTATTGTTTAAGATCGTTACTGCTGATCTGTCAGCAAGGTTTGTCCCTCACAAGACGTTCACATCTCAGTGACTGAGCCATTGTCACAACCAAAGAATATGAGTTCAATCCAATGGCGAGTGCAGATATAAGGGCAAGTCTTCTCACGCCTGAACCAGTGAGGATACAACTGAGGCACAGCCAGAGAGAGAGAGAGAGAGAGGAAGGGGGGAGAGCCATCCAGCCAGCCCTGAGAAAGATGCACCGAGAGACGAAAGAGACGTAAGTAACCCGTGGTAATACACAGCTGCCTCACCAACTTTGTCTTGTCCTTTCCTTCAGAGGATATTTCCTTAGTGTTCTGTACTCTTTAAAAAAACGGCACTTTGCCCCTTCTCTGGGCACTCCTTTGTTTCTTATCTGGACACTCCTGATGCTATATAGCACCTTTTCTACTTGCCCCTTGAAAAACCTCATGACTTCTCCTAAACGTATCTCAAAAAACATGGCTTCTCGTCCAACCAGCCGAACATTACGTACCAACAATAATTATCCACAAAGGTGATATGGATAGCCTTACACTTACTGCCTTGACACAATCGAAAAAGAGTTAAAAAGCAGACCCAGGAGCTGTAATTCGACCCCTGCAAAAGCAAATATGTGAGTGTAACTTTTTGGGTAGACCTAGGTGAGTACCAGGAGTGCTTCCAAGTGAATCTAGTCGTGGACACAATTATCAACATACTCTGTAACAAACTCTGTGATGTCAATCTTTCTCATAACGTAACTCAGGCTCGTCACTGCTGAGTGACGAGTCTCACACTGGTACTGCCGATATTCTCAAGCTGGTACTGCCGATATTCTCACACTGGTACTGCCGATATTCTCACACTGGTACTGCCGATATTCTCACACTGGTACTGCAGACATTCTCACACTGGTACTGCAGACATTCTCACACTGGTACTGCAGACATTCTCACACTTGTACTGCAGATATTCTCACACTGGTACTGCAGATATTCTCACACTGGTACTACCGATATTCTCACACTGGTACTACCGATATTCTCACACCGGTACTGCAGACATTCTCACACTGGTACTGCAGACATTCTCACACTGGTACTACCGATATTCTCACACCGGTACTGCAGACATTCTCACACTGGTACTGCAGATATTCTCACACTGGTACTGCAGACATTCTCACACTGGTACTGCAGATTTCACTCTCCCTCCCGCCAGCACAACTCTCATGCCACAACACTAACACCACTACATTACTCACACTACCACCATTCATCACTCACACCACAACACGAACGCCACCACACCTCTTACACCACCACAACACTTCTTACACTACCACCACACTTCTCACACCACCACCACCGCACTTCTTACACCACCACAACACTTCTTACACTACCACCACACTTCTCACACCATCACCACCACACTTCTCACACCACCACCACCACACTTCTCACACCATCACCACCACACTTCTCACACCATAACCACCACACTTCTCACACCATCACCACCACACTTCTCACACCATCACCACCACACTTCTCACACCATCACCACCATACTTCTCACACCACCACCACCGCACTTCTTACACCACCACAACACTTCTTACACTACCACCACACTTCTCACACCACCACAACCGCACTTCTTACACCACCACAACACTTCTTACACTACCACCACACTTCTCACACCATCACCACCACACTTCTCACGCCACCACCACCGCACTTCTTACACCACCACAACACTTCTTACACTGGAATAAACCTTGGTAATAAATACCGACAAGTTGGTTTAGAAAGACACGTAAGCAAACACTATAACATATTTATTAGAAAACGTTTCAGTCCTGGGACCTTGATCAAGGTCCCAGGACCGAAACGTTTTCTAATAAATATGTTATAGTGTTTGCTTACGTGTCTTTCTAAACCAACTTCTTACACTACCACCACACTTCTCACACCACCACCACCGCACTTCTTACACCACCACAACACTTCTTACACTACCACCACACTTCTCACACCACCACCACCGCACTTCTTACACCACCATAACACTTCTTACACTACCACCACACTTCTCATACCATCACCACCACACTTCTCACACCATCACCACCACACTTCTCACACCACCACCACCACACTTCTCACACCACCACCACCACACTTCTCACACCACCACCACCACACTTCTCACATATATTATAGATTAATATAAATGCTCTGATTAATGTGACCTTTTTTCACTCTTGTAATACTGAAAGTTTATTTTGTTTGTGTCGGAGGAAAAATTAAAACCACCATATAAAGGAGTGAAAGTACTGTATATTTAAAATATATATATTAAGAGGAAAGAAGATGAGGGTGAAGGAGAAGAGGTAGAACATCAGAACATAAGAATAAAGGAACACTGCAGAAGGCCTACTGGCCCATACAAGGCAGGTCCTTATCAAAGTCACCCCTGGTGAAAATAGAGAAAATGATCCAACTTAATTTCATGAGGGTATTCCTGCTAGGAGCCAGGAGACCCTCAACACTGGAGGCACGAAGTCAAGACTTAAAACTCCGAAATTCTGGTGGGTCTAGATTAATGCCCCAGAGGCTAAACTCTTTACCAGTTGGCATTATCAAGCCTGGCGTTTCTCTGCCGAGTGGCTGAGAGCACAGCCACTCAGCAGCAGAGTGCACTCGGGAAAGAGGGATAATCATCGCACTGATTGTCTGAGAGCTCTACCACTCAGGAGCAGAGTGCAGGCAGACAAGAAGGATAATCACCGCTCTGATTGGCTGAGAGCTCCGCCACTCAGCTGCAGAGTGCAGGTAAAAGGCCATCAGGGCTGTAAGTGGCTGGCTAATGCTATTATACCACCTGGGCTGGATAATTGGCATTAACGATCGTTTATCGCGTATTAGCGAGTTGTTAACTAGCAGAATTTCTTCATTAGGGCATCGAAGACAAGAGAAAAAAGATACAACGAACATGGATGCCGGAACATGGATGCCGGAACATGGATGCCGGAACATGGATGCCGGAACATGGATGCCGGAACATGGATGCCGGAACATGGATGCCGGAACATGGATGCCGGATGCATCCGTAAACAAAATCCCAACTGGTGATCCAATTTTCTCTCATTTTTAAACTTTCTCCCCAGTTTATTACTGAAAACTAATAAAAAATTATTTACATTGTGTTACGTATTTATTTAGATTTATGGTATATAGAAGTAATAAATCAGTACAACTGGTTTTATCTGTAGTATGTACAATGTACTAACATAGATGGTTGTTAGCTGGTTGGTTGGTTAATTGTTTTAAAGGCTTTCGAATACATGACGGTCATTAAGACCTTATCTTACATGTTCACTACAAGTCAGTAATACTTTATATATATATATATATATATATATATATATATATATATATATATATATATATATATATATATATATATATATATATATATATATTAAATACCACTCGTTCGTGGTTACAATGTGAGGCACCCACACTGAGGCACCCACACTGAGGCACCCACACTGAGGCACCCACACTGAGGCACCCACACCATCGTATGTCCTCGGATCACGATACAACACCTAGCTCTGCTGGGTGCGTGATTTCTTGTAGGATTGTATGGTCCAGTGGGTTAGAGCTTCGTGGAATTTTCGCTTACCATTAGGCGAGCTAAAACAACACCGGTTTTTTAGGTAATCTCCGAGAAATTAAATCAATTCATATATTAATAAGCCAATTAGTGTTAATGTTTGAACCTTATTCATATTATTTTATAATCTTCCACAGACTGCAACTAGAGATAGAAATTTAAGCAGATATTTTAAGTAAATAATTTTAGAAATTATTTCTCAATTTTACCGAAAAAATAATAGATTTACGCAAATGTTTATAATAGTTACTAAATACTAATACTCTTGTCCCCTCCCCTACCCTTTCCGTCTCACCTTCCCTCTCTCCTTCCCTCTCTCCTTCCCTCTCTCTCCTCTTCCCTCTCCCCTTCCCCTTGAAAATCAGAAAATTGGGTTTGACTCAAACTTTTCTTTGGTAACATTTTTTAATTTAAACTCTCCAGTATATAAAAGGACCATAAGGAACTTTTGGGAGCAGTAAGATAAAGGTCATCATTGGCCTTTCTTACACTCTATATTGACCCTCCCCCCCCGTTTTCCTCTCCCCTATCCTCTCACTCTTCCCGCCCCCAACTTAAAATATTTGTTCTTGCACAGCAGCAACCTCCCATCTCTGACTGAAAGATTTTATTACATCATGTACAAAACTCACTCTGTCAGGGTGGAATATGACGGGAAACACAGTTGCCTCTTTCTTTCTTCCTCCTGCAATCAGCTTCTCACAGACTAGGCTTCGGGACGGGCGGGATCAACCAGAGGCGCTGACGTCTCTTGTAACCCTACGTCAAATTTTTGTATCAATTTACACACAGGGACTCCAGCGCAGCCTATACACAGGCCGATATCTGGAGAGTTACTTATTGTATCAACTTCGGACTTTGTTTCCTTGTTTATCGTTTAAGACCGAGATTTTTTGTGTGAGTGAAAATTGTAGCTCGTTGACAGTGTTTTTTTTTTTAACTTCCTTTTGGTAAGGAGACGTCCTTCATATCTTGAGAAATATTAAATAACCTTATGAGCTCATTTTAACTCGTAATGAGCGACTGTCAATGAATAAACCAAAAGGATGACGGAGGGCTCGAACCGTGATAAACCGCTTGACTTATTAATGTTGAGACCACTGTTCGAGTCCACCCCCTTCCATCCCCGCTCATCTTTATGTTTATTCAAATAGACTTAATATTACGAGTTATAATGTATTGGTTGTACCTCTCACAGTGGTACAACCTGAGGCAAAGTCTAGCTCATGTCCCCTTTTGCCATCAGCGAGCTAAGAAAAATAAATGATTGTAATAATCAAAAGGATCGGAAAATACCTTAAGTGCAACATTTTCTCTCGTGGAGTGACAGGAAGTGTGTCGGTGAGCACTATTAATGTGGCAGGCAAAGAGATTGTAACCTTTATTCGGCGTATGTACACACCCTCATTAAAAGGCTATCTCCCCAACCAGCGAAGTGAGAAGGATTTAGCTGGTAAGGTAGGAATGATCACCAGCAGTGATCGTGGCAGCCGCTGTAAGTGGCAAGTGGTTCACAGTTCAGGAAGAAGGAAGATGAGGAGAGTTAATAGAGAAGATGTGAAGGTAGGAAATCGATTCTCTGTTCTCCAAGACGAGTGTACTTCAGTGGTTAGTGAGGTTGAAGGTACCACTGATTCCCTTGCTAATCAACGTAAGAATATTGTAATAGGCGATTCTCAGGTAAGATATATGGACCATGCATTTTGTAACAGAGACAGAAAGGTCAGACAGAGAGTGTGTCTTCCTGGAGCTGGTGTTGGTGACATAGTCAGCAGGTTGGATAATATTATGACAGGTAATGGGAACAAGCCCATTATCTGTCTTAGTGCTGGGGGTAATGACATTGGGAAGGGCAGGAGAGAGGAGCTGCTGGATAAGTACAGGTCAGCCATAGAAGTAGTTAGGTCTAAGGGAGGGATCCCAGTCATATGTAGCATCTTGCCTAGAAAGGGAGTGGGCAATGAATGGATGTCTAGGGCAATTGGTATAAATCGCTGGCTAGACAGGTACTGCAAGGAACTTGCAATCCCATTCATTGATAACTGGGACCTTTTCTTTGGCAAACGTGATATGTATGCAAGGGATGGGGTTCATCTCTCTGGGGATGGAGTGGTTGCATTAGCCAATTCAATTGAGAGGGTAATTGATGACTTGTCTAGGAATTTAAACTGATAGATTATAGAGGTATGGGTGTTTGTGGGAAACAATCAGGCTGCAGCATTAGGGTTAAAAATAGCAGTTATTACCGGGATACCTCAGGGATATGTTTAAAAGACAATATTCAAAATAAAGTTGCTAGTAATGGCAAATCAATTGATCAACAAAGAGAGATAGTAGAGGGCAACGAGTGACTAGCTCCCTTAAGGTTTACTATACAAATAGTAGGAGTCTAAGAAATAAGATAGATGAGCTAAAATTACTTGCAAGTGTAGGTAATATAGATATTATTGGTATAACAGAGACCTGGTTCAACCTGAAAGATAGAGAAATGCCTTCTGAATGCAACATACAGGGTTATAAACTATTCCACACTGATAGGGTCAACAGGTAGGGTGGTGGTGTGGCGATGTATGTCAGAGAAAATTTAAATTGTTGTATTAGACATGATATAAGATTAGAAACATCGAACACAGAATCGGTTTGGCTTCAGTTTCTCGAGGGTCGTGACAAATTAATTTTGGGTGTGATTTATAGGCCCCCAAACCTTGGTAGGGAGTGCAATAAGCTGTTATGGGACGAAATTCATAAGGCATCTAGATATGAAAATGTTGTGATAATGGGAGATTTTAACTTTAGACAAATTGATTGGAACAATATGACAGGAAATCTTGAGTCTAGTGACTTTCTTGATACGGTTCAGGATTGCTTTTTAGAACAGGTTGTGACAGAACCAACTAGAGGAAACAATCTGCTTGATTTGGCTCTTGCCAACAAAGATTCACTAATTAATAATCTTGAGGTTAATGATGAGCTTGGGGAAAGTGATCACAAATCACTTAGTTTCAATATATCATGGAATTACCCAGATAACTGCAATCAAATCTCTGTCCCAGATTTTCGCTTGGCCGACTTCATGGGACTGAAAAATTACTTGGGTGGGCTAAATTGGGATGTCCTGACTATGGGTCAGGTAGGTGATCTTGGTTGCCAATATGACGTTTTTCAGAGCATAGTTCTAGCTGCCCAGACAACTTTTGTTCCGAGTAGGGAAATTAGATCTAACAAAAATGATCCCAAATGGATGAACAATAGATTAAAACATCTCATTGGTCAAAAGAGAGGCATATATATGCGTATCAAAAGAGGGGATGGGCAATTAAGAAATTAATATATTCAATTAAAGAGAGAAATAAAAAAAGGAATAAGAAAAGCAAAAAGAGATTATGAGGCTAAGGTCGTAAGGGATTCAAAGACTAACCCAAAAGGGTTCTTTCAGGTATACAGAAGTAAGATTAGGGACAAGATTGGCCCACTTAAGAGTAACTCTGGTCAGATCACTGACAGTGATAAGGATATGTGCGAAATTCTAAATACCTACTTCCTCTCAGGTTTCACCCAGGAAAATACTAGCGATATTCCTGAAATAATAGATACGTAGAACAGGATGATAATAAACTATGTACGATTGCGGTAACTAGTGACATGGTTCTCAGACAAATAGAGAAACTAAAACCTAACAAATTCTCAGGTCCTGATGAACTGTTTGCAAGGGTGTTAAAGGAATGTAAAGAGGAACTTAGCATATCTTTGGCTAATCTTTTTAACATATCACTACAAACTGGCATAGTGCCTGATAAGTGGAAAATGGCAAATGTAATACCCATTTACAAGGCAGGTGACAGATCCTTGCCTTCGAACTGTAGACCAATAAGCCTTACCTCCATAGTGGGAAAATTTATGGAATCAATAATTGCCGAAGCAATTCGTAGCCATCTTGACAGGCACAGATTGATTAATGAATCTCAACACGGTTTTACAAAGGGGCGTTCCTGTCTTACGAATTTACTAACTTTTTTCACTAAGGTGTTTGAGGAGGTAGATCATGGTAATGAATATGATATTGTGTATATGGACTTCAGTAAGGCTTTCGATAGAGTTCCACACCAGAGGCTATTGAGGAAACTTAGGGCACACGGAATAGGAGAAATTTTTTCCTGCGTAGAGGCATGGCTGACAAATAGACAGCAGAGAGTTTGTATAAATGGGGAGAAATTAGAATGGGGGCACGTCACAAGCGGTGTTCCTCAGGGGTCAATGTTGGGCCCGTTGTTGTTCACAATTTACATAAACGACATAAATGAGGGAATAAATAGCGACATAAGCAAATTTGCTGATGACACCAAAATAGGCCGTCCAATTCATTCTAATGAGGACAGTAGAGCACTCCAGGATGATTTGAATAGACTGACGCAATGGTCGGAGAAGTGGCAGATGCAGTTTAATATTGACAAATGCAAAGTTCTAATTGTTGGACAGTTAAATAACCATGCCACATATAAACTAAATAATGTAGATCTTAATACTACTGATTGCGAAAAGGATTTAGGAGTTCTGGTTAGCAGTAATTTAAAACCAAGACAACAGTGCATTAGTGTTCGCAATAAAGTTAACAGAATTCTTGGCTTCATATCTAGAAGTATAAATAATAGAAGTCCTCAGGTTGTTCTTCAACTCTATATATCCTTGGTTAGGCCTCATTTAGACTATGCTGCTCAGTTCTGGTCACCGTATTACAGAATGGATATAAATGCTCTGGAAAACGTACAGAGGAGGATGACAAAGATGATCCCATGTATCAGAAATCTTCCCTATGAGGAAAGACTGAGGGCCCTGAATCTGCACTCTCTAGAAAGACGTAGAATTAGGGGGATATGATCGAGGTGTATAAATGGAAAACAGGAATAAATAAAGGGGATGTAAATAGTGTGCTGAAAAATTCCAGCCAAGACAGGACTCGCAGCAATGGTTTCAAGTTGGAAAAATTCAGATTCAGGAAGGATATAGGAAAGTACTGGTTTGGTAATAGAGTTGTGGATGAGTGGAACAAACTCCCGAGTACAGTTATTCAGGCTAAAACGTTGTGTAATTTTAAAAATAGGTTAGATAAATACATGAGTGAGTGTGGGTGGGTGTGAGTTGGACCTGACTAGCTTGTGCTGCTGGGTCTGGTGCAGTGCTCCATCCTTGAGTGGGGATGACCAGACTGGGTGGGTCATTGGGATAATCCGGGGGGTGGGTCATTGGGGGGGGGGGACATGGACCTGCTTCGCATGGGTCAGTAGGCCTGTTGCAGTGTTCCTTCTTTCTTATGTTCTCATGTTCTTAATATAAGAATAGAAGCCTATTGGCCTATACTAGGCAAGCTATCAAGTTATCTTACGTTAAGATATTTTTGAACATAAACATATCCTACCGGTATGCAAGGCGAAACCGAACATATTTTATTTTCATTTGATAATTGTTCGTCTCTCTCTCTCTCTCTCTCTCTCTCTCTCTCTCTCTTGCTTCCTTTCTGCTCACTGCCCAGTGGCTTGTCGGGTCTATTTCGATATATCCTCCTTTAAGATAACATTTCTTCGTTAGAGTCTATTATCAGGCTTGTGTTTACCAGCATTTTCTCCCATGTTTGAGTCACATACACAGATAGACATGTAAGCATAATGAAGTATGTAGACATGCACGTACGAATATATGTAGACATGTAAGCATGATGAAAGTATCTAGACATGCACGTATGAATGAATACATGTAGACATGTAAGCATGATGAATGTAGACATGCACGTTTGAGTGAATATATGTAGACATGTAAGCATGATGAAAATATGTAGACATGTACGTATGAATATATGTAGACATGTAAGCATGATGAAAGTATGTAAACATGCACATATGAATATATGTAGACATGTAAGCATGATGAATGTAGACATGCACGTATGAATGAATATATGTAGACATGTAAGCATGATGAAAGTATGTAGACATGCACGTATGAATGAATATATGTAGACATGTAAGCATGATGAAAGTATGTAGACATGCACGTATGAATGAATATATGTAGACATGAAATTGCCGACCTAGAAAATGTACAGAGAACTTTCACGGCGCGCATAACGGAGATAAAACACCTCAATTATTGGGAGCGCTTGAGGTTCCTAAACCTGTATTCCCTGGAACGCAGGAGGGAGAGATACATGATTATATACACCTGGAAAATCCTAGAGGGACTAGTACCGAACTTGCACACGAAAATCACTCATTACGAAAGCAAAAGACTTGGCAGACGATGCACCATCCCCCCAATGAAAAGCAGGGGTGTCACTAGCACGTTAAGAGACCATACAATAAGTGTCAGGGGCCCGAGACTGTTCAACTGCCTCCCAGCACACATAAGGGGGATTACCAACAGACCCCTGGCAGTCTTCAAGCTGGCACTGGACAAGCACCTAAAGTCAGTTCCGGATCAGCCGGGCTGTGGCTCGTATGTTGGTTTGCGTGCAGCCAGCAGCAACAGCCTGGTTGATCAGGCTCTGATCCACCAGGAGGCCTGGTCTCAGACCGGGCCGCGGGGGCGTTGACCCCCGGAACTCTCTCCAGGTAAACTCCAGGTAAACATGTAAGCATGATGAAAGTATGTAGACATGCACGTATGAATGAATATATGTAGACATGTAAGCATGATGAAAGTATGTAGACATGCACGTATGAATGAATATATGTAGACATGTAAGCATGATGAAAGTATGTAGATAGGGATGTGTGTGTTTACAAATTCAGCATGCGCGCGCATTCAGTCCTTCCATACACAGTTATGTTCTCTCACAAAATAGTCAACATTGTGTTGCAGGGGAGAGGGAAATAATTCCTAACACCATCCCTGTTAAGTCACCACAGGGAAGGGGATACCTCCCAGCACCACCCCGGTTACGTCAACACAGTGTGACAGGGAAGGGGATACCTCCCAGCACCACCCCGGTTACGTCAACACAGTGTGACAGGGAAGGGGATACCTCCCAGCACCACCCCGGTTACGTCAACACGGTGTGACAGGGAAGGGGATACCTCCCAGCACCACCCCGGTTACATCAACACAGTGTGACAGGGAAGGGGATACCTCCCAGCACCACCCCGGTTACGTCAACACAGTGTGACAGGGAAGATATACCTCCCACCATCACCCCTGTTATGTCCACACAGTGTTACATGGAAAGGGAATACCTCCCAGCACCACCCTGGTTACGCGAACACCGTTACACAAACCTTAATGTCAATGTGTGTTATACCATTATAACCAGGTAGACCACGGACGTCCTGTTCCTTTCATGTATAGAAATGAAGCGGTGCTAGAGAGAAAGAGCTACTCCTATCTCAGCCCAGCAGGTGGTAGTGTGCTTTATACAAGACCACAGACCTACATCCCTGCAGCTGCCTCAGTACCCTACCTCTCTCAAGGGCAGGCACCATACATGCCCTACACACCCACCACCTCAGGCTGACCACATCATGAGGAGCCAGTCTATCAGCATCTTGTCGGCCAACATTAGAGGTTTCATTACCAATGTTGGAGACCTCACACATAGTTTTGTGAGCACTCGACGTCCCGACATGATAGCTGTTGTTGAAACATTTTTGGATGACAGGACTCCAGAAAATTTTGCAAGAATTGCTGGCTACACCTCATGGATGAGAAGAGACAGACAAGGGCAAGGAGGTATTGCTGTGTGCTTCTCTAAAAGTGTCCATGCCTAGCACATTGATGTTGCCACCCCTACTCATTATGAAATGATGCTCTTCAAGCTCTGCATAAACACTAGTACCTCTGTACTAGCATGTGCAATGTACAGACCTCAGTGGCAACATGCAGACCCCATCAACTTCCTAATGGAAAATATTGACTCGCTCCTGCTACAACACAACTGTCAACATATCATAATTGTTGGTAACCTCAACCAACACCTTATACAGAGGGACTTTGATACCTTCTTGCAGTATTTGACATGAGAAACTTTGTTGATTTCCCTACTCACATCTCTGGCTCCTCCCTTGGCCCAGTAGTGAGTGATCTGGCAGAAGGCATAGTCACTTGTCAACCCCTCGGCTACGTTGGATCGTCTGACCACAAGGCTGCTTTTACGACACTTAAGATCCCAACACAACGAGGTGAGGAGTCCACACGCACATCCTGGCTATGGGAAAGAGGTAATTGGCCAGCCCTTTGCTCTGAGCTCGCCACCACCGATTGGAATGCTCTTCTCCAAGGGGATGTTGACAACCAAGTGAGAGCCTTCACTGGACACATCCTTAATCTACAACAAGAACACATTCCTCACCGGCAATATGTGACGAAGCCTACAGATCAGCCTTGGTTTGGCTTTCGTTGTAGAGAGGCTGCTACAGCTAAGTACAAAGCATGGCGAAGGTATAAGAGACATCCTACCACCATAACAGGAACTTGCACAGGCAAGCCTGTAGACATATGGGTGACGTTCAAAAGTGGGCCATCGCTAAATGGGAGGTGGACACAAAAAGAAAGCTAGCATCAGGTAGGGTAGGCTCCAAAACCTGGTGGTCCCTGGTCAAGGACAGACAAGGTTATCTGCCTGATGAACTCATTCCACCTCTAAATCGACAGGATGGGACCACCTCTACTTGCTGAACACTTTGCTACCAAAATGCAAGTTCCTGATCCGGCAAGGGACCCTCCTTGGCTAGCTGCAAGAACTGTGTCAAAACTGTCAGTGGTGACAATAAGGCAGGAGGAGGTGCATTTCCTTCTTAAATCGCTTGACCAAGAAAAGGCTGTAGGCCCAGACAAGGTGAGCCCTAGATTGCTGAGAAGATGTGCAGACCAGCTAGCAGCACCTCTAACTCGTATCTTTCAGCACTGCCTAGTACAGTGTAAATGGCCCTCTCTATGGAAAGAGGCAAATGTAGTCCCTGTTCACAAAAAGAAGATCAGAGCAGAAATCAGCAACTACAGACCAGTGTCACTCCTGTCAATCACTGGTAAGATCCTTGAGACAATAATCTCAAGACAAATGACAGAGTTTTTTGACTACCGCTCACTACTTTGTGATCGTCAACATGGCTTCAGGAAAGGTTACTCTGCTGCTGATCTGTTATTAAACCTCTCCACTAAGTGGCACCAGTCACTGGATGAATCCAAAGTCAGCTGTGTGGTAGCACTGGTCATTGCTGGTGCTTTCGACCGGGTGTGGTACCAGGGCCTCTTAGTAAAACTTCAAGCACTGGGAATTGCAGGCTCTACGCTATGTCTCCTCAGTGATTACCTTCATGGTAGATCTCTAAGTGTAGTTCTTAATGGAACGGAATCAGCAAGACATCCTATTGGGGCAAGTGTTCCACAAGGAAGCGTGCTGGGACCATTGTTATGGAATGTCTACTTCAACGACCTTCTTCATCTCATCCCAGAATCACATGCATATGCAGATGACTGTACACTGATATTCACTTATCCAAGAGAAGAAATGCCAGCTGATCTAAGCTACATCAATCACCAGCTAAGAGCTATATCAGCTTGGGGAAATAAATGGCAAGTAACATTTGCACCTGAGAAAACGCAAATGATGATCGTCTCTAGGCACCATGATGGTAATGATGGTGCAGTAGTAAGGATGAATGGGAGGGTGTTGGCACCTGGAGAAGAAGTTGATATCCTTGGGGTGAAATTTGACTCCAATCTAACCATGAAGAACCATGTTGTAAATCTAGCAAACAAGGCAGCCAGGAAGCTTACAGCACTTCGCCGTATCTCCCATCTGCTTGACAGTAGGGGTTGCAAGATTCTGTACGAGGCACAAGTACGCTCACACATTGAGTATGCTCCACTTTCTTGGTTTGCTTGCCCTCTCTCTCATCTGCGACTGCTTGACAGAGTGGAGAACAGAGCAAGATGTCTCATCTCTCGCCTGGACCCAGCCTGGATAGATCTGTCATTTCAGCAGAGTCTTCAACATAGGAGGGATGTGGGTGGCCTTACTGTTATGTACCACACTTGGATCCACTTCGAGGACAGCGTGAAACAAGCTTTTATGCCACAAGACGGGCAGAAAGCAGCAACATCACTCTGGCTGTACCCTTCTCCAGAACATCACTCCATCTGAGATCATATATACCCAGGATGACTCGAGTATGGAACACATTCGTACAGCATAATGATGTCAACGAGATAACGTCAGTTGATCAAATGAAAATGCTGGCCCACAGATGGCTCCAACTTCATCCTGTTCCCTACTTGTATGTCTCATAACAATAAAAATGCTTTCAAATGAGCTGATGTAGGTAACAGCTCTTAGCTTGTCAATAAAGTTGAATCCTTAACCTGTAAATAGCTTGTCAATAAAACTAGGGATCCTTAACCTTGTCAAACCCTGTGTAAAAAAAAAAAAAAAAAAAAAAAAAAAAAAAAAAAAAAAAAAAAAAAAAAAAAAAGAGAGAGAGAGAGAGAGAGATTACTGCATGATATGGAATGTTTTTATACTTTTTTTTATTCACCATTTCTGGATGTTTTAGCAGTGTGATGCTGAACATTAAAATGGTATAAAATACCGACAGGTTGTTAGGTAAGACACATATGCAACAGTTAGGTATCTTTTATTTTGAAACGTTTCGCCTACACAGTAGGCTTCTTCAGTCGAGTACAGAAAAGTTGATAGAAGTATCTTCTGCTTCTATCAACTTTTCTGTACTCGACTGAAGAAGCCTACTGTGTAGGCGAAACGTTTCAAAATAAAAGATACCTAACTGTTGCATATGTGTCTTACCTAACAGTGTGATGCTACCTTGTTCTTTATGATAGTTGCATAGTGTGAACAAAGGTTATATTTTTTTCAGATCCCATTCCATCACAGGATGGTTTTCTTAAGTGTTTAAATCAGTCATCCTAAGCTGGGAAACTTCATTAGGGAAAGAAGGATATTGCCAATTGTTTCATTAAGATTTCAATAGCTATGGAAGCTTTAAAAAAAGGTTTATTTCCAGCTTAACTGGTAATACTATTGGCATCAGTGTCAGGGTGGACTATCCTATACACATTAAAAAACTTTATTTTTTATGAAAATATCTCCGTCGCCACAGAGCGTGACAATAAAATTTGTGGTATAAATCTAATACCGACAAATTGATTTAGAAAGACACGTGAGCAAACACTAGGACATAATTATTAGAAAACGTTTCCGTCTTGGGACCTTGATCACTGTACTCAGAAGTGATCAACGTTCCAGGACCGAAACGTTTTCTAATAAATATGTGCTATGTTTGCTCGCGTGTCTTTCTAAACCAACAAAAAAAATATCTATAGGAAAAAGAAGAAAATCAATGGGAGGGAGAGGCCTTAGGACTATGCCTAAAAATACATTCACACTTACAGAGGCAATGCAGAAACATTGTTACAATTACCACTCCACATTCTGAAACATCTTTGTCTGCATAAGAATATAAACTTTCATCAAACTGGTGACCAAAAAATGAATCTAAATACAATGAAATAAATTCTATTTCTCGTATACTAAACATCATTTATGTTTTACACAGTTACATATAATGAACGACAATGAGCATACACATAATGAATGTATACTCATAATGTACACACAGTACTGTCTGCACACATGTAAGGAACAACTGGTGAAGTTGACTGGGCGGAAGATGCGGGTCCTGAGTGAGTATATCTTAAGATGGTGAGGGTCGGTCCTGGGAGAGGAGGTTACCTGGAGGTTACCTGGAGGTTATTCCGGGGATCAACGCCCCCGCGGCCCGGTCCATGACCAGGCCTCCCGAGGACGGGGCAAGGGGTTGACTGGTTCTAATTGTATATATTGCTCTATTCACAACTAGTGCTATAGTATTTCTCTCTCTTTTTTCTCTCTCTCTCTCTCTCTCTCTCTCTCTCTCTCTCTCTCTCTCTCTCTCTCTTTTTATTTCACACACTCTGTTTATCTATTTTTTAAAGTCTCCTAGTGTAACTTTGAAAGAGCTTACAATACAAGTCTTCTATAAATAGTTTTAAGCTACGTGCATGTATGGTACAATATTAAGTTTCAGTTATCCGTGAACAAGTGTTTTCATCTGATCAACTGAGTTGAATTCTCGACTCTGTTTTATGCCAGTGTAACTTCCCAGTGGCAGTCAACCAACAAAACAATGACGAAGTGTTGCCGTGTGACGTGTACTTAGCTCTGTGAAGACCTGTTTGTGTGCTCTTGAGTGGTGACCTGTACTTAACTCTGTGAAGAAGTGTCTTGTTTGCTCCCGTGGACTGAACCAAGATGCCCTCCATCGAGCAACTTTACCAGCAACTTAAGGAAGAATTGAGGGCAGCGAAGATGGAGATACGGCGATTGACCGAGGAAAACAAGAGGATTCGTAGTAGTCCTCCTGTTTCGAGTCCTCAGGTCAAGAAGGGATCGTGGTCAGTGGTTGGACAGCAGGGGACGACGAAGTTGACGATCAAGAAGACGAATGGAAAGCCAGAAACGATGAAGAAGAAAGAGACTGCTGTGGAAACTCCCGTGGAAACCTCCAACGCATTCTCGGTGCTACCCGACGAATGTGAGTCTACTACTGGGATCATCACGACGAACGACAACAAGGAAGGTAAGAATATTGTTGTTGTTGGGGATAGCCAGGTTAGATACATGGATAGGGCATTCTGCTTGAAGGACAGGAGTAGGAGACAAAGGGTATGCTTTCCTGGGGCTGGGATGGAGGACATTGTTAGCCGGCTTGACAACATCATGAACGGTAATGGGATCAATCCTATTATTTGCCTCAGTGCTGGAGGCAATGATGTAGGCAAGCGTAGAAGTGAGGATTTAGTTAGAAAGTTCAGGACAGCTATAGACATGATTAGGAAGAAGGGGGGGCGCCCTGTTATATGTGGCATTTTGCCAAGAAGAGGTGTTGGTAATGAATGGTTGTCCAGAGCAATTGGTATTAATTGTTGGCTGGATAAACACTGTAAGGATAATGCAGTACCATTCATTGACAACTGGGACAACTTCTATGGCCGAAATGACATGTATGCCAGGGATGGGGTTCACTTATCCAGGGCAGGTGTGGGTTTTCTTGCTAACTCAGTTGAGGGGGTTGTTAGGACTTTAAACTAGGATTAGTTAGAGGTATGGGTTTAGAAATGATTAATAATGAGTATGGATATATTGACTTATGCTCTGATATTAAGAATCTTAATAGTAACTGTCATGTAGTAACTCTGGGTAATGATAATTTCAGAAATTGTGTAAAAACAAAGATGAATAGGAAAAATGTGCAGAAGAAAAAACATATGATGGTATTTTATGCTAACAGTCGAAGTGCAAGAAATAAAATTAATGAACTACGTTTGGTAGCATGTGCTGGGAACTTTGATATCATTGCATTAACTGAAACGTGGTATGATTTATGACTGTTGAGTGTAATATTCAGGGATTTAAGTTATTCAATGTGGATAGATGTAATGGGAAGGGGGGAGGAGTTGCATTGTATGTCCGAGAAAATATTAATTGTTGCATAAAAACAGGTATAAAAATAGATGGAGCAGTAACAGAGTCTGTTTGGGTAGAGTTCGTGGAGGGTCAAGAAAAACTAATTCTAGGTGTAATATACCGACCTCCAGGCTTGGATCACGATAGAGGGAGACTTCTTTGGGACGAAATTGTTAGGGCTTCTGTACACAGTAACGTAGTCATAGTAGGGGACTTTAACTTTAGCCAAATTGACTGGAATTCTTTGACAGGTAATCTAGAGTCCAGTGACTTCATGGAAACAGTTCAGGACTGTTTTCTGAAACAGAGTGTAACTGAACCTACCAGGGGTAATAATTTGCTAGACCTAGTCTTGTCAAATAAGGAAACACTCGTGAATAATCTGGAGATCACTGAAGAGCTTGGCGCAAGTGATCACAAATCCATCACCTTTAGCATTAATTTGGAATGCAAGAATAATGATAATACAGTAAAAATCCCCGATTTTCGTTCTGCCGATTATAATGGACTTAGGGAACATTTGTCTAATCTTGATTGGGGTTATCTAGCTAATGATTTTATTGACGATAATCATACTTATGAATATGAAGGGATCTTGAATAGATTGATGGACTGACCACATCGACTCAAGGTTGAGGGACTGATTACCTCATTCTCCTCCTGTTCTTCAAGATTCTCCTTTGTATGGACTGATGAAGCCACTGTGTGGCGAAACGTTTCCTCAATAAAGATACCCAAGTGTTGCACATGTGTCTAATTTATCAACATGTCGGTTCTCTGAACCATTCATCTACAAAGCCCCTCGGTTATATAGATGGAGTTTTTACGTGATGAACCTTGCTAGTCCGTGTAACACCATTCACTGGATGAACCTTCACTCTCAATGAAACACCACTCACTGGATGAACCTTCACTTTCTATGTAACACCATTCACTGGATGAACCTTCACTCTCTATGTAACACCAGTCACTGGATGAACCTCTCCACTCTGTGTAACACCAGTTACTGGATGAACCTCTCTACTTTGTAACACCAGTCACTGGATGAACCTCTCCACTTTGTAACACCAGTCACTGGATGAACCTCTCCACTCTGTGTAACACCAGTTACTGAACATTAAAATGGTATAAAATACCGACAGATTGTTAGGTAAGACACATATGCAACAGTTAGGTATCTTTATTTCGAAACGTTTCGCCTACACAGTAGGCTTCTTCAGTCGAGTACAGAAAAGTTGATAGAAGCAGAAGATACTTGAAGACGATGTAATCAGTCCATCACCCTTAAAGTTTTGAGGTGGTCAGTCCCTCATTCTGGAGAAGAGCATTGTTCCGTTGTCTGAAACAATATGAAGTTGAAGTGACAGGATGGAGCCTTTATATAGTGCCAGGAGGTGAGACGTAGGTTGCTTTGGGAGGGCAGGTCCCTCCCAAACCCAGCCGTTCTCACTAGTAGAGGTCGAAGTTGATGGTCTGTACCAAGATACCCTTGTGTTGCAGTGTCTGACAGAATGAACATTAAAATGGTATAAAATACCGACAGATTGTTAGGTAAGACACATATGCAACAGTTAGGTATCTTTATTTCGAAACGTTTCGCCTACACAGTAGGCTTCTTCAGTCGAGTACAGAAAAGTTGATAGAAGCAGAAGATACTTGAAGACGATGTAATCAGTCCATCACCCTTAAAGTTTTGAGGTGGTCAGTCCCTCATTCTGGAGAAGAGCATTGTTCCGTTGTCTGAAACAATATGAAGTTGAAGTGACAGGATGGAGCCTTTATATAGTGCCAGGAGGTGAGACGTAGGTTGCTTTGGGAGGGCAGGTCCCTCCCAAACCCAGCCGTTCTCACTAGTAGAGGTCGAAGTTGATGGTCTGTACCAAGATACCCTTGTGTTGCAGTGTCTGACAGAATGAACATTAAAATGGTATAAAATACCGACAGATTGTTAGGTAAGACACATATGCAACAGTTAGGTATCTTTATTTCGAAACGTTTCGCCTACACAGTAGGCTTCTTCAGTCGAGTACAGAAAAGTTGATAGAAGCAGAAGATACTTGAAGACGATGTAATCAGTCCATCACCCTTAAAGTTTTGAGGTGGTCAGTCCCTCAGTCTGGAGAAGAGCATTGTTCCGTTGTCTGAAACAATATGAAGTTGAAGTGACAGGATGGAGCCTTTATATAGTGCCAGGAGGTGAGACGTAGGTTGCTTTGGGAGGGCAGGTCCCTCCCAAACCCAGCCGTTCTCACTAGTAGAGGTCGAAGTTGATGGTCTGTACCAAGATACCCTTGTGTTGCAGTGTCTGACAGAATGAACATTAAAATGGTATAAAATACCGACAGATTGTTAGGTAAGACACATATGCAACAGTTAGGTATCTTTATTTCGAAACGTTTCGCCTACACAGTAGGCTTCTTCAGTCGAGTACAGAAAAGTTGATAGAAGCAGAAGATACTTGAAGACGATGTAATCAGTCCATCACCCTTAAAGTTTTGAGGTGGTCAGTCCCTCAGTCTGGAGAAGAGCATTGTTCCGTTGTCTGAAACAATATGAAGTTGAAGTGACAGGATGGAGCCTTTATATAGTGCCAGGAGGTGAGACGTAGGTTGCTTTGGGAGGGCAGGTCCCTCCCAAACCCAGCCGTTCTCACTAGTAGAGGTCGAAGTTGATGGTCTGTACCAAGATACCCTTGTGTTGCAGTGTCTGACAGAATGAACATTAAAATGGTATAAAATACCGACAGATTGTTAGGTAAGACACATATGCAACAGTTAGGTATCTTTATTTCGAAACGTTTCGCCTACACAGTAGGCTTCTTCAGTCGAGTACAGAAAAGTTGATAGAAGCAGAAGATACTTGAAGACGATGTAATCAGTCCATCACCCTTAAAGTTTTGAGGTGGTCAGTCCCTCAGTCTGGAGAAGAGCATTGTTCCGTTGTCTGAAACAATATGAAGTTGAAGTGACAGGATGGAGCCTTTATATAGTGCCAGGAGGTGAGACGTAGGTTGCTTTGGGAGGGCAGGTCCCTCCCAAACCCAGCCGTTCTCACTAGTAGAGGTCGAAGTTGATGGTCTGTACCAAGATACCCTTGTGTTGCAGTGTCTGACAGAATGAACATTAAAATGGTATAAAATACCGACAGATTGTTAGGTAAGACACATATGCAACAGTTAGGTATCTTTATTTCGAAACGTTTCGCCTACACAGTAGGCTTCTTCAGTCGAGTACAGAAAAGTTGATAGAAGCAGAAGATACTTGAAGACGATGTAATCAGTCCATCACCCTTAAAGTTTTGAGGTGGTCAGTCCCTCAGTCTGGAGAAGAGCATTGTTCCGTTGTCTGAAACAATATGAAGTTGAAGTGACAGGATGGAGCCTTTATATAGTGCCAGGAGGTGAGACGTAGGTTGCTTTGGGAGGGCAGGTCCCTCCCAAACCCAGCCGTTCTCACTAGTAGAGGTCGAAGTTGATGGTCTGTACCAAGATACCCTTGTGTTGCAGTGTCTGACAGAATGAACATTAAAATGGTATAAAATACCGACAGATTGTTAGGTAAGACACATATGCAACAGTTAGGTATCTTTATTTCGAAACGTTTCGCCTACACAGTAGGCTTCTTCAGTCGAGTACAGAAAAGTTGATAGAAGCAGAAGATACTTGAAGACGATGTAATCAGTCCATCACCCTTAAAGTTTTGAGGTGGTCAGTCCCTCATTCTGGAGAAGAGCATTGTTCCGTTGTCTGAAACAATATGAAGTTGAAGTGACAGGATGGAGCCTTTATATAGTGCCAGGAGGTGAGACGTAGGTTGCTTTGGGAGGGCAGGTCCCTCCCAAACCCAGCCGTTCTCACTAGTAGAGGTCGAAGTTGATGGTCTGTACCAAGATACCCTTGTGTTGCAGTGTCTGACAGAATGAACATAAAATGGTATAAAATACCGACAGATTGTTAGGTAAGACACATATGCAACAGTTAGGTATCTTTATTTCCATCCTGTCACTTCAACTTCATATTGTTTCAGACAACGGAACAATGCTCTTCTCCAGACTGAGGGACTGACCACCTCAAAACTTTAAGGGTGATGGACTGATTACATCGTCTTCAAGTATCTTCTGCTTCTATCAACTTTTCTGTACTCGACTGAAGAAGCCTACTGTGTAGGCGAAACGTTTCGAAATAAAGATACCTAACTGTTGCATATGTGTCTTACCTAACAATCTGTCGGTATTTTATACCATTTTAATGTTCATTCTGTCAGACACTGCAACACAAGGGTATCTTGGTACAGACCATCAACTTCGACCTCTACTAGTGAGAACGGCTGGGTTTGGGAGGGACCTGCCCTCCCAAAGCAACCTACGTCTCACCTCCTGGCACTATATAAAGGCTCCATCCTGTCACTTCAACTTCATATTGTTTCAGACAACGGAACAATGCTCTTCTCCAGACTGAGGGACTGACCACCTCAAAACTTTAAGGGTGATGGACTGATTACATCGTCTTCAAGTATCTTCTGCTTCTATCAACTTTTCTGTACTCGACTGAAGAAGCCTACTGTGTAGGCGAAACGTTTCGAAATAAAGATACCTAACTGTTGCATATGTGTCTTACCTAACAACACCAGTTACTGGATGAACCTCTCCACTTTGTAACGCCAGTCACTGGATGAACCTCTCCACTTTGTAACACCAGTCACTGGAAAACCTCTCCACTTTGTAACACCAGTCACTGGGAGATGTTCACTATGTGGTGCTCTGCTCTGAAAAACCTATGTGCACCTTCAGCCTCCAGCTACACTAAGATTCACAGGTTCTAGTCTCCATCGTGGTTATTTCTATCTCGGTATTCGGGGTAGTTCTTGACGGTGTGGAATGTAGGTGCCATTACATCGGGGACAGAATGCCACAATAAATATAAGTGCCCGATCCTCCTTCAGCCAAGAGAGTCCACTCGACTGGACTGACTTAAATGGCGCCAGGATACCATTGATGAGCTGGCTTGATGCCTTGTTATGATGTGTCCTCTTTAACGACTTACTAAATCTAATCCTTGACTTTCCAGCCTACGCTGATGACTGCACTTTAACCTTAACTTATACTACACGAGAGATGCTCTCTGCTCTCACAAGAGAGATACTCTCATAAGAGACGCACTCTCCTCCCACAAGACATGATCTCTCTCAAAAGAGATTATATCTTACATGCGATCTCTCCTCTCACGAACATAAACGGCCATCTTATAGCTGTATATTCCCGGGAAAAACAGTTGATGGTTACATATGCAGTAGAGAAACATAAATGGTAGTAATGGCTAAACAGCTACGCAGCTGCTGTCAAAGTAAGTGGAATGGACCACCAGGCCAAACTACTGCAGCTGCTGTCAGACTGAATGAACGAGATCTACCACTTGGGATAACATGGATAGATGAAAAATTTGACATTGTGATGACTGAGGAAATGCGTGCAAGCAAGCAAGGCACCAGGCAAGGCAACAAGCAAGCAAGGCAAGCAACAAGCAAGTAAGCAAAGTAAGAAAAGCAATAAAGGTATTTATTAATGTTCAAAATCAGTGGCAAATTTCACAAATATATCATCTTGAGATGCATCACATTCCCGGATGATCCTCCATCAATAAATTTCCCAGTTCAGCACAAACTAGAGGACTTATCACGGGTCTCGACTGGTTCTACCTGGATCTGTCATTTTAGCATGTGGCCCTTACTGTTTAAGCGCTTCACAGTAACAAAATCATGTATGGCTCCAAGTTTACCCTGAACCACGCACATATATACGACGCTCAGTATGTGAAGTGCTCCAACAATTACCTTTCATAAGAAATCTATAAACAGTCATCTACTTCAGTGTCATATCATATTCCCTCTGCACTGTTGCCCTTCAGAACCCACGTGGGTCTGACGCATTTTTTGAGGATATAATAATAATAATAATAATAATAATAATAATAATAATAATAAACAATAAAATAATAATGTCAGGGCGAGATCATGAAGTGATTAGAAATAAGATAAGAGCTATTAAATTTTAAGAGACTTGTAGGAATCCTGTAGTGGAAAACAAGAGAGAGAGAGAGAGAGAGAGAGAGAGAGAGAGAGATAAGATACCTGTTCTCTAAATTCTCTTCGTTTCGCTTAAATAACCCAGCATCGACATCCCGTTGTCAACCTCTTCCCAGAACATCTTAGAAAAAACCTCTTCTCTTATCGCCCCCTCCCACTCTCTTCCTCCTCTCCCTACCCAACCCCGCTCCCCAACCCAGAACCCCACCCCTTCTCCGCAACCTAACCTCCGCTCCCCAACCCGGCTGCATTTCAGGAAAAACACCTGTGGTTCAATATATATAGAGACCTGCCTGGTGCAGGTCATCACACACTCCTGGCTTGCCAGGAACTATTAAATAGTCGGCAGCCACGATGGTTGGAGGGTTGGCAGCCACGATGGTTGGAGGGTTGGCAGCCACGATGGTTGGAGGGTTGGCAGCCACGATGGTTGGAGGGTTGGCAGCCAGAGTGGTTGAAGGTTTGGCAGCCACGATGACTGGAGGATTGACAGTCACGATGGCTGTAGGGTTTGCAGCCACGATTACTGGAAGGTTGGCAGCCACGATGGCTGTAGGGTTTGCAGCTACGATGGTTGGATGGTTGGCAGCTACGATGGCTGTAGGAGTGGCAGCCATGATGGCTGTAGGGGTGGCAGCCACGATTGCTGGAGTGTTGGCAGCCACGATGGTTGGAGGGTTGGCAGCCACGATGGTTGGAGGGTTGGCAGCCACGATGGCTGGAGGGTTGACAGTCACGATGGCTGCTGGGTTGGCAGCCACGATGGTTGGAGTTTCGGCAGCCACGATGGTTGGAGGGTTGGCAGCCACGATGGTTGGAGGGTTGGCAGCCACGATGGTTGGAGGGTTGGCAGCCACGATGATTGGAGGGTTGGCAGCCACGATGGTTGGAGTTTCGGCAGCCACGATGGTTGAAGGGTTGGCAGCCACGATGGTTGGAGGGTTGGCAGCCACGATGGTTGGAGGGTTGGCAGCCACGATGATTGGAGGGTTGGCAGCCACGATGGTTGGAGTTTCGGAAGCCACGATGGTTGGAGGGTTGGCAGCCACGATGGTTGGAGGGTTGGCAGCCACGATGGTTGGAGGGTTGGCAGCCACGATGGTTGGAGGGTTGGCAGCCACGATGATTGGAGGGTTGGCAGCCACGATGGTTGCAGGGTTGGTAGCCACGATGGTTGGAGGGTTGGCAGCCACGATGGCTGGAGGGTTGGCAGCCACGATGGTTGGAGGGTTGGCAGCCACGATGGCTACTGGGTTGGCAGCCACGATGGTTGGAGGGTTGGCAGCCACGATGGTTGGAGGGTTGGCAGCCAGGATGGTTGGAGGGCTGGCAGCCACGATGGTTGGAGTGTTGGCAGCCACCATGGCTAGAGGGTTGGTAGCCACAATGGCTGGAGGGTTGGCAGCCACGATAGCTGGAGGGATGGCAGCCACGATGGCTGGAGGGTTGTAATTTAATTTGTTAACTCATCGTTACATATATTTTTAACACTGTAAGAAATATAGTTTTTCTCTGTCCATCATGTCATTGTCTAAACGGGCGAAAAGTGCGACGTCAGATGTTCAACGCTAGTAAATACATGTCAGGTTTTCAGTACTCTTTAAACACATGTCTGGTGTTTAACGCTCCTAAACACATCTCTGGTGTTCAATGCTCCTAAAAAACATGTCTGGTGTTCAACGTTCCTAAACGCATGTCAGATGTTCAGCGATCTGTAAACACATGTTAGGTGTTCAACGATCGGTAAACACATGTCTGGTGGTGTTCAACGCACGGTAAACATATGTCTGGTGTTCAACGCTCCTAAACACATGTCTAGTGTTCAATGCTCCGACACTCATGTCAGGTGTTCAGCGCTCGGGAAACACATCTCTGGTGTTCAACGACCTATACACATAAATCTCCGATGTTGAAAAGCAGTCAGACTAATTTCGGCGTACAGCGATCAGTCGACAAATGATGGCCAGTTTGTGGAGCACAGGCAGGAATAAGGCAGTGTGGAGCACAGGCAGGAATAAGGCAGTGTGGAGCACAGGCAGGAATAAGGCAGTGAACCTGGTTTGAACGTACAAAGAACAAACAACACAGCATTAGGCGGCATTATATGAGAGCTCATCCTCAGAGATATTTCTTTTTTACACAGGGTTTTACAAGGTTAGGTTAAAGTTTTAACTTTATTTACAAGCTAGGAGTTGTTACCCACAAATAGGAAACAAGATGAATTTGGAACCGTCTGTGGGCCAGCGATTTATTCTCTCTCTCTCTCTCTCTCTCTCTCTCTCTCTCTCTCTCTCTCTCTCTCTCTCTCTCCTTCTCCAGGTCACATTTTAGGTCCGAAAGTTTTAGTAAGGTCAGAGAGGTGACCTTAGTAAAGCTTTAGTAGTGTCTTGAGAACCTGTAAGGTTCCTCCCGATAGACATAATTTATTCGCAATCGATTCCAACAGCGGCTGCAAGAGCAATAAGAACTTTGCAGTGTGTGTGTGTGTGTGCGTGTGCGTAGGTGTGTGTGTGTGTGTGTGTGTGTGTGTGTGTGTGTGTGTGTGTGTGTGTGTGTGTGTGTGTGTACGTGTGTGTATGTTTTGTGAAGTAGAGTGTAAAGAATGAATGAAAAAAAACATGAATGAAGGGAGAAGAGGGAGAGAGAAAGAGAAAGGGAACGAGAGAGAGAGAGAGAGAGAGAGAGAGAGAGAGAGAGAGAGAGAGAGAGAGAGAGAGAGAGAGAGAGAGAGAGAGAGAGAGAGAGAGAGAGAGAGAGCACGAGTGTAAAGGTGTGTTGGTGAAAGAGAGGAGGACAGTGGTGGAGTGTTTGAGAGATGGAGTGCAAGAAAAACACGGAGAGTGGAGAAAAAGTTGAGAATGCAAGAGGCAATGCCGAGATGGGAGAGAGGGAGAGGGAGAGAGAGAGACAGAGAGACAGAGAGAGAGAGAGAGAGAGAGAGAGAGAGAGAGAGAGAGAGAGAGAGAGAGAGAGAGAGAGAGAGAGAGAGAGAGAGAGAGAGATGAGGGGAGGGAGGATGGCAGCATCATAATCTCTCCATCAGAACTGGGTTAGTCACAAAAGAACGCTCATCCACCACTAAACCAGCATGATGGGACTCACACAACAGCCGGCAAAAAACTGATTTAGTGCTAGCCCAATTTATCTTCAATTTAAAAAGCCCCTGATTCAGTAAAACAACTTTCATGGCTAACTGCAAAAACTCTTGTCAAAGTTGTCGAAGGTGGCAGTAAGACAGGAAGAAGACTGATGCTGCCAGTCTGCTGAGGTTCATATATGACAAACTGGAGATTTTATTAACCATGGGTAGGGGATGGCTGGTTACATTTACTACTGAGAAACAGATGATGATGCTGGTCTTCTATGAAAATTCAAGGACCCCAATGGAAATAAGCCGCTTTGTCCGACTTTTTTAGGGGTTATCCTAGATAATTTACACCGATGCTACTGAGGATGATAATTGCACGTATGTTAACCTGTTCCTAAATAAACAGTCTTACTTGCTCTGGGCAGAATGACGTGTATGAGAATGTGTGTGAGAATGAATATAACGGGATCAACATCCTACCACACAGCAACATTCACCAGCATCCTCCCATTATGCGATGGTCTCAACACCCTCATTTCCATTCATTCAGTGTGTGATGTGTTGAACACCCTCCCATCTAGAGCTCCAAGCGTCCTAATCCAGTATTATCATTAAATTATCTCCTCTCTCTCTCGCTGATATTACCTGGTAACGTGTTTGTCAACCCCCTCGTTTGGTTAGGCTCACCCGAAAACCTACCTCCACATGGGAGATCCACCCCTCACCTGGAGATCCACCCCACGCCTCGGGATCCACCCCGCACCTGGGGATCCACCCCGCACCTTGGGATCCACCCCGCATCTGGGGATCCACCCCTCACCTGGGGATCCACCCCTCACCTGGGGATCCACCCTCACCTGGGAATCCACCCCGCAGCTGGGGATCCACCCCGCACCTGGGGATCCACCCCTCACCTGGGGATCCACCCCACACCTGGGGATCCACCCCACATCTGGGGATCCACCACGCACCTGGGGATCCACCCCACGCCTGGGGATCCACCCCACACCAGGGGATCCACCCCACGCCTGGGGATCCACCCCGCAGCTGGGGATCCACCCCGCACCTGGGGATCCACCCCTCACCTGGGGATCCACCCCACGCCTGGGGATCCACCCCACACCAGGGGATCCACCCCTCACCTGGGGATCCACCCCTCGCCTGGGGATCCACCCCGCACCTGGGGATCCACCCCGCACCTGGGGATCCACCCCGCACCTGGGAATCTATCCCGCAGCTGGGGATCCACCCCGCACTTGGGGATCCACCCCGCACCTGAGGATCCACTCCACACCTGGGGATCCACCCCACACCTGGGGATCCACCCCACGCCTGGGGATCCACCCCACATCTGGGGATCCACCCCGCACCTGGGGATCCACCCCGCACCTGGGGATCCACCCCGCACCAGGGGATCCACCTCTCACCTGGGGATCCACCCCTCACCTGGGGATCCACCCTGCAACTGGGGATCCACCCCGCACCTGGGAATCCACCCCGCACCTGGGGATCCACCCCCACACCTGAGGATCCACCCCGCACCTGGGGATCCACCCCATACCTGGGGATCCACCCCGCACCTGGGGATCCATCCCGCACCTGGGGATCCACCTTACACCTGGGGATCCACCCCGCACCTGGGAATCCACCCCGCACTAGGGGATCCACCCCGCACCTGGGGATCCACCCCCACACCTGGGGATCCACCCCACACCTGGGGATCCACCCCACACCTGGGAATCCACCCCACACCTGGGGATCCACCCCACACCTGGGGATCCACCCCGCACCTGGGGATCCACCCCACACCTGGGGATCCACCCCCACACCTGGGGATCCACCCCACACCTGGGGATCCACCCCGCACCTGGGGATCCACCCCGCACCTGGTGATCCACCCCACACCTGGTGATCCACCCCACACCTGGTGATCCACCCCACACCTGGTGATCCACCCCACACCTGGGGATCCACCCCGCACCTGGGGATCCACCCCGCACCTGGGGATCCACCCCGCACCTGGGGATCCATCCTCAACGAATTTTATTTGCTTAAAACATTCCTTTCCACTTCACTTACAAATTTTACCCTATCCTCGGTCACATTTTCTTAAAAGCATCTCTTAGTTGCCTCTCCCTCACCACCCTCACCATCCCTCTCCTCACTACCATCCCTCCCTCACCGCTGTCTCCCTCACAAGCTTCTCTCTCATCACCATTATTTCTTTACTTACGTTCTTCACAAATATTTACCTGGCGCCATTGTTTACCATCTACTTAATGCCTTTTCGTTTTCTGTTGCACTTTCTCGTGTCATCCTTCAAGAATGGCCACTGGTGGTATCCTCATTCATTTGCATTATGCTTTTCGTTCTCTATTTATTCTGTGTTTCTTTTATTAATTTTCATCTCAAAGTCGATGTATTTTGTCTTTTGTTTTTCTTCTTTGCCATTTTTCCGCCTTCTTAGAATGTCCTTTACTTTCATTACTTTTTTCAGCTGTTTCTTAGAATGACACAAACACAAATTGCAGAACTATATTTGAAAAACGTTTCGCTCTGTGTAGAGATTGATCAAGTCACTTTTCGCTGTGTAAAGATTTAATAAGACATATTTCGTTCTTTGTAAAGCTTTATCAAGTCATAGAATCAACTCTGCACTGGGTATTTACTTCTCAGTTCTGCTATACACGAATAATTTCTCGAAAAGAAATATCCTAATCCATTTAGGCCAGAGATAAATTAATGAAGAACTTGGACAACAACAGCCTCGCCTGAAGCCCTTGTTCGGGGAGCTTGTGGAATAATGTACCGAAACTGCTTGAAGACCTGAACAGCCGCTCTGGCTTGCTGTAGACCTGGACCGCCGCTCTGGCTTGCTGTAGACCTGGACCGCCGCTCTGGCTTGCTGTAGACCTGGACCGCCGCTCTGGCTTGCTGTAGACCTGGACCGCCGCTCTGGCTTCCTGTAGACCTGGACCGCCGCTCTGGCTTCCTGTAGACCTGGACCGCCATTCTGGCTTGCTGTAGACCTGGACCGCCGCTCTGGCTTGCTGTAGACCTGGACCGCCGCTCTGGCTTGCTGTAGACCTGGACTGCCATTCTGGCTTGCTGTAGACCTGGACTGCAACTCTGGCTTGCTGTAGACCCGAACCGCCGCTCTTGCTTGCTGTAGACCTGGACCGCCATTCTGGCTTGCTGTAGACCTGGACCGCCGCTCTGGCTTGCTGTAGACCTAGACCGCCGCTCTGGCTTGCTGTAGACCTGGACTGCCGCTCTGGCTTGCTGTAGACCTGGACCGCCGCTCTGGCTTGCTATAGACCTGGACCGCCGCTCTGGCTTGCTGTAGACCTGGACCGCCGCTCTGGCTTCCTGTAGACCTGGACCGCCGCTCTAGCTTGCTGTAGACCCGGACCGCCGCTCTTGATTGCTGTAGACCTGGACCGCCGCTCTGGCTTACTGTAGACCTGGACCGCCGCTCTGGCTTGCTGTAGACCTGGACCGCCGCTCTGGCTTGCTGTAGACCTGGACCGCCGCTCTGGCTTGCTGTAGACCTGGACCGCCGCTCTGGCTTACTGTAGACCTGGACCGCCGCTCTGGCTTCCTGTAGACCTGGACCGCCGCTCTGGCTTCCTGTAGACCTGGACCGCCGCTCTAGCTTGCTGTAGACCTGGACCGCCGCTCTGGCTTGCTGTAGACCTGGACTGCCGCTCTGGCTTGCTGTAGACCTGGACCGCCGCTCTGGCTTCCTGTAGACCTGGACCGCCGCTCTAGCTTGCTGTAGACCTGGACCGCCGCTCTGGCTTGCTGTAGACCTGGACCGCCGCTCTGGCTTGCTGTAGACCTGGACCGCCGCTCTGGCTTCCCGTAGACCTGGACCGCCGCTCTGGCTTGCTGTAGACCTAGACCGCCGCTCTGGCTTGCTGTAGACCTGGACTGCCGCTCTGGCTTGCTGTAGACCTGGACCGCCGCTCTGGCTTGCTATAGACCTGGACCGCCGCTCTGGCTTGCTGTAGACCTGGACCGCCGCTCTGGCTTCCTGTAGACCTGGACCGCCGCTCTAGCTTGCTGTAGACCAGGACCGCCGCTCTCGCTTGCTGTAGACCTGGACCGCCGCTCTGGCTTGCTGTAGACCTGGACCGCCGCACTGGCTTGCTGTAGACCTGGACCGCCGCTCTGGCTTCCTGTAGACCTGGACCGCCGCTCTAGCTTCCTGTAGACCTGGACCGCCGCTCTAGCTTGCTGTAGACCCGGACCGCCGCTCTGGCTTACTGTAGACCTGGACCGCCGCTCTGGCTTCCTGTAGACCTGGACCGCCGCTCTGGCTTCCTGTAGACCTGGACCGCCGCTCTAGCTTGCTGTAGACCTGGACCGCCGCTCTGGCTTGCTGTAGACCTGGACTGCCGCTCTGGCTTGCTGTAGACCTGGACCGCCGCTCTGGCTTCCTGTAGACCTGGACCGCCGCTCTGGCTTGCTGTAGACCTGGACCGCCGCTCTGGCTTGCTGTAGACCTGGACCGCCGCTCTGGCTTGCTGTAGACCTGGACCGCCGCTCTGGCTTCCCGTAGACCTGGACCGCCGCTCTGGCTTGCTGTAGACCTGGACCGCCGCTCTGGCTTGCTGTAGACCTGGACCGCCGCTCTGGCTTGCTGTAGACCTGGACCGCCGCTCTGGCTTGCTGTAGACCTGGACCGCCGCTCTGGCTTGCTGTAGACCTGGACCGCCGCTCTGGCTTGCTGCGGTCCTGGACCGCCGCTCTGGCTTGCTGCGGTCCTGGACCGCATCCTGCATTTCTTGAAAATCACTTCAACTACTCTTATAAGTTCTTTAAGTTACTTGACGAGAAGACAAGTAGTTGAGCGTCTCAGCGTCACCTAGCAACGCTATGACACTCTCTCACAAGCTACCATAAATTATGCACACTTCAATATACAGAGTTCAGTATCATCTCAAACATACTATCCACTACCACTGATGTCACCCAAAACCGTCGGCTAACACCCAGGTACTCAGGTGTAAGAGACTTGCCTAGACATGAATGACAACTCGGTGATGACAAAGATTGGAAGACTGAATGAAGAGGAGCAACACGAATTTAGGAGGGGAAACTGTGGCCTGGGAGTGAGGCATATAAACACGAAACACTGTTTACTGATGTAGAATATGAAAAGGAGCGCTGTGACAGATACTGAATATAACTCGAATTGGTGTTAAAGTGTTGAAAGTTGTTTACCGTCTTCACTAGGTGAAGAAGTGAGCGCAGGAGTGTTATGGAGAGGTGTTTATCTGGAGTTTATCTGGAGAGAGTTCCGGGGGTCAACGCCCCCGCGGCCCGGTCTTTGACCAGGCCTCCTTAGGTCAGTGTCCCAGGATGCGACCCACACCAGTCGACTAACACCCAGGTACCCATTTTACTGATGGGGAACATAGACAACAGGTGGAAAGAAACACGTCCAATGTTTCTACTCTGGCTGGGAATCGAACCCAGGCCCTCACCGTGTGAAGCGAGAGCGTTAACCACCAGGCCACCAGGTGTGGCTTTAAAAGATAAAGAATCTGAGAATTAAATTCTTTTCATCATTGTAAATTGCAAATTAAGATATCAGTGTTTTGTGAGGTTCATGACACCAACAGGCA